>NC_137670.1:15126737-15511950 GCF_963422515.1 Blennius ocellaris | reverse complement strand
CACAGTTATAACCTTGCCAACGATCTCTCGTTCTGTGGATTTTATAGACTAAACAATAATTTAATAAGAGCTGAAGTCATGATGAGACACAGTGCTTCCTTTTGTTACTTGTACCATTATAACTCAGAGGCTGCGACACTTTAATGTGTGTAAGAAAGCATAAATCCAGTAGATATCAAGGATCTTTGTGTATAAAGAAGTCATTTCTTTATTAAGTGAGCGTGCAAAACTTCTTATGGGAGCGTTTAATGTTGGTGAAAAAGTCTGAAACTCCAAGATTATTATTCCAAGAAAATCAAATCGTTATATAATGTTAAAAAAATAGCTGCTATATGATTCTTCATATCATATAATTACTTTCTTGCTGAATATTTGCACTTTAATCAGACTCAATCTTAATGTTCTTTACACATAAATGTTCATCGTTTAATGATTTACTCAGAACAAATAGTCAAAGAAATATCATTTAAACAGAAGTTTAAAGCAGTAGTGAATGTATTTTGAAAAGATAGACTACAGCAAGCCAAAGCATGATGGTTTTCATCACTACAGGAAAATTAAAACAAAGTCTTCATTTTAAAGTTTGAATTTGTATTATTTATAGATTACACCTTTTTTTTAGTCCTATGACTTTCATCCATGTCGCCACTAGAGGGCGCTCACGTACCTCTGGTGAGTCCAGTAACCTGTGGCTCGACAAATCATCTGTTTATTTCACTTAAATCCAAAGTGTCCTGATTTTAATGACGCTTCACCTGCAAGTTTAATGTGTGGAGAGAAAATAAGAATGCTGAATGCTCTGAAATACCTCACATTGCTGGAGAAATTAAATATAAAAAACCCTTTTAATATTGCGTGGAAGTGGTTCAAATGTGTAAAACACTATATTTACCTATATGAGTGACATTATGTTGATGTTGTGGCTGCAGACTAATGTTATTCAGATGAAAGTGGCAAAAACGTCTCCCGAGTTTGAGGATCTCAGAGGGAATGACCGTCGCGGGTCCCGCCGTCCTCTGACCTCTGACCTCTGACCTCTCCCGCCCTCAGATACCCTCCGGGCGTGGTAGGAGTAGCTCCAGGTGGCATCCCGGGGGCGCTCGAGGGCATGGTGCCCGGTGGGGTGCCCATCGCCCCACACCCTGCCCTCCGGTACACACCCCTCCCAGGCCCCGTCGCCCAACCAGCCCTCCAAACACGGCGAGACCAGAGAGCACCTCACCGAGCAATAGCAGCAAGAAGGGACCCCCCCTCCCATCCCCCGCCCCCCCCGGCGGCGGAGCGAAAACCCGCCGGCACTCGCAAAACCAACCAATCACGAGGCAAACCGACCAACTGGGACCAAGAGACAGTGAAACAACACAGCGGCGGCTGGGGGTTGGAACCAGCCGGCGACTGGGAGCGGCGCCAGTCGTTCCCCAGGATTTGTACTTTTAACGTTTTAGTTTTTACTCTCTGTCTCTTCGGTTCAGTATCGACTCTACTCTTTGATGATGATGATGATGATGATGATGGGTTGTTTTCTCTCTTTTTTTTTCTTTCTTTTTTTTTGCCTGTGTTTCTTCGGGACATGCCTATGATTGTGGACACAGAGTCCCAGTGTTTTTAGTGCTCCGGGGTAAAACCCGATGAGACTCTGCCCCCCCCACCCCCCACCCCCCACCCCCCACCCCCCCCCAGTACACCTCATGGGAAATGTAGGCCCACATCTCGACTCACCAGTGGAAGAACAAGAGAAAAATCTCTGGCATCATGTGCTACTGGACCTTATTACCCCCCCCCACCACCACCACCCAGACTCTCCAGATCGGACCCCCCACCCCCCTCCCAGTTCCTCCTTATGTAACAAGTGTGTGTTGTTTAGGCCCCTCATTATGCCTCAGAAGAGAATTATTATTATTATTATTATTATTATTATTATTATTATTATTATTTTCTTTCTATCGTCAGTGTGAATGACTTAAAATGGATTATTGACTTATATATATATTTATCATTCATCAAACAAGAAGAAAAGATTGCTCATCAGTTAAAGTAATCTCAAGTCGACTTTAACCCTTTCCTGATCGGCGCAGTTGCGGTTACACGTGTCCACCACCAGGGGGCGCATCCACACAGTTGTGAGGAGTTTGTTTTTTTTCCTTCTTCTTCTTCTTCTCTCCTCTGCACACGTGACTAATGAGGTTGTTGTTGTTTTTTTTAGTTGGTGCAACATATTGAAGGTTTATTGTTTGATGCTCACCTCAACAAAAAAAAAAAATCCACTTTACATCCAGTTTATTGATTGTATCTGAAGTTTTAGGGTTTTTTTTTTTTTTTTGTTAAGTCACCAGCTAAAGTATGTCACTTTCTATTTAAATTATTATCGGCGAGGTCAGCGTGCAGAAGAAAACACTGTGCAGAGATTGTGGCTTCCACACTTCTTTGAGCACATTTCCAACTTAAAGGCAGGAAAGGGTTGAAGCGAACTTAATTTCTTAATGACTCAGGAAAACACTTTTTTGCAGTTCTTGTGTTTTTTTTTCTCTCCCACCCTAAGAGATTTTTTGTCTTTGAGGAAAAAAAAAAGATAAGACTAATAATGTTGTTTAGTCTGAATATTTTCTCTCCTCCATCATCCTCTCTATTGTGGTATTTTTATATACAAGGCGCATCCCACGTTTTTTGGTGTTTAAAAGAGTTTTGAAGAGTCCTGTTAGATTTGTATTGCCTAGTTAAATGTTCCTATAACCATAGTCCTATGTGGTCCACCCCCTCTCTCTCTCTTTCTCTCTCTCTCTCTCTCTCTCTCACTCTCTCTCCTCCTCCTCCTTATATTTTTCTTTTCTTTGTTCTATCGAAGGCCAGGTTTTTTTTCTTTCTTTATTTTTTGTTTGGGGCGTCCTGTACTCTGTAAGAGCAATAGCTGAAACTCCTACTTAGTGTCCCAACAATAGCAGAAGAGGCAGCAGCAGTATGTTTTGTTTTTAGTGTGAGTATTTTGTATTTGTTTCTTGTACAAGGTGAACATTTAGCATTCAGTGGCAGTTCAAATAAAAAGATACGATTCTGACAAACCAGCCGTCTGCGCCGACTGCTTGATTTTTCCACAGTGCGGTTGAGTTCGGTCAAAGCCTGGCTGGGGGAGGCCTTCTGCGTGTAGTTCCATCCAGTGTATGAAAAAAAAATAAAAAATCCACCTCTGTGCATCATTGATTGTCTCCCCCACCTTTGGACGACTTTCTCCTCGTAGCGTGGGATGAAGACGTCACGTCACAGAGCGGTGGAGTCGCCCGGCGTCTGCGTGGTCGGCTTGCACAATTTCCGTTCGAAACGCAAACAGCGGACTGTGAAAACCTTCGGCCAGGTTCATAACCGTCGTTTAATAATGGCGTCGTTGCTCAAGACGTCTGCCAGCCTGATCGTTCTCTATACCGTTAAATTAAGTACCGTAGTGCTTTTATTTTCAGGACAAAAATGTCTTCCGAGATGGAGAGATTACTTGAACCCCCCCCCCTTTATTTTATTACTTTTATCACGGCCATGATTCAAGTTAACACTGCCGGCTGTTTCATCTTGTATTAATCTCACAGTACATCACTTGTTCTTGTTTTCTGTTTGCACATTTCCCTGCAAATGCATTTTAAACTTCTTGAGGGGAAAAAATATTGAACAAACAGCATCAAGTTTGTACTGCTGAACTTGCAGCATGTCAAAGTGCTTATTTGTATTAAAAAAAACAAAAAAAACAAACCCTGCCGTAAATGTGACATTTTTTAGAGTGTACTTGAAATTCTTTCTCCTAAAACAAAGGGACATCTTCTGAGATGTTACTTAAAGGTGTTTTACGTTAATATCTTAGCGCTCTGGCCTAGTGAGATTCATTTAACTGCTTTTGAAAGAGTCAGTTTTGTTCCTCGTCGCCAGCAGCTCCACCTCATGCTTCAGGGTCCCGTCAGTAATCAAGTCAATAAAATATTCAATAAACTAGTAATAATCTATTAATTGTGGCAGATCTGTAACGCCGCTTCAATAATTAAAGTTTCAACTCAATGTGTTAAAAAAAAAAAGGGGGGGGGGAAAAATAAACAAACGCCAACAAAGTAGATGCAAGTGAGTCAAATTTAATGTTAACGCTCTCCACTGAAAAGAGCAGAGTGTTTTGACTTTGTCTCGTCCCCCACCAGCATCAACACCACCCACTCTAACAGGAAATACCAAGTCACGCTTAAAATGTCAGTAAACTCCTCTTCATCCCCCCCCCCCCCCCCTCACAGACTGCAGGTATCATCTGCGCAAAATAATTAGAATTAAAAAAAAAAAAAGACTTCAAGACTGTACGGATCAAACTGATAAAACGGGGCAGAACAGAAGTGACCGCCTCCGCGCGCTAAACTCTCCTAAACAAATAAATAAACCGAAACGGCAGAGTGGGGCTCGCAAGAGGGATCGGCAATCGGGTGGGGGGGGGCAGGTGTTCTTTTAAATCTGAAAACACACACACACACACACACAGAAAAGCATCCTCTCAGGTTCGAAGAACAATTTCTGGAAATTAAAGTCTTCTTCTAGTGCAGCGTCGGGATTTTTTTTTCCTTTTCTTCTTCTTAAATACAGTATATGTTCCTATATCTTCTAGTATCCCTCCCACGTGGAGCCGGTTACTGATAGGGGGGGGAGCATTGGGGGGGACAGCGGGGCGAAGAGACCACACTGGGTGGAGCAGTGATCAGGGATCAGGTGGATGGTGCTGGTATGGTTTCTACCACAGGGCTCACAGAACACATGCATTATTACAAGTTGAAGATTTGAGAGAAAAGGAGGGTGGTGGTGGGGGGGGGGAAGGAAAAAAAAAAAAAAAGAAAAAGTTTTTAACGTCCGTCAAGAGCTGGGAGCTCTTATGGCGTCTCTTGACTCATTCGTCTTCGTCGTCCTCTTCCTCGCCGTCGGAGAGGGAGGCGCACGGCCGGATCTGCCGGTACCGGTCCAGCCACTTCTCCACCATCTGGGTGACCAGCGGGTGGTTGCGGCGGCGGGAGCTCTTCTGCATGGCGGCGAGCATGCCGCCCTCCGTCACGCAGCAGTCCAGCCACTCCCTCAGCAGCTTCTCCTGCTGCTCCTCGTTGCCCATCTGAGGAGCGACGACAACAACAACAACAACAGAACGAGTCATATGAGGTGTCGGGGTTTTGTTTTTTTTTTATCAGCAGAAGTGAAAACGTGACCGCGGCTGAACGCCGGCGCCCACCTCTTGCGCGGACAGGAAGTGAATGTGCAGCAGCTTCCTCTCGCTGTCCACCAGCGGCAGGAACGTGACGGTGACGTCGTCGTCCGTGTTGAGGTTGGCGCCCGCACCGCGATTGTCGTAGCCGTCGTTCTCCATGGCCACCAGGGCCGAGAAGTGGCCCCGCGTGTAGCCCAGCGCGATGGGGCTCTTCCAGCAGAAGCTCTGCTCCCACAGCAGAGGCAGGTACACACCTGACAGAACACACACACACGAGCTGCAATCACTATTCCCGTCGCGTGCGATCAAGAGCACACGCCGCTAGAACGGCATACGCCGCGAATTTATTCAGCAATCCAGACGGCCCTTAAAACTGTCGATGCCTCACCTTGAAAACGAGTGTATCCTAACGTTTCCCCACGGAAACTTTTGTAGTATTTCACTCCGTAGACTATGATGGGTCTTCGAAGAATATGTGCGAGGACAAAAATGTGGGTCTGCTCCAGGCTGGCCCCGGGCTGAGAGGAGAGGAGAGGAGAGGAGAGGAGAGGAGAGGAGAGGAGAGGAGAGGAGAGGAGAGGAGAGGAGAGGAGAGAGGACGACGATCAACAACGGGACAGGAAATGAAGAAAACGACACATCATGCGGCAGTTCTGATCAAATAGACGTCGCCTGAGTGTAAAATACAGTCTGATAATACAACACATCTAAAACCAGTGAGGACGCCCAAAGCAGATTACAGGACTCGATTATTTATTTTATTATTTTTTAAATGCTACACTTACAATAGCCTTTCAGCCTCGCTTATCAGACGAGGATAAAACAGTCTGATTTTATCCGCTGGCTCTCGCCACACGGTGGCCTTTGCTGTGTGTTTGCGTCTCTGAGACAAATGCGTGTAATCCCGGGGTCACATGTTGCGACGGAGCGCGAGATGAGCCGTCAGTCAATGTGTGACTTCATCTTAGAGGATCGACAGGAATTGCTGATGCCCTCCTTGTCATTCACACACGATCCCACTTACACGTCGTACGTCCTCCAACTGCGTCTCCTGTTCCCTTTGTAATACTTTTGTTTCATGTAAAGCAACATAATCTCAAATAAATATCTCAAAATGACAATTCTACTTTTTTTTTTTAAATAAACTTGCCAATTTCTGCAAAAATTCTTCAACATCTTGTAATACAATTCCCCGCCACAAGGTGGTGTGTTGAGTCGCCCCAAAGAGGCAGCAGAGGAATAGTTGAAGGTCTGAGTTGCTGCGACATGATAACGAGATATCAGCACTTGATCCGACCTGAATCTATAGAAGTATATTTTTATGTATATTTAATAGCACATGGGCTCAGCCTCAGATGTTTGAATGCGGATTTCTGATCACGAGAGGAGATACGACGTATGGCTCTGGGATGATTATAATCGACATTTGTTCCTTCCAATTTATAAAACCATCTTCCCGTATTAGAGACGCGATCAGTCTAGTCTCTGTTAAGCCAGCTGAGTGCGTATTGCGCACACAGCATATTAATCTGGGATCAACATTCATACTGTGCAAATTTGGAAAAAAAAAAAAAAATGACTCGAGCATGACGGAGCGAGTAACTCCCAGAGAGTCACTTGTTACAAAGACGACTTTAATCCCATTTCAATCCATTCTGTGATATTCACTGTCGGTGACGTTTTAATGCATGTCGTTGCATGAAATGTGCACATGATACAACAAGCATACGATATCAGGACATTCTGTCCAAACTGCTTCGCTCAACTATTAAGTTATATAAGCAGGTTGGTGCTTTATCTTTTCGAGAGCAGCAGTTCTCTATATTCTCCGCACTGGGCTGCTTCCCCCCCCCTCTTTCGACTGGAGGAAGTGAGTAAAGCAGGAGGAACCTCATAATCACCTGGCTGGCCAGAGACAGGATGAACGCCCAGTCCTCCTGCCACTGCTCCTCTCGGAGGGAGAAATGTAAACCGAAGCTCTGCGAGTACCACGACTCCCACTCCTTCCAGCGTGTGTAAAACCTGAAACAAAGAACAGACGGGGGGCTATTTTTAAAAGTTCGCATGACTCGCTTCCCCTACACTCTTTCACGAGGAGCAGATTTTCTAAAAAACAAAACAAAAAACATCGGATACATAGTCAAGGTATCCACATGGCCCCACAGCGGTGTTCAATGTTCTTTTTCAGCACATTTCATCTCTCCGCACAAGCAAGCAAACCTCCTTTGTGAGGGGAAGTATGCAAATATCCTGAGGAAATGCTTGGACTGTGAGCCTGCAAGTTCAAATGATCCCAATGCCAACGCCGCTTTGGCTGAACGACGCCGTTACCGGGAGGTGGGGGAGAGTTCAACTTCCAAAATGGGAAAACTCACATGCATATTAAGAATACAAGAAAAGATGAAGTGGGAAGAAAATAGGATGGCAAAATGCAAAAATAGTGAGCTGGACTGAAGCACTGGAGATGGAGAAACTCTCGGTGAGTTGTGTATTCCTGATGCTTTCATGTTCGGCGGCATTACTGGAAGTCCTGGTCTAACCATTTTACCGTCCAGAAATCCAGCACGGCACGTTTTTAAACCACCAGAACGACCGTGACGGGTCGACGGCCAGCGTCTCACCAGTGCGAGCAGTCGTGCAGGCTGTCGTGGAGCGTCTTGCGGAGCACGGAGTCCTTGTCGTAGATGCCCCAGGTGGCCTGCAGCACCGAGTCCAGCAGGCAGTCCCCGGCCGTGCGGTTCCACAAGGCGTACAGGCGGCTGTCCAGGCGCGTCCCCAGCTCCAGGGACCAGTTGATGACGGGAGACTCTTCCTCCAGTTCTGGGGGCAGACAAAAACTGCTGTGAGGACGCTACCGAATGCACTAACAACGCCACGTGTCTTCATCAATACGTTTTTTTTTTGGTTTTTGTTTTTTGGCGGCGGGAACACATAAGAGATTTTCTATTCTGCAGAGACGGCGAGACGGCTTTCAAAAACCGAAACGAGAGCAAAACGATAGGGACGACATTTTTTCCCCCCCTTCATGTGACAAATTATTACATTAGTGCTGTAAAAAATTAAAAATAAATAAATAAAAAGCTGATCGTTTCTAATCGGTTTACAAAAAAAAAAAAAAAGCCAGCATGGGACGGCACAGATGCTGTGTGGAAACTGCAGCAGCTGTTCATTAAGGAGACAAACTGCAAGTTGCATAACCTGCTTTTCAACATTTTTATACCCCCCCCCCCCCCATTTTCTTGACAAAATCTTATTTCTAAACATGCTCATCCAGTCTCAGAAAGAAGCCCCTTTCGCCACTGGCCCCGTTTATCTAGGTCACATGATCCCTCTGACAGCTCCAGTACACATGTGAGGTCGTCATTATTAGAACGCCGTTTTGTAAGATAGAAGTATGCGCAAGGGAGACGAGCGTGCCTCGTTAACCTATTTACACTCATCGGATGAGGACGCTTAGTTGGTTCGACACACAAAAAAAAAAAAAACCAGAGCGCTTGTTGATTTGTTTGGCGGGGCGGAGCAGGAGTTGCAGATGTCGACGAGACGACGTCACAATATTCAGACCGGGAACGTGGAGAGACGTCGAACAAAATGTGAGTGGATCCAAAGTACCTTTCTGCACATCTCGGTCCAAAACCTCGTCGAACAGCTTCTCCTGGACGGCCGGAGGCAAGTCCTCAATATCTGGACACACACACACACACAGAAACACACACACACACACACACACGTGAAAGCTGCAGTGTTTTCATGCTCATTATAATCTAATGGCAGGCTCGCTGAGGGAAACACAGACCCTACAGTAATGACACACACAGAAGGGGCTGTTCTTTGAAGTTCCATTCACTGGATGACATTTTGTCAATGGCACACAGTAAACACAAGCTCTGGACAGAATGCTTTGCGCTTTCTGTGTGTATTGAACTGTGCGCAAACAAAAGCCAGAACACTGGTGGCTATTCTCCGGTTCAATAGTGAATGGCACTGGCTTGTGTCCCGAGAGCCGGGGAGACCGAAACGGAGAGATGGCCTGCAGCTTGGCCTTTGGCCAAACTCACTGTGCAGAATACTTGGCATAACACATGAAAAAAAAAAAAAAAAAAAAGAAAGTCAAATCCATCGGTGAAGCCTGCGTAATCTTTTATCCCGGCAGCGTTGTGTGCGGCACTGAATCGGAATACGGGGCGAGTTCTTTCAAGCGAAGTGCGTTTCAGTCGTTACGCCACGGGGACGAGACGCGGAGCTGCCGCGCCACCGAGCAAGGCTGCAGGAACCAGCTCGGGAACCAGCGCTTCCAGGTCTCCGGTGAAGAGAAAACATTCACGTTCACACACTGATACCATGCATATTTCTTCTATGTGGGGCGGGGGGGAAGAAAAAAATATATACTCCCTCGCCAGAATGCAACTTCTGATGTTTGCATGAAAATAAAAAAGGCTGTTGTCGTTATTAATAAGAGCCACATGTTGGTGATATTTACGCAGCGGTAAAGACGGGACGGACTCTAACGCGGGGGTAAACAAAGCCCCGGTGGCGCGATGGTCATGATGTCGTACCTGCTGGCAGGGTGAAGGTGACCAAGTCGCTGAGGAAGTAACAGGCGAAGTCTCCTTTGCGTTGATGCAGCGAAGCGGCGATCTCCCTGCGGATCTGCTCCGTCAGCTCGGGGCACACCATAGAGGGAATACACTTAGCTGCCTGTTGGGTCACCTGAGGAAAAAAGAAACACAAAAAACAAAGTGGAATTTAGAAACCATTATATGAGATTCTTTCATTTCCGTGCCCATTCATGCAATTTATAGAATCTAAAACGAAGTTATTAAAATAGGTTATCAAAGGTACTGAAAACAGCATTTAGGAAAGTTCATAGTTCAAATCTTATATTCTCTATTATTAAACACTCTTGGAATATTTCATACGTGACCCATATTGTCTTCCAGTGGACATCGCACCCTGCCATACACACTGAAGAGGTCGTCCTTTCCTTCCGCCCTCACCGACTTACTTCCCACCGCAGTCACTGTTTGCCCTCCTTGCAAAACCATACCGGCGTTGTATTACCGGGTCCATTAGGGCGCAGTGACAGAACCACAGCGGGGCTAATCCTCCGCCTAATCCACAAAGTGCACTTCCGCTGTAATCATAGGTCTTAGAAGCATCTGCTGTACGTCGTCCTCCTCGGTGAAGAACAATTACGGGCTGATGTGGTGGAGGTGGAGGAGCGGTGCCGCGCAGACCCCCCCCCCCCCCCCCCCCCGCTTCAAAATAACAGGCGAGCGACGTCACGCTCACCTCGGTCAGCAGGATGGCGAGCATGTCCTGCCTCTGGAAGCGGATGGCCAGGTGGACCAGGGTGAAGCCCACGTCGAACGCCGAGGACCGGTTGAGGAGCTGCACCTCGTCGGCAGAGAGCTGCCGGGCGATGTCCCCGCCGGACGACTTGTAGGCTTCTATTGCGCCCAGGTCGCCCTCCACGACCCCTGCGGCAGGCAAACGGAGGAGGTTTTCAAAAAAAAAGGAGAGGCAAATGCGAAATATAAAAAAATGGACCAGCGTCTTCATGGACTCTTAAACTTCTGCCGGAATTCATGTATGCGAGGAGCCCACCATTTCCATTTTTTTTTTTTTGCAAACAGTTTTCTGATGCTTGAGTAGGAAAACAAAAAAACAAAACAAAAGCAAAATCTTATATTTTCAGCAAAAAGTTATTTTATCTGGTCCAAAAAGAAACGCTCACAATTTTACGGCGGAGTTAAGACTTTACCAGATCATTTTTGAATAATGAATCGAAAACAATACACATTTGATCATGGTTGAAACACAACGTTGCCCAGTGCACCTGAGATTCTCCGTTTCTGTTCTTGGCATATAGGTCATTAGAACCAAAACCTTTCATTCCAGGTGAAATCCCCCCCCCCCCCCAAAGGACGTAGATCTCAGTGTGCTCTAAGAAAAAGTCAGACACAACTAAAACGCTATGGTCAGCGACTCTGTGGGGTTATTTAAAGAGAGAACAAAAAGACCCCAGAACTAAATTTAACCTCGCTCTCAATGGTGAAAAGTTCCTCGGTTATGTGTTGAGCTGTTGAGCAACGTCTGACAAATACGCTCGCATGTGGAAAACAGCGAAGCCTCAGATAAAACTGACAAATGGAAGCATGAAACTAGATTCAGAGCAAAAAAAAAGAAAAAAGAAAGTGCTTCAAAAGAAGAATCCAGTGTCAAATCTAACCAGTTTGTACAGATTTGGTAAATAAGTGAAACCAGATTTGTTGGTTTTGGGAATAGCGGTTGATTTTCAAACGAGGCATTCAAACCATTTCAAAGTACCGACTGCTTTCTAATCCGTATCGTCTTCACCGCCCGTCTGCACTCAGAGGTTATTTATATCAGTGGAAGAATCGGTCTCGGAGATATAAAAACCGGGACAGTATAACAGAATACACTCAGAGCAGTAGAAACTAAATCCTCAGGATCAAGCCTGTCTGTAAATATTATGGTTTTCATTAAATATAGGCTTAAGCACAGTACTCCTCTATTAAGGAAGCATAAGTACTTAAACATTATACTCAAAAAGCTATAATACGTAGAGCCGTGCTCTCCTTTGGTGCGGCTCAATGACAACCAATAAATATTCAAATCGGCGGGAAAAAATGGGTCTTGACGTCAGACCACACTTCTGACGACCTCTCCGTGTAACCGGTGTGAGAACAGTCGTCACGCCGTCGGGCGGCAGAACAGACGGAGCACTGTGGCGTCGTAGCACGCCGAGTCGCAGAGAGAGAGAGCGGCGCGTCGGACAGAGTGTCCTCTGTCCCGTGCAGATTACCGCCGCCCCTTCCCTCCTTTTGTACATAACAGCAACCGCATCCGCCGTTGAGCCAAGCGGCGAGGTAGCTCCGGGGGGAAAAAAAACAAAACGCGGGGACGCGCTCGCCTCAGACGCCAACTCAAGTTACACATGCTGCGTGACATTTTGCAAACACAGATCTATAAATAGATGCTGAATTTGTTTGGGTACAGTGTAGTTACTGCCAAGATGGAGACCCTCCCCTCCCCTCCCCCCAAAAAAATAAAAAATAAAAAGTTGCCCTACTTTGTATGGATACAGTTTGACTGAGTGGGTTCGGTTAATTGTGTTGTGAAAACAGGTCGAGCAGAGCGGATTCCAAACTTTCATTTAGTACACTGATAAGTAACTTGTGCTTTTGTTGATGTACGCAAATTTTATTTTCGACAGCCGGAGAGCAGCGAAAGGCCCCCGATCCTCCAGTGATCTCTGGCACACCACAAAGGTGTTGTGATTGTTTGTGACTTAAAATTGATTAAATAAAAAAATTGCCCTTTCAAAAGGCTTCAATCAAAATACATCTGTCAATGCGAGTTATTATTAGTAAAAACGAAGTGTGAAACGCTGAGAAGGCTTCACAAATATCACTGGACAGTCAGAAGTAGGGCGTCGTGAACGTCAGACGCGACGGTTTGTTGTTTAATGTCACACAAAGTGCAATAATGAAAAAGGGCAAAATCCTCAACTGTAAGGCCTTCGGGGCCCCGGCGGAGCCGCATGTCAGAATGCTTCGCCTTCTCTTTTCAAGTTTGACGAGGACATGCGCAAGCTTGACAGAATTCATTTCCCCCTACAGCATGTCTCTGGTCTGATCAGGTTCTTTTTTCTTTTTTTTTTCTTCCCTTTTTGTACATAACACAGGCAGCGAAAGCTGCGAAGCTAACATTTGTTTAGCACATCTGCCGCGATTCTCCACCGAGTCGCCGCAAGAACCTGCTGTAAATCCGCCGATCGCCGGTCGTCTCTTCGCGGCTCGAGGAGGCTGTTAACGCTGCGAGAGCAGATCCAACAAATCTATTGGCGTGGCCAACACGACATTCCAGCACTTGGGGAAGAACAAACACGGCACAACCACACTGCTGTCAAACTGGAAACAGCCTCATGGCGAACATCAAAAGAAGACGCACATCACTTCACCACCCTGTTACAGTCGAAGCAAAACAAAAGATTAGGATAACAGCCTGCTACCTTTTGTGACAGAGTAAAACTAAACAGGATCTTCTAATCTTGATTCCAGTTCGCCGCTCCTGAATAAACACGAGTTCACGACTGTGGGAGGGGGGAAAAAAACAAGTCGATTGAAGCGAGACCATCTTTTGAGAGCTGGAGGGGGGGGGGGAGATGCTTTCGCCATAATGTGGCGCTCGACTCGGAGCGCAATCGCTTTGAAGAACACGCGTGACAAAACGGACCGTCGGCTCAAGATTTAAATAACGCAGCAGGTTACAGACCAACCGAGTGTCTAACTTTTTACTCAATAACAAACATGCACGAGTGTCCAGAGCAAAGGTCACTGGGGCAGCGATCACGTGCAGCAGTCTTCATGCTTTTGTTATTTTGTGCATCTTTTGGTTTTTTTTTTTGTTTGTTGCCGTTGACGGTAGTTCACGTCCTGTCAAGGCTATTCCTGCCTCCCGGGAGCCCCGGCCTCGCAGCACATAAGCACCTCTGTTTACATGGTCTGTTGACCGCGGGCCAAGACTGCCTGGTTCACGGGCTCCACTCGCACTGCGCTGCCCAGACGGCCCATTCATCCCCACCAGCTGGGAAGCACTCGCACCCTCTCACTTTTTTTCCAAAGATGCTCTCAGAGGCAGACCGAAGGCCAGACAGAGCGATTACGGCGCGGCGCAGGATCAAATGCCCTTTCACTTTTTTTTCGGCATCTCGTCTTCAGAGCGCCACCATTTAACCTCAGATATTTTATCTACGAAATGAATAGCTTTCATCGGATAGCATCACCTCTTTAATTAAAGTAAAGAGAGCATGTCAGCTCCATGTTTGGCAGATTTCCAGGAGCACTCCAATATTCGAAGTCTAAACAGTGAGGCACTACGACACAACCTTGGAACAATACTGAACGGAGCACCGTCTGCACAGCGATCAAATACAGGGGGAAGGGTTTCCTTTGTGTGCGCGATTAATAAATTCGATGTCCCCATTTGGTGCAAGTTTCAACTTCATGAAAGGAAGCAAAAAGGTGGCGTGAAATTAGATCTGTTGTGACAACATATGGGACAAGCGCAGTATAGATACTGAGTAATCAGGTGAGCCAAGGAGGAAAATGTGAAACGCAAAAAAGTATTTGCAGTATGTTGTAATTCTTTAAAGCACTCGCACCGACCGTCCAGCCCTTCTAGGAATGACAAATGGGGATTCAAAACTCACCAGCACACGCATTGAGAAACAGCCAGTCCGTTTTCCTCATTCGGTTCCTGATCTGCTTTAATTTCTTGAAGTCGATCTCCTGCTCCTCCTTGCTCATGGCTCCAGCTGCGAGCTCTATCCTCTGGAAGTCCATTTTGACGTGCTCTTCCCTCTTGGACATGGGAGGGGACGTCCTCTGACCCTGGCTTCCACTGCAACCGCCCCTCCACCGAGCCCTGTCCTGCTCGTTGATCATGGTCGAGGGCTCCGCCGACTCCGCCAGCTCTATGGCTTCTGAGGTGATGGGCTTGGGGAGGTCACACACGACACACTTTGCAGTTCTGGGCAAATTCTGGTATGTGCATGTTGTACATGTCCAGTGCTGCTGGTGGGTGTTGAGTCTGTTCCTGTCATTGTACTCCTCACAGGTGTCCACGGGAGAGTGGACAGCTGGACGGCAGCCCGAGGTCTGCGGGGACTCCGTGGGGCTGCTGGTCCTCGGCCGCTGACACAGGCACTGTGTGCAACGGATGGCCCGGGGCCAGTTCAGATAGGTGCACATCTGACAGGACCACTTACTGGCCAGCTCAGCCATGCTGGCTGACCTGACCCTCGGCCTGGCGCTGGAGTCCGGGCAGATGAGCAGGCTGCTGCCACTCTCAGTTCTGGGGGGATCCCAATCTATACTGGGGTCCGGGTCGGGGCTGTTCTTATACGGTTCCTCTGTAATGATGGGGCCTCTCAGTCTCGGTGCACGACACATGGTGCACTTGATTGCAGACGGCCAGTTTTCATAGGTGCAATAGTCGCAGGCCCACTTTACCTTTTGGTCTGTCATTTTGGATCAGTTGGTCCAACTGTTGTGATAGATCCAGACACATGTGGAGGTAGGAAGAAAAGTTTTGTCAGTAGACTTTAGAGTCATTAGTTAAATCCTCATAACTTGGTGACATGTTTTGAACAGGTAAGTATGAGGGTGTGTTCCAGCAGCTTGTGGACTAACTTGTATTCAGAGAGACAGCCTCACTGACAAACCCTGAAAATTCATTCTGTGGTCGAAACTTGCTGCCAGCTGCTCGGTACAAAGCTGTACAAAGCCGTGTAAAGCTCAAGCATCATAAAACATCAAATGGGACAAAATTGGGCTACCATGAAATAATGTTTTAATCTTTAGCCTTAGCTTGCTAGCTCCGAAGCTAATCTCGTAGCAAACAAGACGTCGAGAAATCCAATAGCTGAAGAGGCTTTCATGCGGCGTAAAATCCCTCAAAATGAAATTACACGGGAGATGTGAACCGAAATATGTAAACATCTTACCGTGTCGTGACTGCGCTCGTCTCTTAAGTGCTGCTGAAAACCACAACAAACCCTTCTTGTCCAGTCCCCCTTCCTCCTCCTCCTCCTCCTCCTCCTCCTCCTGCTCAATCAAACCTTTCCCGATCCGAATTATTTCCACTCTCTCGGCCTCTCACATTTTCACCTCCGTGGACACATTAGCCTCTGGCGGAACAATAGACACCTTGACAAAGCCTCTTAACGCCGCGATTCATGGCACAAACGCGAGAATCTCCATGGTTTACATTGCCTCCGTGTTGTTTAATGGCGGCGACAGCGAGACAAATGAGTAGCAGAGCCAAAATAAACGCTGGCCTGCCGACGTCACCGATCCCGAGGCTCAGCTCGCGACCTGATTGGATGAGGGAAGAAGTGCCGTGTGACATTCAAAACTGTCGGAAATTATACAGCATAGCGAGATGGGGACGAAAGAGGAAGAAAGAGTGTTTTGATACTTCTCCATACGTCTGGCTCGTTGCATGCAACAATGTTTTACCACCGTTAAAAAATGAACAACTCTAATGCAAAGGGAAATGTTTTATCATCATTATAAATACAAATTCTAAGTGTATTTGTTGAAATATTTAGAAATGTACAAATGTTTTTAGATTTTTTTTTCTTTTTTTATACATCGAATGCGTCATTAAACACCAATGTTCAAATAATTAATTGTATTCAAAAAACAACTTGAAACGGTACAAGAGATTTAATGCACGGTCCAACTGAAACATTTCTGTTATCTTTTAAATTCTATCCCCTCAGAGTTCAGATTTGTTTTTTTGTTTTTTTGAAAATTCTGAGATTAAGTTGGGATTCCTCATTTTGTGAGGACGGTGGCATCTGAGAAGAGAACAAAAACGCAAAAATAAATTGAAATAGATAGAACATTCATTACAATGAATGTACCTAAATAAATAAATTAGGGGGGAACTGAAAATACGCGCTGGAGAGAGAGAGAATAAACAAACAAACAAACAAACAAATAAATAAATAAATACAGTTGAGACAACTGGTGACAGAACGTAACTGATTAGTATTTTTTTGAATCAAACTCGGATTATGCGGATTATCTTCGTTGTCCTCCACGTTACGTCACTCGTCATTTGGAGCGCGTGGTTCGAGGCCACGCCTCCCCCTGTCAAAACGTCACTCGATTTCAAACATGGCTGTTTTCCTGAGCCGGTTACACCACGTTTCTCTCCACGTCTCCAACGTGGAGAAGATCGCCAGCGACCTGGTGTCCAAGCTGAAGTTCAACCTGTTCGCGACCCGGCTGACCGAGAGCTCCACGCAGCTCGCGTTCCGGAAGGGAGCGGCGGTGTTCGTGGTCAGCCAGCGACCCGGCCACGCTCGTCGCGTGCGATTGAATGAGCGACTCCCGGATGCACTCGCTCCGCACCGGGCCGACGCCGGGAGACGCCGCGCGAGCGGCTACCCCTCGGCGTGTCTGTACGACGTCAGCCCGCATCACTCCGTGGACACGGTGGGCAACGTGTGCTTCGAGGTGGAGGATGTGGAGAGGTCGTTCAAGGTGCTCAGCCGCCTGGGCTGCAGCTTCCTGGTGCCTCCCACCTCCGTGCGGGACGAGAATGGCCTCGTCACCTACTCCGTGCTCAGGTCCGTGGTGGGGAACGTGTGCCACACGCTGATTGACAGGACGGGGTACGACGGACCCTTTCTGCCCGGGTTCGAGGTCACGGGGAGCGGCTGGAGCTCGGGAGAGGAGGACGCGACTTGTCCCGTCACACATTTCGATCACGTCACGTACGCCAGCCCGAGGGGAACCACCCGCCAGGTCATGAGGTGGTACGAGGAGCTCTTTGGCTTCCAGAGGTTTTTCATTGACAGGTGAGGAGCACCCCTGTTGTCCTGTTGTCATATTTAACTGATCAGCATGGTGGCAGTGATCATGTGTTTGCTCTTGTAGAAATGAAGACATAGATGAAGGTTTTGTGATCGACCAAGAAGGTGTTGGACTCCGACTCACCGCCATGGAGTACTGGAAGTGCAGCAAGGCAGGCATCATCCTGCCCTCTGTGGACAAGAAAGAGCCCGACTGCAAGTTTGTTATTGCAGAATCGCTGCCTGTGCAAGGTAATGACATCCACACCTTCTTGCAGAGTATTTATTTCCCAAAATGTCTGTGTTCGCATCCATAATTTGCGTGTTTCCCCCTCATTGCAGGCAGGAACCAGGTGGATACCTTCCTGCAGGAGCACAGGTCTCCGGGGATCCAGCACATCGGGCTGTACACCAAAAACATCGAATCTACCGCACATGCAATGGCCGAAGCCGGAGTCCAGTTTTTCTCTCCCCCGCCCACCTACTACACAGAGGTTTGTAATTCTTAGAATATACATGACCACTGTGAGATTTCCAAAGAAACCACAGAGAGCAATGTTTGTTTTCCCAGCATGTCTCATTTCCTGTATTTTCTTTTGTTTAAAAAAAAAAAAAAAAGTAACGGTGATGTTTAAATAATATTTTTTAATCCCTTTTTGAAAATATGTGAAAAGAGTAATGTTAGAGACCAGAGTTTAAACTTGGACGTTGAATTAAATGCATTTGTTTTGATGTGTTCCACCATGTTTGTAACTTTATTGACCATTAGTGGGAGATGGATTTTATTCCGCCTTGTGATCAATATAAAAAAAAACAAAAAAACCTGCTAAATCATCAGAGCAATGGCCCTTTTGACTTGACACGGAATGTAACGTGCAATTAGAGTTCTACCCTGTACCTGCTTTCACCTGGGTCCAATCAAACTCCACGTTGTAAACGAGTACAAATCATGTAGTGTTTTTCTTTCTGCGGAATTTAAGAGCCGACTCAGTGTTTTCCCAAACACCCCGCAGCAGAATATCAGTGTTTTCAAGGTTGTAACGGAGACTGAGGCTGTTTTGTAGCAGTCGGCCCTGGAGCAAAGTCTGCAACCAGTGACGTGGATTGAAGACAAAGAGCTCCGTTATTGACCACGTTTATGTTTTTGGCTATTAATTCACAGCGCTGCTAATCTATAATGTATTTTGACTTAAATTTATGTTGCGTGATTGATGGCCTATTTGGAAACCGGTTAGGAATTGCTTCACGCATCTTGTTGTTTTGTTTTTTTCTCCCTGTGACAGGTGGGAAAACAGCAGGAAATAGAGGAAGCGGGACACAGCCCCCAGATGCTGGCGCGGCATGGCATTCTCCTGGATACTGACCTGCGCCAGGGTCCTTTGTCTCCAACGATCTCCAGCGAAAACAGAAGGTAACCAGGAAAACGCCTCAGAGCTCTTTTTTTTTTTTAAATTTGAGCTCGCTTAACATCTCACAGTTTCGGGTCATCGATGCAGAAGCGGTGTCCTCCTCACCCGGCTCTTCTGTTTTCAGGTACCTTCTCCAGGTGTTCACCAAGCCCATATTCGACGAGGACACCTTCTTCCTGGAGCTGATAGAGCGAAGGGGGGCGACGGGTTTCGGCGAGG
Organism: Blennius ocellaris; assembly: GCF_963422515.1. Classification (NCBI taxonomy): domain Eukaryota; kingdom Metazoa; phylum Chordata; class Actinopteri; order Blenniiformes; family Blenniidae; genus Blennius; species Blennius ocellaris. The sequence continues at coordinate 15,492,725 of NC_137670.1, read as the reverse complement.
GGAACATCAGGGCGCTGTGGAGGTCTGTGCAGGCCTACATGGAGGACGAGAGGAGCGACTCCCAAAGAACACAAACAACCAAAACGGCACAAACAGTCCAATACTGACGCAACCCAGCAGAGGTCTATGAAATCCATGTACTGTATTTTGTATGTGAAACTGAAAGCACTTCTTATGATCAAATTGTAAATTATTTTAGCTGTCCTGTTAATATTTAAGTTATCAGTATTTAATTTTTTTTCAAGGCAACACACCTGACAAAAAAAAAGTTTAGAAAAAAGCCACACCGTCTCTGAAATGTTCCAACAGAAATGTCTTTGTTATGTCAGTAACAAACTGTCTTTGTTTTCACTGTATCACAGCAAATGAAATGGCTTGAGATCAACTCTTTGTCAATAAAACACTGACTGAAGGCCATGTAGTCCCATTAGTGCCTTCAAAATCATGTCTATTAAAGCCAGTTTGACTGAATACCAAGCTTATTGTGTGGCTCCAATCTTTTCAAAATAAGATTTCCTTTTGTACTGATCTGTAAATCATTTAGCATGTTGGAATAAGAAAGTCGAACGTGTATAATGGAGTCGAAAATACTTTTCCACTGATCCATTGCTAAGTAATAAAGTAGAGACGGTTGATTCAAATAACATTCAGGCACAAAGCAATTCAAAATGCATTGAGTTGATTTAAATATATGAGTAATGGGTAAAGTTTGCACGAGATCAAGCTAAAATAAGCTGCCTGTGTATCAACAAAAAAAGTTAAGTTTGGATGCATTTTCAGTATTTTAGGGTACTTTTAATGCAGCATTTGCTTTTAAATGCAACATAGTACTACAGTATGTTTATTATCCCCATTGCTGTCACCATCCGTCAAAAGAAATATGGAGGAATATAATGTACATGATTTTATTTGATCAACTCAGAAATAGCTTCTTCAATTTTTGAAACGATAGTCATTCATTCAACATGTGAACAATAAACATTTTTTCTTGATACCTCAGTCACACATACGGGTGAACAGCTGCGCGCCTCTCAGTCGCTGTAGAGGTTTGAGCAACGTGCATACTTTGGCAAAAACATCACTTCAGAGATTCCTCGAAGGGATCTCAAAGCCAGTTCAATTAACTCTGCTATAAACATTACAGGCGAGGATTACTGGGCTTAGATGGGAGGCAGTGAAGTTTAGATGTGGTTATATGAAGGCCATGTGCTCTTTTCATGTGCTGCCTGTAGTTCCAGGGTCCCGCCGGGTAAAATGAGAAGGTAATGTCATCAACATGCTGCAAAAACTCCTGTACTTCTGCATTTTGACAAATGGTCAGTGTTTTGCTTTTAACGGAAGGTCACCGACAGACAGCTGGATGTCTCAGCCGGTTGGAGACTTTTTTTTAATATTAGTCCTCGTTATCATAATGGGAAACAAACTACAACAAAGATATAGATAATTTCTAATATATAATTCAAATTTTGTTTGGAAACGTGTGCGCAGAGCTCAGTCATCCCCCCCTGTATTCCTTAAGTATTTACAAAACACTGGTTCCAAATCCGTGGTAATGAGAAATGTTTATTAATAATGGGGTGGATTAACTGTTCATTAAAGTTGAGAAGGGATGGCTTCCTGTAACGGGAGTCCTGTAGCCATCTGTCTCCAGCCAGTGTGAATCACAGATGGCATACAGTCCTGTGTTCTGCATGGGGGCTCACCTCTGAGGGCTTCAACAACACTTCCTCTCCTCTATCAACCATATGTTGGCTGCAGTTAAATACAAATGTCAAAGGAGGAACACACAATACCACAAAAACCAAAGTGTATTTGGCATGAGAGATTTAGAACTCGTGATGTTATTTAGTTTTTTTTTTGTCCTCACACTATGATTGGTGGATACTGCCCCCTATGGTTGTGACAGTGACAATACACTGCCAAACCTGTTGAGCTGCAGACTTCTAATCCCTGTGGCCACAAGCTGTTTATATCATCTGCTCCCCCCAAAAGTGGGTAAAGCTAAATTGTTGATATATCTTCCATGCCTTCCTACGATTTCCTCAACCGATGACGATTTTGTAAAACAACTTGTGGATCCCCCCCCCCCCACTGTCACCCACATCATGGAGCAGACAAATCCTGGGTGTCCTGGAACACAAAAGACAGACAGTCTAAAACCGAGGAGGACAGTCTGGGGGAGATTAGAGTCACACAACAGATGTTACCCCTTGATTAACAATAGAGTGTGCCAGGGGTGAGCCTCAGCTCCCCACCCTTGTGAGGCCCAGTGTGAACTTCAGCACCAACAAATTATTGAGCTCTCAGTACATGATGGGACATGACTGTTGAAATGTATTGATCTGTTTCAATGGTGGACTTCACGACTGAAATGTCATTGTTTTGCAGTTTTACTATGAATAAAATCTGATCTGTAATTACCATCATGGATATGATTTAGTTACATTACCAATTTATTACATTGCAACCACTGTTATACCCAATGTATATTATGATTTCACACAGAACTGATGTATGCAGGGTTTTTTTTTGTACAGGATTAATTCAATTTGCTTCCAAGTACTAAATACTATTTGGACCTACTGTAGTACACAACATGTTATACACTTTCCACTTAAACTTGATGCATAACAATTCCCCGTTCTCTGATTTGTACTATTAATTTATTCTTCTGTATATTTATTCTATTCATTCATTTTGCACTGTTAAGTAGAATTGTTGTTACTGAACAATATAATAAATTGTATTAGCATTTTTTAAACATCCAATACATTGTGTTGTCTTCTTTTTCGAATGCAATAGTAATATTGCCATTAAATAAAAACAGGCGTGAGAACCAACATGAGAAACAGAATAGAAAAGGCCTATTACTTCATGATTGTTTAAACGTTTTTAAAACATTATTTTTGAGCTGACAATTATTTGAAGGATTTCAAACATTTCATTGAATGATAATGACAATGTACGGCACGATGATCATACACACATAAGAACAATTAAACCTGAACACTCAACTAACAGACAATCACTCAATGGATCTTAATAATCAAGAAAACAGGCTGAAGGTGTATGGGAGGGTTGGAGCAAACTATGTATATTTATCATGCATCTGTATTTTACTCCCACGGTTTTTCTGCAGCTCACACTCAGTTGGCGAGATATCACATTACTCACGGCTGTGTTGTAAAAGTACTTCTCTAGTGTGTGTGTGCGTCGCTCAAAACTGTGATTACTTTTCATTACTGCAGGGTGGATTGGTCCACTCGTCACTACGCACGGGGGGGAATCGGCGGTGCATTTTACACAAACCTCTAGCGATGGATGTATTGCTTACTCCTCCCCATAACTTCAGGTAAATACAAAATAAAGAGTATATGGGCGACAAAGTGAGAATACGTGAATCTAAAAAGAAGCGGAAGTGTTATATGTTAGTTGTGAGACAGCGCGACACCCCCCTCTCCCCGTAGAAGTGGTAGCGTCCGTGTGTGTAGCCAGAAGCTCATTAGCGTGTAGTTGGACAGTAGTGCTGCTCACTGGCTTGTTGTAGTTCGTAGGAGCTGCAGGACGTGAGGGGAGCTGCTGTCTTCTAACTACAACAAAACAACATGGTCAGACCAAACTAACCCTCTGCCCTGTTGCTTGTAGGAGATCCGAGACTCTCACCGTGATGCTTGTGAGTGGTAGCTTTTTCTTTTTCTTTTTTCCCCCTTCCTTGTTTGATAATAACTTCATGAAACGAGCTAACTTTTGTCTCAGTTAGTTGATAAAGTCTGAAGTGTGATGCTCCCCTGTGTTGTCAAAGTTGTGTTTGGGACTTTTTAATGCGATTATAAATGAGCTACGACAAAAGTGAGAAAACTACAAATAGCTTGATTTGCTTAGCCTAGCAACTTTTCCTCATGTGGAGTTCCTGAGTTGTTGTCCCCTTTGTTTTGTCTTGAGTTATTACAGGCATACAAGCTTCCTTGTTGGTGTTTTGTCTGCATTGTCATTCACTTGCTTTAAAGATATAATGTGATGTGACCCTTTATTGGTGAGTTGATGATCACTGGTCTCATTATTTATCCAAACCTCTGTGTTAAATGTGTATAAAGGGTGAACATAAAGCAGGCAGATTCATTGAAGCTCGTGATATTTTGCACAGTTTTTTTCTTTTCTTTTTCTTCTCGCTTGTTTTGAATTGAGATCATATAATGTGGAACTCGCTTCATAGTCCAGACATTCTCATCCCAGACTGGATTTTTCATGCATGTATGGTGTGCATGGCAAGATAGGCCACAAACAGACAAATGCAATAAATAAATACACCCCCCTCCCTTCCTCTCTGGCTGCTGATGCCAACGACTTGATGTAATATAGATATCTGAGTCTACCTCAAGTGACAGACTGTGCCATTGAACTGGAATGTTGTTGTCTTATCTTAATAGAGCCAACCTTCCCCTCAGGTGTGAAGTCAGGGTTGGCTGACACACAACCCAACAGATTCTGCAATTTAAGCGCTCATCAGGATCATAAACACAAGAACTTGTCAAACCTGACTCCTGCAGTGTCCCCTGGCCATAATAAGGACTGCTGAAGTTCACAAGAGGCCTAAACTTTCATATATTTGCATATGAAGTAGTGTAAATTCTGAATAACAGATGTGTTGCTTTACTTTCTGCATATATATATATATATATATATATATATATATATTGTAATTGTCTGATCAGCAGCTTGCAGCCTTTCTGCCAAGATAAAAGAAAGAAAAAAAAACTACCTGTTTGCTCTGTAGCCTGCGTGTAACATTCTGTGAGCTCCCGTCACACCAATTTCTTTGCCAAACTCATTTCCCTTTCATGAGGGATTTTGGAAAAGGAGAAAAAAAAGAAGGGCTTTAAGGACTGTTTGTGCTGGTTACTTGGACCAGCTCAGTTTTCAGGGCCTTTTCTTCAGACCCGGAGAGGCATACACCTGGAGGGCTCACAAGCTCATCGGAAAAAACTGTTGAACTCCTTGAGCTGGAGAACACAAAAGGCTCCCTGTCATGGCCTGCAGATGATCTCTCATTTCTTGTCTGTGTCACTTAAAATGGAATAAGAAATAAAACCGCACAAACATGAAGATGATGTGCACAGCCATGGCTACTGTTACAAGATAAGGGGGAGGATAGAAACTTTCTGGCCTCAAGTTTTTTTAATTTCATATTTAATTTGATTGGAATGGCGCCTCTGGATGGGAATTATTTTGGTCCATTAAAGTGCAATGTCATTCAGCCGTGGGCGTTGTGTCTTCAGCCGTCTGTAATTAAGAGACTTTGTTCGATTTAGCATTCACGAGGACGACATTTCTCTCTAACTTGGACAGGTTTGTTGAAAGCCTTGATTAGAGAGCTCAACAAAGCTCTTGTTCTGGACAAATGTCTACAGTGCAAGTGATTATGTATGAGATAATTAAACAGCAGGCCTGCTTTAAAACGTAGGCCTCCTTGGCTGCCATGCATCGCCATGCTGAGCCTTTGTGTTTATGGTAAGTGGGCAGCTGCATGCTTGTGAGACCTTGGCTGTACCCCAGGCCCTCGACTGAGCTCGGTAACTACTATTGAAGCCTCCCAGCCATGCTCATTTCTGACTATTCACTGGCTGCTTCCAGCGTAGACTGCGCCTCCTGTTTGACATAGCCTAATTTCTGTGAACGCGCAAGACAGCTGTGGGCCGGCCCGCACTCCACAATGCGCTTCATAAATTTCCTTTCAGACTCCGAGCTGGGACAGTGTGCGCCGGCACCTGCCCTTTATTGCCCCCCCCCCAATTAATGACAACACCAACAAAGAAACGTCCATACTTTGTAAAAAAAAACAAAAAAAAAGTTTCACACTGGAGTTGCTGGAAACTGGTTTTCTAGTTTGTCAGTCAAATAGCTGCTTGTATGACACGTGCTGTGGCAACACGCCCGACATTATGATGGCGAGAAGTGCTCAGAGTTCCTCGAGGCCAAATAGGGATCCAGCGTTTGCGACTTGTGAGATGCGGGCCGTCGTCGCCGCGTCGTTCAGGAAGACGAGCTTTTTCGGAACGCGCACATTTTCCTCTCCGGGGACGTTCTTGTCGAGGACGACTGCCGTGTTTTAACGTGTCGTTTTTTGTCCCCCCCCCCGTCACAAGCGATTTGGTGATAAAACCAGCAGCCGAGACTTTGCAGTTAAGTTTCACGTCTGACCGTCTCAGCTGCTCAGCAGATGCTGAGACGACCACAATCCTGGGATGTTTGAGAGCAGGGCCAATGTCGGACTGCGATTCTTCCAGGCGTGTCGGGGAAACCAAGCAGTACTGTACTACTGAGTGGCGATTTGTCATATTGGTTACGAAAAGGAAGCAGTGATCAAGTAACTTAAGGCAACATTGTTAAACTGTGCCGTTTTTTTCCACTCGCGAGTGGAAGTGCCTCGAGTGTTAAAATAAAATGGATTAGTATTAGCCTTAGACTGTCAGTCGGACACAAATCTGCCAAATCCTTGTGTAACGGTGGCCGAACCTCGGGATTACAGTCTGAGCAATGTATGGAAAAGCTGCTCAAAATGGGGAAACAGAGTTTTATGGGGGGGGGGGGGGGGGGGTCAGCAGTTTGTAACGGCTAAGCTAATTGTCTGGACTTAACCACAATTTATGAGCCTTTAAAAAAACAAAAAACAATAATGTAATTTATACTTCTCTAACTGAGCTTTTTAAATATGTTTTGAGCTAAGGTTAAAACAGTTGGCAGCTTTAACTTGACCCTATCCACTCTGCGGTTTCCTCTGTGCTCCTGTCTCAGTTGTGTTGCGCGATCGCTTGCCGTTTCTGACAAAGCTCGCGGCGTTCGAATGGGGTTTCAGTGACCACAGAGGAAGCATGGGGCGTCCCGTCAGCTCGCCCGGGGCCCGCGCTTCTGTTGTCTTCTCGGAGGTTTGCTGTCACTGCAGACTTCTGCCGCAGACATAAAACTGCCTGTTTGCGTGTGATGGAAAGCCACGTCCGAGGGAAACGTCCTGTAACGCTCTTCCCCTCCGCGGAGATTAGACTTCTCAGTTGTCATGGCGGTCGCTGTCCCGGCTCAGATAAAGCGCTATCGGGGAAGTTCTCACCGATTCCAGGCAGGCAGCGTGGTTATCGGGGTGATTCGGGTTTGGACATCAGGAGGGGAGTGGCACCTTTTGGGCAGAAAGTTTCGACACTTCATTTGGCCGATTAAAAGCTCCATTTTGAATACAAGTGTATTATGAGGGTGTTTCCAGCAAGTGTTGGAATTCTTGCCTTTACAGGGTTTTTTTTTTTCTCTCTCTCTCTCTCTCTCTACACGACAAGCCAATTTCTCTTTCTCTTTTCCATTTTCAGTCTGATTCTTATTTACGAACTGACAAGAGTTTGATATGTTCCCAGAGGCTGTGGTCCACGTTGCGCTTTTACGATGATCAACTTATGTCACGGAGCAGAGGAATGTTCATAATTACGTTATAAACCTCACCCTATTTTAGTACACAGTTCAGATTGATGGTCATGAATGCGCAAGCTTAATAAAAGATAATTAAACTGTTGCGTGTCAGGGATCTCGTTTACCGCATTAGTTGAAATCCCAAATTTCAAACGACTGTGCAGGTATTTTTGTCCAAACCATTCAAGGAATGGCAGAGATCGTCGTTGCGCATCCTTAATTCTTTCTTGAGCAAGGCCTTTCACGTCCGTCACTCGGCAAGCTGTGATTAACAAACAGTTCCGTTTCTTTCCACCGGAACACGTCCGGATCAGGTCTGTGGCGACGCACTGCTTAATCTCACGCGACCTAGTCCGGCTCCCAGCTTTAATCTGATCTGTCCTGTTGACACAGGCCACAAGGTAAATGACCAGCGTGTAGGGGGCATCGATTGCCAGAAATAAAATATAATCCTATCAAGGGAGAGTTGGGTTAGTTTTGGTGATCCTTCGTGTCGCTTTTCTGTGCCGAGTCAAGACCGTCCTTGTGTGTTATTTATAATGGCCAACGGCTTCTCGTGTCACGAGCGCAGCACGCAACTCTTTATTATGTGTGTGTGTGTGTACTCTCGCTGTGTTAGCTCATCTTCCCATCGCATGCGACGTCTCACCTCTGTTACCTCTCTGTGTTTACCTCACAAAGCCGGCACAAAGGGGGCAACCGAGGTGGTACAAACGGATCTGTTATTAAGACTATATGTCATTTGTGACAGAAAAAAGACCCGGCGGCGAAGCAGCTGCTGTGGCCTAACAATGATATAGTATTAAAATGTTCAACAGTAAGATAATAGACTCGATACTGTATCATGACATGCTTATAATCTCGTGTCTTCAACCTTTTCAAATTGGCAAACCAGTGTGTTCGTTCACTTCGTGTCAAATTTGTTTTAAGGTTGTTTTCTTGACGTAGAAGTTAATCAAAATCGACTAGAGGGTCTTGTGACAGTGTCCTCCTCCCCACACACACACACACACACACACACACACACCCTACCACCCGTAACCTCTGCTGTCGCCTCTTTTGTTTCCCACGGTGTCGTCTCTTCTGCACAGAGCGCTCTTTTGTTTTGCGTCCACTCAGTTTTTTTTTTGTGTGTCCCTTTCTCTGCCCCTGCAGTTGTTTTGTCCCTCTGACCTTGAAGGCATCACTGGACTCTCCCGTGTCCACTCCCCTCTGTTTCCCGTACCCCGACCAGAAATAATCCCGACAGTTAAAGGTGGCAGCGAAATCCTCTGCGACAATTATTTCGCTCTTTGTCCCGGGCTAATCAGCAGTTTTACTGTAATCGTTGTGCGGCATTAAAGTGAAGAGTGTTGTTTTAATAACCGCAAGGTCAGCTATTCCCAGCCAGCAGCCCCCCCTGAGGATTCAATTACACAACTTTGACTTTGCTCTTATTCCTCTCCGTGAGGCTCGGAGTACGACACTTTTGAGGAAACTCGAGCTTTCCTTCACATGAACGGGGAGGAAGAAAGCAAATATAGAGTTCCACTTTTGGAGGCACGCCAGCGAGAAAGAGATGTGGAAGTGAAAATCTGATGTAATTTTAAGGTTATGGCTGCCATAGGACAACATAGGCGAGTCGGCGTCGGTCAACATGCTGGGAATGTTTCCTTCTTCACTTGAGAGCAGAGAGAAAAAAAAGGAAAAAAAAAAGACATCACGTCGAACTCACTGAACTCCCCAAGCTCCCGTGTGTATTTTTCACTTTTGTAAACGTTGAACGAGATGCTCATGAACAGACAACATGCTATTTGATCGTTAATTTACGTGTCTTTTTCAATATCAAATTGTCAGCAGTAGATGTAATAGCAGCTGATGCGCGACCCACCCAGATCCCTCTCATCTGCCTGCTTTAACACTGATCGTATCATGAAAGCGGGCTGGAAATCAACAGTTTCAGTTAGAAAATTGAAGGGAGAAGCTATTTATTCACAGCCCTTCCCTGTCTGGCTTACTTAGCTGAACACACATATGACTTAAAATGAGTTTGTGGTTATGTCCCCTTCCTAGGTGTAAATGGAAGGTAGCTCTGAAAAGGGTTTTGTGGTTTATTTTTATTTTTTTATTTTTTTATTTTTTTGCTGCAGTCAGACGAGCTTCACAATTTAACAACCACAAATATTAAAAACTGTTTAAAGTGAGGAAGACAACAGACTCGACGAAATTGTTACCATCTAAAATAATTTAGCTGGCCTTTGCTCAGATATTACACTGCTTTATGTTGACGCATACATATTTGCCAAGTAGTCGTAAATGGTCGAAACCAAGAAAACGAGTATTAATCCGCAACTCATATAATTCTGTCCCCGATTGATCCAGACTGAGGAGGGATTTGGTGCCGATCCCGGCTCATTGGCCGTCACTAAAAACCGAGCTGACCTGCATGTATTTGAACTGTGAGCTTGGAGATCCCGGGGAAAGCCCGTCACTGTACAGAACATGCCGAGGCATGTCGCACGGCAAGTTCATACCAACAGGTTTCTCTGGAAAGTGACATGCCAAGGTCAGCATGGAGCTCGGAGCGTTTGCTGCACTACGGCGTGGATTGACGTCCGGCGATTCACTTTCCACACTGAGATTTGGAGCAACTTTCTTAAAACACGAGGGGATTTGTGTTGGATTTAGATTCCTTTTTGACCAGGTTTGCTTTTGCATTTGATGATGCCTTTGCGTGCCCTCACCCAGTGGATCAGTCCTCCTCCATCCATCCGGATTGTTCTGCACTTATATGGTCGACAGAATGTCAGAAATGCGCTGAATTCTAATCCGTGTGCTCATCTTTGTGTGCCCGCTCAGGATCGGGCCGAGGAGTGAGGCGCATTCCTGGAGCAGTTGAGGGGTGGGGGGGGCGGCGATGTGTCGGGGGCCCACGATCTGAAAAGCTCAACGAGAAATCTGCCCGCTCACACCGTGCCCGCCAAGATGGCCACCGGCTTCACTCACCATTACTGGAACGCCGTGGGACAAGGATGTGTGTTGTCATGGTGATCATTTACAAGAAAACACTGGAAAAAAAGGGCGCCGATGATGTAACATCCAAACGTCAGGATTTGGGCCCGGTGAGATGTTATTTCCTACTTGTGTGAGAGTTTGTTGTTTTTTTTTCCTCTGCAAAATGTGTCAGTTTGTGTTTACATTCAATTTTGCCAAGAAGCTTCAACTATGCCCGTCATGGGAGAAGACGTCAAGGTGCTACTTTGAATTAGGACTTCTTATTAATTTTTTTTTTTAAGCAGGACGTTCATCAGGCTCCAGCAGTTTCGTGGCTCCACATTTCATTTTCCCCCTCTCATCTCTCAGCTCACAGTCATTCACAATCACATCTTTAGCAGATGAATAAGCATTGCCTTGTTGAGTCACAGGAAGTGATGTCAGACAAGCTATTCACTTGTTGAAAAGTGGAGGGGGGAAAAAATGTGTAAATTATAATAAAATCAGTGATAATTGTATCACAATAACCTTCAATTATCATTCCCGCATTTCTGTAGTTTTAAACAATCGCTGTGTTTCACTCATTCCCCTTTCAATGGCAGCATTTGAGGCCCACTTGAGTCATTTTCTAATCAGGACTCGTGTTGTAGAAACTTTACTCTTGCCAGCACTGAGTGGAGGAAACTCCCCCCCCCCTCTCATGTGCACCAGTTTTGCCCTCTCCGTCTCGTGAAATGAAGTCATCACGCTCGGGGGGCTGAGCGTCAATCAGAGGCATTTATGGTGGAATGCTGTTGATGAGTTAAATTTAGAAGCCATTTTACATTCACAAAAAATCTGTCGTGCTAATTGGTTTTCGCTTCTCACTTGTTGATTTATTGCCGCTTGTCGAAGAGTTGAAACACCCGAGCCATTCATTTCTATGATATTCTGGATTGTAGTGAGCTGACAGTGAATCTTTTCCCTGCATTTCCATAGTTCAAGGCACAGACCATGAGCCAGGGGACTGCACTTTTCTCTTGTGGACTCATGGGTAAGAGTTTGCCACTCAACATCAAATACATACAAGAGTGTTTATTTGCTTCTTGCTTCCACCGCCGTCTCTCACTTGCCTGAAACCACATTGAGCAATCGGTTCCCCCGGCCTTCAAACTCTCATGCCACTCGTGGTTTGTCGCACGGAACACGGCCACTTCTGTTTGAATGTCAGACTTCCTAATGTTTTGCACTATACGAGATGGTATTCTTTGCTTCTGTCGTGATCCATAGACAATGAAAAGCATGAAAAACTATTACCATGTCAGTTAAATGCATTTAACGTCTTTATACATAGTCTGCAGCTGTCATCATTATAAAAAATGTATGCACTAAAGCTCATGGTCATACTTAAATTAAATCTAGCTTAAAACATCATTACAATAACAAGATCTCTTCCCAAAAATGTAAAGTTGAAGTTCACCGAGTCGTTCCTGCTCCAGATGACCAAGAGGAAAACAGGCAACACGTCACTTCCAGTCGGCTCAATACAAAAGAATCGTTCACCCCGTCTGAATCGGTCGGTACGGAGGAATCGTTCAGTGAACAAGTGCTCCCATCACCTCGTATTTTGCACCTTTGTATATATTCCTGTTCAATCGACTCACACACCCAGTTCATTTTACTCAACGACTCATAAACCCTCGAGTCAGTCAAAGGAATCGAGTTTCCCATCACTATTAGGAAAAGGGCAACATTTCCCCGACAAGCATAATCCCGTCTCACACATCTTAAACCGATGGATTAAATGTCGCCATGTGTCGTATTGCCATGTTTCATAGGATTCATTTGCAGAATATCTTCAGACAAGAGCAGCTGCATTCGGTCGATCCTCACATGACGTTGTGTAAAACATGCCCGGTGGGATTATTTTCCCAAATAAATGCTTAACAATTGCAGATTAGCGGATTATTGTTACCCTGAATCGCATGGCTCTCCTCGACGCATTCAAGCCGCTGGCCTCATGGCGAAACTTTCGTCCTGACCAGAAAATCCCTTAACGTGTTGAAGGATCTTTACAGCCTGTGTTTGTTGGATGAACTGTAAACCGCTGTCGCAGTCACGTTAAACTCTTGAGTCTGAGACGGGCAGAGTCTTGGCAGAGAGCAGCAGTCGCAGTAGGCCTTTTGTTCTTTGTCCTGCCCGTATTGCCGTTGGTATTTTGGGGATTTTTATCTCCAGTGAAGAAGAATAGACCTTTTGCATGCCGGGAGTGGGCAGTGGCCTCAGTGTTTGGCGTCTGACTCAGAGTCGGCTGACCTATTCAGCGTTTCAAAAGAGTTTTTTGTTGTGACACTTGACAGGTGCTTCCCTGTCAAAACCAGTGACGCGGAAACTTTTGTGGATCTTAACAGCAGCTCGCCACCTCAGTCAGGTCATTTCACTGACATTGTCATTATTGACATTTCCTCCAGCGCGCCGGTTGGACATTGGGCTCCCTTCTCCTTCTCCAATCAGCTCTGCTTTACAGACTGTGACACCGAAAGCCTGGAGGACAGGATTTATTTTTAGTGCCAATTACACAAAGCGGCGAGTTGTGGCAACACAAAAGTACACATGCTGGGACGAATGCACTGACCCAGACTGGAGCCGTGTCATGGACCCTGTTGTCCATGTCCAGATTGCCAGACTGCCAGTGATCGCAGAACCTGGGTTTACAACCTGCTCTCTCTGGTTCCTTCTCAACACACTTTGCACACTAATACATGCATGTTCATCTGGTAAATGTATGTAAACGTCCCACAGTGGACTGATGCATGAAAAGGAAGGGGGAAAAAATAAGCCCATAAGAATTGAGAGAATTTTACAAGCCTGATTTTACACTTCAAATTGAATCACATCTTTTCAGAAAATCTTGTGTTGTTATAGCTATTAGAAAATATAATGAGATGAAGTTTCCTTTGTGGTTTAAGTTCTGTCTCCATATTTTGGAAAGGGGGGGAGGGGGGGGGGGGGTTGGATTCTCGATTGCAGAAGGCTGGAAATTACAGCGAAAACTGCGCTGACTCTCTGGAGTTGTAGATCAGAGGAAAGAAATAGATAAGTCTTCAGAAAATGTATTAAAAAAAAAATCAGTGCATAGAGACTCTGGCCTGGGGCCAAACCGATTCTAATCAGTGTAGTTCTGAGAGAGTCAACGTTCATTGACACGTCCATCCTGACCCGAGTTGGGCTGGTGTTTGGTTAGGTTTCCTGGGTTGAGGCTCATCATGACTCCAGTTTTAAGACTCATGTCGATTCTGGCAGGTAATGTTTTCGTTATTTTTCCCCCCGTGGATTTCAATGCGTCCTTCCCGTTGCAGAGACGAGCCGGTGGCGCGAGCTGGGCCACGGCTGTGCCGTGCAGCAGCGGCCGGTCGGGACGAGCCTGGAGAGCCTGTGGGACGTCCTGCCCGAGGTGCACCGGAGCTCGGCCCACTGGGGCTGGGACGTGGGCTCGGCGTCCAGCACCATCACCAGCTTGTTGCAGGACCTGAGCCTGGCCGAGTCGGCGTCCTCGCACTCCACCGCCCCGCCCAGCAAGCGACAGTGCCGGTCCCTGTCCTGCTCGGACGAGCTCGGCGGCTGCCGCTCCGCGTGGCGCCCGCAGGGCTCCCGCGTGTGGACGGCGGTGGAGAAGAGGCGGTGCCACAGCGGAGGCAGCGTGCAGCGCGGCAGCGTCGCCAGCGTGCAGCCGGGCTTCCCGGCCATGCAGCGCAGCTCCAGCTTCAGCCTGCCGGCCCGCTCCGACGCCCCGGAGCCGCCCGGCTTCGCCCGCCGGCTCCCCTGGCCCTCCGCCTTCGCCGGCCCGACGCCCTCCGAGCCGCCGTCGCAGCCCCTCTACCTCTCTCACGAACAAATCTGCCTGCCCGAGCCCCGCGGGGCGTCGCCGCGCAGCTCCCCCGACTCCACCCCGGAGCTGGAGCGCCGCGGCGGACCGGGGGGCCTCGCCCGCAGCCGCTCACAGCCGTGTGTCCTCAACGACAAGAAGGTCGGCGTGAAGCGCCGGAGACCAGCGGACACGCACAAACAGAGGCCTTCACTGGACCTGGCCAAAATGACCCAGGTCAGTATGAAACATTCAACTATAAAGTTGCTTCAAATCACATTAACACAGCACACCATTAAGTGGTGCAGGCTGCAAGCTATTACTATTATGTACGAGTTGAACTCGCCACAGCCCTCTTTTGTGTTCCAAATGATCAGCGTCCAGCGCTCGACAGCAGAGCCTCAGGAAACGGTCACGCCAGCTGGACACTCCGCTCGCCCCATCAGTGTCAATAACATTTGCTCGTTTCACTCTTGTGTTGGGGGGGATTTTCTCTGTATGTGTTGGATAAACAAACACTTCCAGTTAAGGTCATGCCATTGTGTCTGTTCTCCCTCAGAACACCTCAAAACGCCTCTGCAGGCAGCGCCGTTACGGGCGTTCGTTCGTTCATGCAGGCCTGCTCAGGGTCACATTCCACGATGTGGGTGGGTGTGTGTGTGTGTGTGTGCGTGTGTGTTTGCACTTTGGAGGAAATGAAAGGAAAGAATGACCTGTTCAATGTGTTACTGGACGGAACATGTTTGACGGGGGTCAGTTTGTGTCCACGCACTTCTGCGTGCGCCTCCCGGCAGGCGTTTTCGCCGACACGCTTGGTGCAGCTTCTCACGTAGCGCCGGATGGATCATAAACACAGAGCTGGACTTGGCCCCCGTGAGGAAGTCGCCCGGAGTTCAGTGGCGTCTTAACAACAGCGCTGTGGTGACACGACAGGCTGACGCCACACACACACGCACACACACACACACACACACACAAAACACGTCCAAGGTCAGCGAGGCGACCAAACACGATTTCACCGAAAAAAAATCTTGGGGTGCTGAGATTGTTGCCGTTAGATCTTTCCTGCTATTTATGCATCGTGTTCTCTCTTGTTACATGAAATAGAAACTGCTATGACATGGTTTTTTCTTCCAAAGAGGCAGAGAGGCTTTGAAGCCTCAAGAGATGTTTGCTTCAAATAATACGTCTCCTTTTAGATCTTTTTTTTTTTTCTTCCTCAAAATCATCTCAGATGACTTGAGCTTGCTGCTACACAGCGGTGCAGCAGGTCGACCGGATGAATGAACTTCGATTTGAGGTGGAGGCACAGTGGTTGAGTGGTTAGCACTTTATCCTCACAGTAAAGATTCTAATCTACAGGTTTGAGTCTGAGGGGGGGGGGGGGGGGACTTTCCACATCGTGATGAATTGAGCAGCTTGTGGGTCAAACGGTGGAGCTCGGTTGCCCTTCAGCCCAACGATCGGGTGTGGAGGTGTAACCGGACGAGACACTGGACCCCACGTCGTTCCCGTTCCGCTCCCCGCGGTGGCCTCGCACTCCGCATGTCAGCTGTCGCCGTTGTGTTAACGGAGGAGTGTGGGAAGACTGCCGTCACCCTGCGAACATAAGAGCGCATTATTATCTTGTAGACGGATGAAATGAGCCGTTTTTTTTTCCCCCCCAATGGAAAAAACGGAAGTAGAATTTGATTTTAATAGACACTCGCCACTCGTCTCCAGGGCTTTTAACGCGCTTGACTCGTGTCGCCCTGTCCAGACTCAAAGTCACCTTACTGCTCAAAAGATTGGCCGCAGTGCTGAGTGTGTCTCTGTAGTGTCCTCTCGTCCACACACGCCTGAGCGGTGTGATTTACCCGGTGAGGAACTGCGACCCTCCGCCCCGGCTCACTGTGGCTCCGTGAATGTCAGGAAGGAGAGCAGCTGTGGCAGAGGTTATGGATCGTCGCACGGTGGGGGGGAAGGGGGGGAGGGGGGGGGGGGGTACGTGTCGGGTAAAGAGATATTGATTTCTGTAAATTCAGCTCAGTGGGTGGATCGCTGCCACAACCGAGCCTCATGAGCTATCGATCAGCTTTTAACGACTGAGAGTCAAGGTCAGCGTGGAGGAGGAGGCTTTTTAGTCCCGTTCGGTCGGCGGAAAGGACGGCGGGCTGCGGTGGAAGCGGGCGAGACGGGCGGCGCTTGGTCATGACCCCCAACGTGGCGCAGTGAAGTTGTGCGAGGACGCCGCGGAAGATGAAGACGAGCAGCTTCCCCCGACCCGAGTCGGGAGCGCTGGCTGGTTAAACACCACGGCCTGACGGTTCACTACGATCCCGGGCTCCTTCTGACCTCATCAGTCTGGGCCGGGGGGGGCTGACTGCTGACAAACGCACCCGCTTGACCGGCGGAAAGAAAAAAACAGTAGGGCCCCCACTTTTGATCCACTCCTACCCGATGCACAGACCTTTCCCACTGCTGTTGGGACCAATAACTTTAGATTCTTTACTGCTTTTCCTCATCCATCTATAACCTCTTTTGGGGTTTCGATCAATCCTGAGCGTGTAAATAGTTTCGTGGTCCAACATGGACGTCAGCCATTTTAAGCCTTGGTAGCATTTAATTATTACCAACTACCAAGTATTTGTCGGCTCCAGCTTGTGACCACTGTGAAACGTTGAAGTTCATATTAATATAAATCTCTCCCGAAGCTTTTCTTCTTTCTTCTCCCCAGCAAAATCCGAACTTCAAGTGGATTTATCTTTCGTCTATTGATTAGCTGCAGCAGTAGTTCATAAATTTGGCCGAGGGCCGCATATCTGACAGTCGGGTGCTTGTTTAGTATTACATAAGCGCACAAATGATTGGGGTGGGGGGGGGGTTCACAGAGGCACTATTCTCCCGTGTCCTTCTGCCGTGGCACCGTCGCTGCTCAGGCATGAGGCAGCTGTCCTGCCTCCTCCACATTAACTGTACAGATTGGATAAGCCTCCCCGTTCCTAAAGCTCCTCATTCCGGCGTGCACAGCTGTCGCCCGGCTCGCCTGCAGCTCTGTTGACACATGTGTATTTGCCTAAAGAGGTTTCTGGGGTTTCCAGATGCATGTGTGCATTGTGCCGAGCCAAGTCAGAAGGGCTGACGTGAGCGATGTCCAGCCTCCGGCTGTTTGGCTCACAGCCTCATGAAGCCCCGCTCTTCCTCACTTGTTGCTCTGGTCTAATTTTACACCTTTTCAGAACTCGTAAAAAACGTTTATTTCCAAAGCAGCTCTTGCCCAGTGTGGAGTGCGAACCACACTGACCCAAGTACAGTCAAGGGATTGTATTTATAACTTGGCTCTATAGTCCAAGATGATGGACTTGTTTTTGGATTTGAAATGTGCTTTTCCCCGTCCAGACTGGACTCCCGACTTACAGGTTTGACTTTTTTTTTTTTGTGTTTCTCAACAGAAACTTCGCAATTTCCACAGCCTGAGCTGCCCGGGAATCACAGGTGAAGACGTGTGCGAGTCGAGCCAGGCCGCCGCCGCCCCGAGGAACGCCCACTTGCCCGCGAGCGAACCCGGCGTGGAGGACGCTCAGCCGGCGACCAAAGAGGACGTGCTCAGCGGCGACGTGTCCACGGACTGGAACTCCACGGACTTTGGCGACACGACTCCGGGAACGACCAACGGGAAGGACGGCGAGCCGCTGTGGGCGGAGCTGTGCAGCCTGGGGAAGGACGCGTATCAGCTCGGTGGCGAGCTGGACATCGAGCAGATCGAGAGAAACTGAGCTTCCCTCCCGACGCGTCGGGCTTTAGGTTGATCACCGGGCGGTACAATAAACAGTACTGATAGTCTTAAGGACGACGGAGGTGGAGAACTGATGCAGTAAGCGTTCCTGAACTTGTCCTCTACTTTTTTTTGGGGGGGGGAACAAACTGAACAGGAGCTTTTGTGTGCTAAACACCCATTTTTGGAGATTCTGCAGTCAGAAGCCCCGACCCCGCCCCCCCACTGTGCAGTCCCTCAACTGTGTCTCAGGAGAACAAGAGAAGATGGATGTGGGTGAAAACAACATGATAAATATAAATATGATATATTAATGTTGGCTCAGAGACTGGGGTTTGTTTGTTTTTTTTTACATTTCTCTTTAACCCTGATTAACCTACCTGTACTTTGGAGAGAATTCACAGCAGGTTTGTATAAATTCTCTGCACTAGAATGAATGTTTTTTTTTCCTCTGACATTCTTTAAAAGCACGTGGGTCCATGATGGGAGGGAAATGGGGGGGGGGGGGCACTACTTCAAGAGCTACTGTTCGAAGAGCTACTTTCATCCTTACTGAGCAACGAGCTGTACGCACACGACGTCTATTAGGTAAACTGAAGCGCTTAACATTTCACTCGGTAACGTCAGGCTTATCTCTGAGATCTATGCTCCTGTGTGTTGGAAAGAAACTCTGTGATGCTAATAGCGTTAATATTCTTTTTACGATTTGTAACTTCAGAGTTATGTAAGACATGAGCATATTTCTATACAAATAAAACACTTTTAAACGTGTCTCTTGGAATGACATTCATTTTAAGTGTCCTGACTTGTTGACGTGTTAAGGAGTATTTTAAACAACGGGTGGAAGACGAGGAGGAGTACAAGTCAACTCGGTGTACATTTACATCCTGACTTCACACTTTAGGTTAAATGAAACAATATATCAGATGTTTGGTTGGAATTGTGCCAAAAAATATCCTTAACAGCACAAAGACTAATGCATGTTGCATCATCAATGATTGCTCATCTCCTGTGTCTCGCCTTGGACTTTTACTGTAAACTTTTCTTAAAAGTGCAATATAAATATTAAGTAAAAGGGAAGTAACCAGACTTTCCAATCTTAGAATATTTATATTACTAAATAATATTTGCCGTATTAAAAAAGTCCTCATTTTGTTTGCTTTTTTTGTTTTTTATGGCAGTAACTCATCCATCAAAAGCAAACAGCTCAGGTGTGTGGTTAACACGTTTTAGTTTTTTTTTCATACAAATACAGTCCATTTTGGGAGAGAAGTGTCCCATTTCTTGTCAGATTTGAGGACGAGACTGAAGGCGGGCCAGTTCAACATCCAGACTCTTGTACGTTGAGCGACGCTGCTGTGCTGAATGCAGTACGTGGTCCAACATTACACAAGGCCTCCTCTGCCTACTCCTGTATACATTTCACCAATAATGGCACCTTTCTCAGCGTGTAAACCATCCACGCTACTGGCAGCGATTCAACCCTGCACTGCGCAGAGAGACGCAGCCTCTCTGCGCCCCGATAACAAAGCTGCATGGCCCCTTTGCTCTTTTCGACCTCGTGATTCAGCATTTCTAGTTTCTTGAGACGGCGACGTCTCAAGAGCTTTGCCTCCATTTTAAAATGAGCTTTGGCCCAAAGGAGATGGTGTCATTTTTGGATCGTGTTCACTTCCTGTTTGCAGCTTGTAGCTGTAACGGTTCACTGCCTTCACAGACGTGGATTTCTGGAGGTATCCAGAGGCCCATGCGGTGGTTTGCAATACAGAATCGCTGCCTACAGATCACAGGCATCGAATACTGACCTTTTTCTTTGTCTGGTGTGCAAAGAAATTCCTCCCGAGTCTCCACACCTTTTTACAGTTTGATGACACGACTCATTCTGCAATATTTTGGCCCGGTTGGTATAATCTGGGGAACTTGGGCCTTTCATTGTATCTGGAAATAGACATTGCATCTCTAAAATACACTTTTGATGCCTAATTTGTTTAAAAAATATTTTTTTAAATGCTCCTTACGCTATTACTTTTGTTGCATTTCCTGAAATGTGTGGCTGACATAAAATACAATCACGAAAAAGGTAAAACGTCCAGAATTCACTTCATTGCATCCTAGTTTTACTTACAAGTTTACATTTGGGCCTGCGTCTCATTTTATTCCAGCCACTGTTTAAATAGACCTTTGTTTACTATTTAGCAGGACACGTATTAAAAGCAAGGTCATTGTTGACAAAGTCTTTAATGCAGACTGACCCAATTAAGTCGTCGGAGAAAACAGTCACAACTGCGGCCGTGGTTCTGCTGATGAGCCTGTGTTTGTGTGCTGAAGCGGCGAGTGCGTAGAGACGACGCCAGCCAGGGGTGGGAAGTCCAGTCCCTTTTTCTTTTCTTTTATGATTTTTTTTTTTTTTTTTTTTTTTTGTGATGGCGGGTGGAGTGGTGGAACGGAGCGACGGTTCACCCCAGAGACCTCCCTCCCTCCCTCCCTCCCTCCCTCCCTCCCCGCTCTGGGAAACAAAAGGGGCTTTTTCTCTGAGGAGCACAGTGACGTGGGAGGCGGCTGTGAATGTGGGCCATGTGTCAGGGCTGCCGCCGCCGCCGCCGCCACCGCCGCCGCTTGCTGCTGCTGCTGCTGCTGCTCCATTTGTCTTGCCTCCCCTCCCCAAGCCTCCAGATTATATGCCGTCGCTGAAAAAGCGCTTTCGGGTTCACCCAACTCTGCGTGTTGTTCTCTCACGTTTGGTCAGACGTGTCACCGAAAGCAGAGGGTGCCACCGAGTGAAGAAAGTCCCCTCCTTCGAGATCGACTGAGCAATTTGGCGACTGCTCGACACGCTGCGCTCCGGGCTCGGATACCACAGGAAGCACATCTGCTCCGTTGCACACTCGACGCACACTCTCGTAACAGACGCCACCATTACGCCGCTGCGTGAGAATATTTGCGTTTCGCGCGGCGAGCCCGCTCGAGGCCCGTCCGTGCGCCGGGGTGGAGGAGGAACTGGGTAAACACGGGCCTCGTCGAACGTGCTGTGCAGCAGACTGACACGCCGAGGGCCCCTGGCCTTTAATCAGCAGAGTGACAGGAGTGAAAGAAGGCTGTGTTCCGAGGGGAGATAGGGAGTTGAACAGGAGGGGCGAGCCATGCCAAGGCCCTCCGTCGCACTCGCTCACAACCCCCACACAACGGCGTGGTGGTCACTTTTGAACTGTCAGCGAGGGTTAGGCACGCTCTCGTCTGCGCTAATGATCATTCACATGGCGTTACTTCAAGTTTCGGGCAACAGATGGTCCGCTAGAGCCACACAGCTATGTGACAAAAAAAAAAGAAAAAAGAAAGCGTTTCAGGTGTTGCTTTCTTGAAATCACAACTGCACTGAGGGTTTGAACAGGGTTTTATAGTAGTAAAATATTTTCCCACAACTCGGTTGAAATTTCATGACATTTTGTAGTGGAACTATTGAGAAGAAATGAGCTGTGTGTTGGCAGAGTTTTCTGGGTTTGGTGCTTTCCCCCTTCCTTGGCAGCTCAATTGTGGTCTTGGGTAAGAAGCAATTTCGCTGTACCACCCGGCCACAAAGCATTTCCAGTTGAGCAAGTGTTGTCTAAAGCTTTTATATGTATTAAAAAAAAATAGACAACTGTAAGTGTGAGCTCAGTCTTCTAATTTACAAGCGTTTATTTGCAGTGCATTTAAACTGGCTCTCATGTTGACGACGCTCCGTTCAAAGACAAAACCACCAGAGTGTGTGTGTGTGTGTGTGTGTGTGTGTGTGTTGAGTCTGAACAGTCTGCAGCCACGCGGAGAAAGAAACGTATGATAAAGATAAAGAAGAAGAAGAAAAAAAAAAAGGGAATCCAAAGTTCAAGCACAACATCAGACTCTTCTCACTGTTACAAAAACACAACGAAGCCGTGACAGAAAAGAGCCCCTGCAGACAAGAGATGGTTGTAAAAGCCGAGGTCAGCTCTGCGCTTTGAGACCTTCTGCATACCGAGACAATTAGTTTACACTGCCTGGTGACATACGACCACCGCTTCAACTGGATTATACATACGCACGCTTGCGTATGGTATCGCGGGGCGTGCTTTGTGTCTGGGGAGCGGAGTGTCTGAGGTTATGAGCGGATAGCTCGGCAAGCTCTGGGTTCCCTGGAGGAGGGGGGGGGGGGGTGTGTGACGACTGTGTCCACATTAGCAGAGTACACACCGTTCTGTGTATGAACCGAGACGCCTGTGAAGACAGTTAGGGAGAGGAATGGAGGGAGGGGGGGGGCGAAGAGGGAGGAAATTCAGGTTCTGGCTTCCGAACCCGATGACTTCTGAAGTTTCGGAGCCGTCCCACACCACCAAGAGCTGTTGGCACCGCCTGCCTGCAAAGGGAAGAAGAGAGAGTGATGAAATGTGGGGAAACCATGTGGCTTGGGGAGTGCAAGCAGGAGGCCTCTACACACACACACACAGACACACACACACACACGCACACACACACGGAAGGGAGGGGACAAAATAACTGGCTGCTGTGAAAACAAGCGCGAGTTTCCACGGATAACGGTGCATTCAGAATCTGCAGGTGTGCGCCGTTTGTCTGGTCAGCTGACCCCGCCGTTTCCCGTCAAACAGGAAGAGCGGAGATGAGAGCTGAAGGGAGCACACAGCTGGCGGCTGTCAAGGCGGGTGAACGCAGGTGTGTTTATGAGCGGCGTGCGTCGCCCGCGCCCAACACAAACACGTGACACACCGACACGCACACGAGCGCACGTATATGGCAGGAGCTCGGGTGATAGGGTTGACATATTGAAACATCTCTGGGATACATTTGGGAAAGAAAATTGAAAGTCGCCAAGGGGGGGGGGGGGGGGGGGGGGGGGTGCAGATCTCGTCACACTTCTGTTTGGGTGAGTGATGAGCTCGTCTGGGATTCTGTGACAAACTGTACACGCCAGTCACGGCCTCTTCCCGATCCTAACTGACATATGCTGCAGGGTTTTACACTCCTGAGATGTCCATCAGCATAAGGTGAAAATGAGATCATCAGCTTAATGACCTGAGGAGGGGGGAGATACCGACGCTCATACGTATGGTACGTAGGAAACACGTGGAGCAAATAGACTCAATGCAACTATCGGTTTTATGTTGAAATGAATACCTTTATCCAGAACTCTGTTCCCTTGGCCATTTCCAATTTAATGCAATTAATCTCTTTGCTTGCAACAAACCCATGTCAATAAACAACTGTTCACCTTGTGTGTGTGTCTTGTTTTCAGGGTATAATCCCAAAATGAGGAAAATCCAGTGCAGCATCTTTGAATATGGTTTATTTGATAGTTTGCATTATTGCAAGCAAAAAAGTTCCAATCTTCCTGCGTTTCCAAATATAATGCCAGAGTGTACCTTTGTCTTCGTTACATTTAGCACACGTGTCTGGGATATTTGGATTATAACTGTTCAATTTAACATGTGATATACGTTTGTATTAAACACTTGTATTGTAGCAACTTTAATCTGGAATTAATGGTTTGTTTGTGATCTTTTTTGGAATTTCTTACAGGAGGATAAACAGTTTGTTCAGTTTTCTTCAGCAAAGCACTTTCCAGTCCCAGTGACAGTGAAACCAGAACTTAAACATACGCTACGCAATGGAAACTGACACACTGAAGTAGTCCAGTTACTCATATTTAGCGTGATTGTATTGCACTGGAGAACAGCAGAACTCAATAATGTGATTTTGACAAGTTTTGTATCAAGAGATTTGATATGTTTTTATTTCAAGAATGTAAACTTTGCATCAAAATATTATATAATTCAACAACACCTATAGGGATCACATTCACACAGAAAGGATTCAATCAAAGGGAAGCTTGCGATGAGAACACATTTTCTCTGTATGATCCGAGAATTTCAAGGTGGATTTCTTGTTTGGTGACAAGTTGAAGTGGCTGACGCTCTCTGCAACGTTACCCTCGTGGTTTTCTAAAGTGAAGTAAACAGAAGTCAAATATAATGCATACAAGTACAGGCTGGAGTACAAAAGGTGCCAAAGTGATGCAAGAGTCCCCCTCATCAGGATAATCAGCAGAGCAGCTTTAGTCAGTCGGGGATTTGACGGTGTGTCAATATGTCCTGGACGCTGAGATCATACATGCCCAGACACGTCTCCTCCAATGAGGTCATCCCCATTACCTTGGTCGGCGGCCTACAGTAACGAGTGGAGGATCGACGCGCTCCACCCCGGGAGGAATAGATCACCGTTTACCCAACGCGTCAATCGGCGGAGGCAAACCATAGCTAATTTGTAACTTGTGTGAAATGGGCGTGTGACCTCAGGCTGACCCGAGAGGCGCGGCGCCACGACCAGGCGGCTCTCGGTGCATTTCAGACGAGCCCACCAAGGAGCGGCGCTGAAAGAAAAAAAAAAACGTGGCCTGCATCCCCGAGACACTCAACCTCCATAAAACCGGACAGGAATCACCTGGCTAGAGCCAAGTGAGCTCATTCCAGAGCAGTCAAATACACGTCTAACGATGACGAGGCCAAGCGGCAGCGCCACGATGGATGAAGCGCCGAGTAAAACATCGTGTCGGATGTTGGGGGGGAAAAGCGGGTACCAGCTGCTGGCGCTTTTCTCCCGTACGTTAATATTTATTTGCGAATGCGAACGCGGAGCGGTTCGCTCTGCTCTCGGGGAGTTTCATAATACTCTGTAGCCTTTCATTACGTCTAATTGCCCAATAACATTCAGGCCTGTGTCAGCTAATGGTGAAATGAACCAGGGAGACCTCAGTGAATCACTTGGCAATGGCCTTTTGTTCTTGCTGAATCTGTGCGCTGCATTGAAACCTTGGGGGCAGTGATTGAGGATGGTTTGCTTTATGCCCCACTTCCTCAATGATCCAGCTGGCACCCTGGAACCCAACAACCAACTTTTTTTTTTTTCCTCTCTTCTTCTTCTTCCAGGGGAGAAAAAAAAATGCTTTTCACCATTTAAGTACGACAGGACAATCCCCAGCAGAGGAAGCTTAGAGTCGTGTAAATAAAGATAAGCGCGACTGCATTTGCGATTCTTCGCCGCGATGATGGAGGGTCCGCTTCAGTTTTGTTTACAGAGAGGGAAACATGAGCTCAAGCGCCGGCGTAATTCATCACGTTCGCCCGGGTTCTGCATTCATCATCTCTCCGACCAGCTCACTTCCCATTTCCAGCGATTTGTTATTGTAAAACAAAAGCTGGTCCGATACGAGTTCCAGTTTGAACCAGAGTCAAGGCTAGAATTTCCCCAGTGCTCCGAAACCTTGAGCTCAGAAGAGAAAAAAAAACCCCCTAAAAAAAACCAACTTGTGCGACAATGACTCAAGACCAGTTCAACATTTCATTCTCTTGAATTAGTTTATTATTAGCGGCAATACATTTCCAGTACCGATGACTCACTATTTCAACAAATGCACGTTTCCTGCATTCATTTCTATTGCAAGCTACATTTGTGAACAACTGTTTATTACCCAGCGGTCTCTATAAAAGCTTGTTGAACAAGCTGACTGCAACACTAGACTGCTGTGTGCTCAGTCAGCGGCTGGTTTCGGACACATTCATGTCAGCTTCAGGCATCTTATCTATGTCACGCATGTTTCTCGCAAATGCACGGTGCAGGAATCTCTCTGGGACGCCTGCATGACAGCGCGAACTGAAAACGTCAAGTCGGGTTCGTTTGACACTTCACACTGCGTCGGTTTAACACGGTTTAGGAATTCAGACTCGGTCCTTTCCTTCGCAGTGAGTGGAGTGTTCCCGTTCTCCTCGGCCTCGCACTCATTGCCCCCGCTGACTGAGGATCAGGTCCACAGCCTGGGCCAGGTCGTCCACCGTGCCGTCAGCCGTCACCGTTGGGTGCCTCTCGTCACTTGGCCTGGGGGGGGGGGGGGGGGGGGGGGGGGCAAAAAGACATTCAGTGAAGGGGGGAAAAAACAGCTGCTGCACTAGAGTCAATAAACGAGAAGGCGGTTTGATGCTATCAACCTCTTTAACTACAGCGAATGAATAAAATGGAAACAAGCGGGACTTAATCGTTTCGGAAAATTCTAAAAAAGCCAAGAAGAGTTTTACCCCACAGGCTGTTTGAGTGGAGCTTACAGGGCTACGTTTTGATGATAAACAGGGTTTATATCCTCTCAGAATAATCATAAGAGCTCTCTTATTATCTGCAGCAATGCAGTAAAAATTAGGTTGGGTTCCCCCCCCCCTTGTTTTCTGTGCATCTGCTTGCCAATAGCCCATGCAGGGAGGTGCATGTTTTGTGTCTGCATTAGCAGCTGTCACACGCTGTTCTGTTATAACTGGAGGGGGGCAACTAAAACACGCCAAACGGGATCGTTTAATGAGAACTGCTAATTCGAAAAATACTTGGTTCTAAAAATAAAAACAGGAAAATAAGTTACAAGTGGGTGTCTAACAAGGGGGTCGGGACCCAATTAAAAGATAATATAAGTAGAAGTGTGTGTGTGTGTGTGAGAAAATTAGAAACAGAGGGAAAAACACATTTATGCAACGCAGTTATCTACTGATGTTTATCCCAGCCTGCTTTTGCAGCAAGTTGCTGCAAAATGATCTTCAGACACTGATAAATGGATTCCTTCAGCTGAAGACGAACCCCTCCTCCTCAAACATGAGCCAGAGAATCAAAATGCATTTCGTGTTTAAAAGTAAATTGCAATAACCTGCATAATGCAACCGCTATAGGAGAGTTCATTTTCCAGACGTTTCACTGTATTGCGCATCAGGAGGAATCCATAGAACTAGCTTGGTGTTGATATTTTAGTCCTTTTCTGGACTGAATGTTTGGTTTTGTGAAGATTTTCATCACATACATGTGGCACAAAAACAAAGAAAAAAACTTTCAAAAGTTTCAATTTGAAGGTTATTCTGGCATTATTCTACCAGTGCGGCCTACTCAGAATTAAATAAATTGGACCGATCAACATATTTGCATTACTGTGTAAAAACTTTGCTGAGTTTTTAAGAACGACTCCAGAACTTTGGGTCCTTAATTGAAAAAGAAAAAGGAAACGGAGGCGACCGACCGCAGCGCGGATCCCGATCTTACGTCTACCTGGTTTCCTCAGCGGTGGGAAAACTGCAGAGGGTCGTGGCGCAGCTCTGCCTATGTCCACACCGGCCACCGCCATTGTTTGGCTGGAGGCCCAGCGATGGATGCAGATATGGCTGTTTAATCAGCTGGTAGGGGAAACGCAACCCATTTGGTGTGGCACCGAGCCCGGGCCGGCGTGCACGACCACTTCTCCTCCCCGGACACATCAAAGGGCGGAGACGCCTCCCCTTCATTCATCTGCAGCACGGCCCGGGAGACCTGCAGATGAAGTGGGGCCTATACGCCCCCCCCCCTCCCCTCCCCGGGCCGCCCTGCCCGGGCTCTGTGTGCCGCCTCTGTTCCACAGTCACGGGTTGGAGCTCCAGATGGGGACCCTTTGTCTGGCCCCGGGTGTGCCGCACACACCACCATTAATCCTGCCTTCTGAGAGCTGGTGGAGGACCACGGCAAATATTTGTGAGCCAACCGAGTGTAGCGACAGAAAGAAGAGGCCAGAGGGAAGGGGGGGGGGAATACTGAAGCCACGTTGACTATGGGGAAGCGGTGCCATGTGTTTACGCATGTCTGTCAGCTGCCAGCGCTTGGGTTATGTGAGCTGGTCCACTAATGGTCGGGGTGTTATGTCTCCTGTGCTGGATTACTCCCGCACCCTTTTCTGCCCCAGGACTGATTGAGTTCACGCACGTACAGGCATGAACGCCACAGCGACTTACTCACATGGCTCTTGTGTTTCGAGCGGTGAAGCCGACGGCACCGGCCACGGCGTCTCGCCAACCTGATGCTCCTTTGAATCTCCCCAATTCTCTGTCTTCTAAGATGTATGTGTGTGCGCGCGCCTGTGAGTGTGAGTGTGTGTGTGTGTGTGTGTGTATTCATTTTGCCGCTTTCCTCCCATTGCCATGAATAATGAAGGAGTAACCAGGTCAATGTGACCATGCAAAATTCAGCACAATGCAGCTAGTGTTACCAGTGAGGTAATGTGCAGCTCGCTGCGTGTCCTTGAGGTCAACGCAATATCAATACACGATGTGAAGAGATAAGTTTGGTCCTCAGGCTTGACTGACAACGCGCAGCCTTCACGCGGGGATGAGGTCAGCTCCGAGGTGGAGGTGGAGGTGGAGGTGGAGGTGGGCTCCGGCCCAGAGAGCTGAAGTCCAACACAGCTGGAGGAGCAGTGTGCTGCAGCAGAAACTTCGTAAATGATCACAATGTGGGCAAAGTACATGGTTAGTGTTGAAATGGGCCACACGTTGGGTTTTACAGTAACCGGGAATTTTGAAGACCTGTGTAATTAAACAAGCGGGACCACCAGGCTCTGTTTGCACATTTGAGGATGGAAGCTCGCCGCTGCTGGTGTTGTGCGATTGATTCTATATGTTTAGATTGCCGAGATTACACAAGACACTGACTTACTTTGGGACAAACGTAGACGTCAGTTGTGACATTAACTTTGTGTGGTCTGCCACAAATCTCATTCTACAGGAGACATTTGCCTATGTTTTGTTTGGGTTTGAGAAATGGGATGAAGTAAAGCCGATTGTTTATCCTTTCAGGATACCCCGTATCTCTGTTGCACGCAACCCAGGGATATTGTTTGCCCATTTAAATAGCCCAGAAGACAACAAAAGTGTCATCATCTCTGATGCTTCCCTACAAAGTATTGTGATGAGAATTGTTTGTTTGTGTTTTGGGGGCGGGGCTTAGCCAAAGGTCAACTGCAAGGGATCTGCAAAGATGATACTCATCAGGTCTGAGGGCTCGAGGGTTAAAAGCTCATAAAATGACCATTATGAATTAGTACAGAGGTGCATTCTTTAATAATTGGGCTGATCTTGTGGGTTTCCCCATCACCCAGCGGTGAACAAGTAATCAGAATCACCGTTCCATTTGCTGACTACACCTCTAATCCTGTACAACAGCTCTGGCATGACAGTGGATTAACCAGTTGTGCAAGCGGGACACAACATCGGCATCGAGCACACACTGCACAGGCCGTGTGAGTATTCAGGCTTAGAGAGTCACGGCGCGATACGGAGCCCTATAAAACACCCAGATACATTTTGTCTGGCTGTGCCTCCAAGAAATGGAAGTGGATACGAATGCCTTGTGTCAAAGTGTGATGCAGGCCTGAAAGGGAGAGCTGGGCTGCTGCACGTTATGAGGGAGGCCTTATCTTGGGTTTGTGCAGATATTTTCATCTGGCGGTCAAGGTGGCCGACCGCGGGGTGAAAGGCAAACGACGAGCTTCCCGTCAGTTAATGCTTAACGCCCAGGAACAAACACAAAGACGTGCCTGCACACAAGTGGAGAGAGAGGACCGTCACACACGCCCCGTTTTCATGTGTACGTCTCGCTTAACGTCTCCCGGTTTGTTTTGCTGAGTCGTCAAGACACGGCGCACATGGGGGGGGGGGGCGAGATGAAAAGTTCAACCTGAGCCGACGGTGCGTGACCATGAAGCTGACGCTTCGGGTCCGGAGGCGGCGACATGAGGGCCACATTCAGCACCACCAGGTTGATCTCACTTGAACAAAACTTTGTGGCTCGTTTGACGTGGAATGAAAATGGTTTTGGACTCAAAACACATGCGGAGCATCAGACCCGGCCATTGTTTCAGACAAATTAGTGAAGTCAGTGGATTTGAAAGCAGATTAAAAAAAACAAAACAAAAAGAAAAACAAGGACTAAAAAAGTGAAAGCTGGCCAACGGGAACACAACACTGAAGGTGTTTAATTTAGTCAAATTGGAAGATTCCCATCAGGCTATTTCCTAAACAGTGTTCAGAGATACGAGCCGCCACCTGGCCACGTACTTAAGAGATCACATTGTGGAGAGCAACGATAACACTGAAAAGGAAAACATTCAGTCTGCCAGCGAGAGCTGGAAAAACACTCAGCCCAGTTTATTGTGTACTTGCTCATACCAGACGAGGGAACGCTGTCCTTTCTCACAACAGAGACACAACTAACCCACACACACACACACACACGACGTGAAGGTGGGTGACATAAGACGCCGACGTGAGACGAAGCTTTCTCCCTCATTGCCTGCGAGGGGGAAAAGGCGTGTGCTTGTTTAGCGTCGGCGCTCGGTGACGTTGCAGGAGCCTCCAGGGTGAGAATGTGATCGCGGTTTGACTGGCTGCGGTATAAATAAGAAGGTCACGGGAGTGACTGATGGTGTATCGGGACACTCAAAAACAGTCAATGAGGAAGGAGCAGATAACTCCCCCTCCCCCCCGGCAGGGACGTTAAGAGTGGTTTTATCAGAGCGCACTCGGGTGCGTCTCGCCCTCTTTTCTTTACCTGGCATTGACACGACAAGGGAATAATACAGCAGCAATTTCTTTTTTTTTTTTGGTGGGGGGGTTTAAAAAAGAACAACAACCCGAGTGAATACGGGAAGCCGGCATAATACGTGCATGTTATGGCAACAAGAAAATACAGATGCGAAGGTGGAGGTTCCACATCCTCTGCTGAGTTTGCCATCCTGCAGCCGTCGTTATCACTTTGCCGTGCGAAGGTTGTATCATGTTGAATCACGACGAGCAAACAGCTGCAGCGTGGTTTTCACACGTTATTCGGATTAACGGCTCTTTCCAGTCAGGCAGGACACAAAGGGGATTCCCTCGATGGAGCATGAAGAGCCACTTGATTTTTTCCCCCCCCATCCTGTCGTCGTATAAAAATGAGTACGAGTGTGTGAGTTTCTAAGAGCGAGAGAAACACACAGAGGAAAAGAGAAACAGAGAATCCTGGTGTGTCAAAACCAAACTTTCTGTCCCTCCCAACTAAAAAAACACACACAAGCCTAAATGAGCAGGAGGCGAACTGAAAATCAACACTTAATGTTTCAAAATCCTAACCTACTATTTAACTACTGCAGCATTGCACACTTTTCAAAGCTGCTGTTCGTAATAAGACCAAATTCATAATTGATGGGTCGCTCTTAAAGCGTCCTCCCCGAGTCGAGTTTCAGGATTAAACATGTTGCACTTAAAAAAAAAACAAAAAAAAAAACCTGTCGCTACAGACTTCTCAAGTGGACCAGAGTGCCTCTTGTTTATTTGACCAAATTACCCCTTTTTGCAGCATTTCACAGCTGTCCTGGCAGCGCTTGTGCTCAATATGCAGAGCTTCATGTGACCCAGATCTAACCACACTCTTCTCACCGGCAGGTTATTATTAGCAGGGCTGCCGCTGAGCCTCTGCTTGTGTACATCTCAACGCACACACGGGTGTTGTGTTAAGAGGCGAACGGACTTGCCGAGTGACACGCGTTTTTTTTTTTTTCCATATAGAAAAAGCAAATACATACACGCAACCGCACACACATAAACACATAGACTGAAACCACTTGGGAGGAGGAACGGCGAGAGACAGAAACCAGGCAAGGGCCCAAGTCCCCTTTAGCCAAGCAGCTTGTCAATTGGTAATTGCAAGAGGGATTGGTTGGCCTTTGAGACGGCTAAGGGGGTCTGTGTTCATGTGTTTAAGAGGCAGTGCCATGTTTCAGCCTGCCATCTGTGGACTCCGGCTCTCCGATTCGCACTCGTTTTCCTTCACTCTCTTTCTCACGGGTGGAAAAGTACCGTCGGAGGGCTCGGTGACCGAAGCCCGGCCGGCTCCCTTTGTCTTTCTGTGGGAGTCTAGTCTCGCTGTGAGAGAAAAAAAAAAAAAAAGTGCGGGTTAATTATTAATATGTCATTGACTTATAACGCTCGGCAGGCTTTAGAGGAGCCTGCAGGTAGGGGAAGCTGTCACCCCGGGGTGGTGAGGGATGGGAGAGCAGGCGTGGGCGCCCAGCGGAGCCCCTTCAAGCTCTTTGACCTCTTTGTAGCTGCACTTGACACGTCGCTCTGCGACCAGGGCTCGCTTTGTGCATCATTGTGCTTTAAAAAGTCAAGACTTGTTTCAGTGAAAGAGAAACCGAAAGGCCGAATGAAAGGGGACAGTTTCTTTGATCTGTCCATACGTCAAGGAGTCCTGAAGAGTCCGTGGAAACTCCCAAGTCACACTTGCTGCTCAGATTTATGACGAGGGAACCGACCTCGGAGACGTCGAATGTCATCGTACCTGCTGCAAACAGGCCATGAAACGACATTTTACTGCAGAAGCTCAAATGTCAGAGAGCGAGGGTAAAACAACTTTTCTAGCTCGGTTTTGACCTTTTGAACTAATTAAAAAATGTGTCATTTATCAAAATAATCAAATTAGCTTGGTGTGCAGCAGCCATTGTGGACATACGTAGATTCTAACGACCACAAGAAGAATTTGCTTTTGACAATAGGTCTTGATAACTAAATCGTACGATATGAAAACACAAGCCGATTATGACGCAATGATAAAGTTCAATTAGTATAAAATTTTACAAATATATTCAAACATAATTCATAATTTCCTTTAGCTCTATACAAATACAAAATAGCCACAACCATGTCAAAATAATAGCCTTTTAAAACCTTTTAAGACTAAAAACACTGAATTTGAGACACAGAGCAGAGCCCAGTAGCAAACAGAAACATAAATATGGCTTTATGATTTGGCTAAATGTGGATTATGTTATGCATCAGTTCAGTTCTAGCTCTGCTTAGCTATATTTTGGCAAACATATTGGCAGTTGGCATAAATGTAAGGATTAATTGATGTTTCCATGCAATCTGGACTTCCTCATTAAGGAAATTACATTTGATCTTCTGTCCTCATCAGACAAACTGACAGGCAGTATAAGAAAAAAAATGTATTTGGGAAGAGCAATACATTTAAACCAATCATATATACTGTGAAAGCTAAAAATGAGGAATTCATTTCAGGAATTAATGGTGTTTACGTTCCCTACAAAGCTGCCAATTTCAATTCATGGAAATAGGCTGAAAATAGATTAAACTGAGTTAATTAGCAGACAGATTTGTGACTAATGCTGCCATTGACCACAACTTTAAAAGTCATACATTTACAGTAAATTGAATTTGGGGGAAAAAAAATTGCATTTCCCCCCCATTCCTGTGTATTTAACGACCAATTGGTTAACATCCTAATTGCTGTAATCATGTGAAATGAAAGGAGTTGAAATGAACAGGCCACCGTCATCTAGAAGGAAAAAGATAAGGTCGGAACACGCAGGCAGGAATGAAATCCAGCCAATGGAAGCCTTCCTTCTTGCGTTATCTGTTGAAAAGGAGGGAAATCCAGCGGTGGAAATGGAAGCCTTATGCAACATGTATTTTCCTGTTTTGCCGTGTATGAATGCAGTCAATACCTTGTTGACTGACTGGCGATGGAGATAGAGAAAGCAGTGGCGTGCATGAAATCAAAGCGATGTCTGCCTACGTATCACGTTATGTAATATAATCAACATTCTTCGGCCTTATACAGGATTTAAATGGTGCGTTTACACCAGTTTAATTCCTAGACTATAAACCAAAATACAGACAAGTGCATTTATGTGGGATGTTGTGTATTTTTTCATCCGATTGTTTGTTGACAGCTGAAAAAAGAAAGTCAACGGCTCTTGATTTGAGTTTCTCTGATCGACTCAAAAGAGGGTCCTTGTGGATTCTGCTGCAGGTCAAAGGCCATGCTGTGCCCTTGCTCTGATTCCCTGGATTAGTGCCAAGAGTCACTGCAGAAGCTACAAGACACATTTAAATATAATGTTATCTGTTGAGCTGACAGCCGTTTTGAAAAGGTCCACAGCCCAGAGCCTCAGTGGAGAAGAATGCACCCGGATAGCTTCACTTCCTTCCCACACAGACAAAACTGAAGTGCTCGCCGTGGTTAAAGGGACAGGGTGTGGATCGGTGCCGACACTATAAACAAAGAGAAATGCCTCACAGAGACCAGAACAGGCGACGGTGCAGAGAAAGTGTGAGTCAAGCCCAACCTGCTCAGGCATGACGGCGCATTAAACCCAGAGCATTAGCAGGCTGTACCGCGGGTGAGGGAGCCGTCATAATCGTCTAGGTGATAAAACACAAACAAGGGCCTTGAAATATAGGAGGTAACACTAGAAACCATGTACATTATCATATCCTCTGACGCTATGGGACACCGGAGGAGGACTGAAAGATAAGCTCGGGTGAAATACAGTATGTACCTGAGAGCCATCCCAGGGGCAGAGCTGGGTTTAGAAAGCAGGCTGCGCTACACGGCCACCCCGTGGAGGTTTTGGGGTCACAGATGAGCACGAAGACGGTTCCTGAGCCCGACGCCGTCGTCTTGTGTTCTGTCTGAAGTCTTGAGTCATCAGAGTGGAGGTCTGGTCTGGAGGCGGTTTACGTCAGAGGGGAGGTGCATCACCTTTCTAAACATGCAGAAATCAATGAAAAACAAACCTAAGACTAAAACCAACCATCAAAAACTATGACATATCTTTTTATATATATATATATATATATATATATATATATATATATATATATATATATATATATATATATATATATATAAAATCCTTAAAAGTTTCCAAAATAAACTCAGCCTTGTGAAACAGTTTATATGAACTGTGAGCTGCAACAACACACTATTCATGTTTGTGAGTCTGGCAGCAACGTGCAGGCAGATTTTTTTAAACGACCATCACAGGCTTATAGCCATTTAAGAATTACAAATATATGTATTTTTATATTCTCAAACTACTTCTTTATTATATGTACACTTAAGTAAAAAAAAAGACATTTACACTTTCTTTTTAGCCTTTTTTTTTTTTTTTTACAGGGATTGTGAGAACCCACTTCTCAAGGATACCCGTTTCAGCAGGATCAAGACTTTTGACAAGCATAACAAACTGCTTGTAATTCAACACCAGCCTCATCATATTTTAGCTGCTGCCTAAAGTAGATGCCCAACTAAATCCGACAGGTGTTGCAAATTTAGTCGTCACCTCAACAAAGTTTAATTCATATTTTGTCACTGTAGTCATGTCGAAAACAAACGTCAGTCTGTGAAACTATTCTTTAAATTACACTGAAATATTATTTGTACAACAAAAACAGTGTGTATTACACAAACACCACCTACACCACTGAAGAACTTGAGAAATCTTCATTGTTCATTCGTTATTTGCTGCAGCGATAATGGATTTATAAGCCAGTTATCAGATTGGGGACCTGAGAAAGTGTTCTGAATGTCTTATAGCAGCTTTTACTGATAACGTGCGTGTAAAAGCACTGGACTTTATACAAGTTGACGGCAAAGAGCGTTTATACCAAAACAAACAGGATATCTGATTGAGAGCCGGAGATGAAGATGAAGGTTCCAGAGATGACTGCAGTTGATCGCGGCTTCTCAAAAAACAAAACAGAACAAAACAACTTTTAAGGTAAAGCTAAAAGCGGCAAAGGACCGAATAGAGCAACAAGAAAGTTTGTGGGAAACAAAAGCCCTTTCAAAGTGCTTCCGAGAGGTAAAGCGATGGGATTACCTGTCTGATGGGCTCACATGGTTGCAGTCAGACAAACTAATTGCGGTGAGCCAACACAACAAGCTCGGGCTCAGAGTCGCTCCAGTGAAGGCCTGAGAAGATCAACACCGATTCCTGAGTCAACTCCAGGTGACCACAAGGAATTTTTCCTCAAAAATGACTCAACATAATGCGTTTAGGCTTTTTAAAATCAACCCATCGACTCCTGAATGCTGGATAATCTGCACCACTGTCCATTATTAGGTGAAATCAAAAGCTCTTACAACAAAAAGCCCATTTCGGATGAAGTAAATATTGTGAAACAGTTACTCGATTTCAGCCTGAGCACACATTTCTGTTTTGTTTTTTGTTGTTTTTTTTAACTCGTCTGCCAACATAGCCAGGCATGTGGCATCAACCCAGTGAAATGTTTCTTTAACATGGTTTCACGCACGCATGCCAAGTCAGCATGTTTATTTTACTAAATGCAGTAAAGTACGAGTCTGAAGTAGCAGGTCATGTTCCACCCAGTCAGAGCCCAGGAACATTGCTGAGGGGAAAAACTAATCTGGACAGTAATCACATGGCTACTGACCCCCCCCACACCCCTCTCCCCCCTCCCTCCCTCCCTCCCTCCCTCCCCTCCACGAAACGCTCATTTCCTGTTGCATCCCTCAATGACGGCCACAGACAGAAAGGCCGTGAACCGGGCTGCGGTTTGGGTCGTTCGCATCATCGGGGGACGGGTTCTCTGGAGAGCTCCGATCTGGCTCGGCCTGCTTGTCCCCCCCCCCCCCCCCCCCCCCCAACAGTCACATTAGCAGTGGAGCGTTGGCCGCGGGGAGAGGCCTGCAGTGTAAACCACTCCGCTGTGTGAAAATGTTTGCCGTGCGCTCTCTGCCAGATGCCGACGGGAATCCGGTGCCGAGCTTCCTCTAACTATCAACACTTATTGCCACACAGTGTTTTTTTTCTTCCTTTTGGCGTAATTCCACATCAGCCCGGAGCCGTGCGCTCGATTCTGCCGTCATCAAAAGATACAGAACTACAGAAACGGCGGTTGGCGAATCACACCGGTTCACAAATGGCGCGTGAAGGAACGGCGCTCCGTGGAACCTGCTTCCACGGAGCTTCAAAGCGGCGCAGCTCTGCGCTGATGCGGATCCTTGGAGATAAGAGAACAGATACAAAGAGCACGGGACCAGCCAAGGCCACAAACTGTGGGAGATCACGATGTTTTCAAAAGGAAAACAAACCAAAGCCACAGGGCAGAGCAGCCACGATGAGACGTACTCGCAGCAAAACTGTTCGTCGGGATAAAACCCAGGGAACACTTCAATAACATAAGAAGAAAGCAAAAAAAAACAACTGAAGTAATAAACCGTAGCTTTACATCCCTTCATTTTCTCTGAAGCTTTATTTAATGCAGGGATGCAGGGGGCTCAAGCGACCCCAGCTGAAGATGGGCACAAGAGGGTATATGGGTGTTGTGCAGCCTGTATACCATCTATAGTCTACTTTGTCTTTAATGTCATTAATTTATTAAACAATCAAATTGTTGATGACATTCTAATGGATCAGTCCACCTGCTTCGCTCGTTCTCCCTCCTTCCATTACCAAATCAAATGGAGAAACTAGGGACTCGGCCACAAATGACTCCAAACAAATGTGAATACCAAGTTGTCTCACTGTGCACAAATTCACCAAACAGCAGAATAGACTGTTAGTGGTTAAGTCAATTTCATGTTTACAACTCGACTCCAAATGGCCATAAAACCCATTAGCGCGACTTTAAAAACACTGTCCTGGAGGAAAGTTCTCTTCTGAGAGAATCCTCCATAACTCATCTGTGTTAAATTCGATGTTTGGATCAAAGACGATTCTTAAGTTTTCCCCCTGAAGACAAGATGGTGCGAATCAAGACACGTTGGTAAATAAACAACAAGAAACTGGTCACCGATAGCACTGGAGCGTTACCGTTCTGAAAACTGCACAAGCAAAAGGCCGAGCGACGACCAACGCTGGCAGAATTCTTCCCATGCAGCCGATTACCGCCAGATGTCCACGCTCGCATTCTCCCCAACGGGGCCGATACACACACGTATCAACAACGGTGACGGATTTATTTACAGGCGAAACTCTTTACTTTAATCTGAAAGGCTGAAACATTGTGCAGTTTAAGATCAGAGTTAGATTACACGGACCAGGCGGGGCTCGGCTCTTCCTTCCCGGGAGGAGCGCGCAGGCCGACGGCACGCAACCAGATGAGTTCCCCTCAAAACACGTGAAGATTTACGTTTAAACCTCCGCTTTGAGACGAGTTCGCCGTCACGAGAGCAGGAAATCAGACGGGCCGATGTCCCTGCTTCTAAAGCAAATAACGCTTTAACAGTCCCGTATGTCGAGTGAAAAGCTTTTTAATATAAGCAGATATGATTAGATTTGTCAGTGATTTGTAATGTGCGCCCCCCCCTTCCCGTCTTGTCACAGGGCCTGGGGTATTTGAAGAAGTCCTTTCTGTGGGCCTGATGGGAACTGCAGGCCTGCGCAGCATCTGGTTGACTTGGAAACAGCTGTGTTTTCACAGATCTGACTGAGGGTTTATAGCTGCTCAAAGTAGGCTTGGGTTCACTGGGCCTGTTTGGCTAAACAAAGTTAAATCTCACGTCTCCAGTGCCACTCGCCGTCCCAACCGAAACGCAGCTCCAGGCACGTTTTCCCCTCTCGCTCTCAGGGAATGTGTTCAGTTCGCAAGTCTTGAGGGAACTGCAATATCATGAAGAGTTTACATACGTAAGTAAATAACTTAATAGGTTTGTTTTTTTATATTTTGACTTCACATGCCATAAATTGTAATTTGAAGCAGAGCGTACAGATTTCCTTATTGTACTCTCGCCACAGAAAAAAAGAAAAGAAAAGCTAAATCTCTACTGTTACTACGGACGACACCACAATCTATCCAACCAGTTATATAGAGCATGCAATTGTGATAGAAATTCAAAAATGTCTCTGTTCCCTGTCAAAGTTGGACAAAACTGGACATTAAACCTCATCTCACCCCGACTGAAATATTAGCTACAACTTGTGATACAGGAGAAGACCGACTTTCTGTGTGTGACTGATATCGAACATAAATCATCCCAGTGTGACTGAATGTGAACATCTGGCTCGTTGTCCTGAGCGACGGCATGGTACAGCACGGACAGGTCACTGGAGCCCCCCCCGCGACCGACAACCCAACGGTAAGATGGATAAATGTCCGTATGGAAACGCAACCGAGCCGCTCGTTGTCCAGCTACGCAGGCTTCGACATAAAAACCACATTCGCAGATGGTTTTGGTAGACCGACACGGACGCGGGGCAAACACGAAATGTCTTGTAACTCGACACTGATTACACATATGCTGCTCTGCTTGCTCATTAAAGACAGCTGCTCTCTCATAATGGAATAAATATGGCCGAGCAGAGATACTATTCAATCTGCTCCAACCTGTGCTCCCCTGACAAAGCCTAAAGACCATCGACTGGCTATATTTACCAACTTCCTCACTGCTTCGTGTTCATTTGAAACCAACATGGCGTTAATGAGATTCACCGAACACTTATGTGTTTTATCCGAACGAGTGTTGATGATAAAAGTGGTGAAACGACTTATAAACGCGAGGCATGTGATCAGCCCTCATTCTTTAATGCTGCCAGGGGTTGGTTCACAGATTCCCACCGTGTGTGATGGGTGCGCACGTCGAGTACATTGAAGTAAGCGCACGCCCACATGTCCTCGTCGGAGGAACAACGCGCAGACAAGAGGACAGGTTTGACAGTGAGTGACTGTGCTCTCAGCGCTGGATTAGAGCTGAATGATGCTCAAGCAGATTACAGGGCGTTCTCCGTTCCATGACCGCGACCTGCATGCGGCAGCGGAGCAGGTCACGGTGCCGTGCAAGACCGATCAGAGGTGCACAGCCAAACAACAATAGCAGCAATGTCACACGCAAGCTCTTCATGTCTTCAACAGTCAGCAAAAAAACAACAACATTGCGACTAAAAACCATTAATCAGACTGAAGCGGCATCACAGACAGGAAAGGAAAACATGACAAAACATCAGTCACCAAATGACTTTAAACATAATGTACAGCACATGTGACATGACGTTGAGATAAATAAAGACACTCCCTTTGCTCCCAGTTACTCGTCCACTTCATTCATGCCAAAAGCGCCACATCTTTTTTTTTTGGTCTAAAATAATAAACCATATGTTTCTGTAATCACATCATGAGCAAGGCGCCCCACTAATCTCCAGATTTAGGCCCGTAAATCCTTCAGTGACGATGAACTGGTGCGTAAACGAATAGCACTCGACAGGTGGGGAGAATAAAGGTTGGCGTTTGGCAGCCCCTCAATCAATTCGACAAATCTGGAGGATTCAAGAACGACTTAAGTGGATTCATGGGAAATGTATGTGCAGTGGAGGAGACGTGTGCTTAATATCTGCTGCAGGGGCGCCCTCTAGTGGCAGAAAAGGGAGATAACGCGCTTTCTTTTAACCTACATTCTTAAAATGAACCACTTGGACTAACCCTGACCCGATACCAAACATTTCAACTGTTTATTAAAAAAGAAAAGAAAAGAAAAAGCAATACTTTTTTTCATAAGCAGACCTGAAAGCACATATTGAGCTAATTAACAAACTCATGATGAACTGGATTCTCCAAATTTGAGTTGCTACTGAAGACACTACCCAGCAGTGGTTATTTAAGATCCAGGTTTGTTCACACAAGGGTGTATCCATCCTGTCGATTACTCACCTGTACTTGCCAGTTCTGACTTGTACTCCTTTCATTCCACATTGCTGGGCTCCGCCTACATCATTTAAAAGATCGTCTCCAATCATTAGCACCTGAAAATGGTATAATAATCATTCTATTAAAAAGTGCGTCCAATC
This sequence comes from Blennius ocellaris, assembly GCF_963422515.1. NCBI lineage: Eukaryota > Metazoa > Chordata > Actinopteri > Blenniiformes > Blenniidae > Blennius > Blennius ocellaris. The sequence goes on along the minus strand of NC_137670.1, from coordinate 15,452,261 downwards.
AACGTGATGTACACACACACACACACGTATTGAGAAATTTAAAAGTATGTCTTCCATCCAGCTTTAAAAATCTACAGAATAAGGCTGTCGCTCTTTAGTTAAATATCATCAGGTCTCTTCCAGGAGGCCCTCTTCTCCACTTCTACTGCGTTTTCTCTCCGCTGACTCAGCACTAAAAGCAAACATTTGCACTGCTCCCTGTTTGCCGAGAAAAACTACCAAAGTGAGAGGGAAACAAATCCACACCAAGTATTTCAAGCTGCAGAAGACATGACGACAAGAATAAAACACAAGGTAGCAAAGCTGTGATGCAAAAAAAAAAGGTTAATCTTTGATTTAAAAAAATTACGCTAAAACTTCAATCCATCTTCTTCACAGACAGCTGTAGGATTGCAGTTTATATTTGCGATGTGGTAAACACATGAAGCAACAAACAAACAAGGAGTTTCCACTTTGGGAGGAAAAAGAAAAACGCCTCTGGAGGTGGCTGCAGCTTCTTTTCCGTGCCAATGATGGTGAGACGTGAGCTTTTGCGCCGACACGTCGTCAACTTTCTTTTGAGCATCATCGGCCAGTTCTTAAAATAGACATGCTGAGAAACACGGGAGTGCTCACTGACACGAGTCGACACCAAAGACAAGGCAGGAAACACGTGTGCTGAGCGACGAGCACGCCGACACACTGGCTGCACTGCGCAGGTTCACACACCAAAAGCATATCAGATATAAACCCGGCGTCGAACGTCGTTACCTCGTGTGGTTGGAGCTGCATGTCATCGAGAACGCTCTGGAAGAAGGTGGCGGACGGCTTTCCAATCACCTCTGCTTTCAAATCACAGGCGTACTGGAAGCAACAGGGAATTAATGTTGCAAACAAAAGTGCAAACGCCGACATGGACCGGGTCTGACATGTTGTACCTCCAAAGCCTTCATGTAAACTCCAACGTCGAGTTTTAAACCATCCGTCTCCTTGTAGTACCTCCTAATAAAACACAGTGGCAAAGGCAAGAAAGAAAATTCATGAATTCAAATGATCGACGGCCACAACACATACCAGAGGAGGAATGCGTTACCCTTGGCCCAGAGAGAAGAGCACGGGCTTCTCCAGGCCCAGGAGGACCCTGAACGCCTCGTTTAAATTGTGGTAGGTGAACTGTTCCGCTGCGTCGCCGATGACCACACAGTTTGGGTCGCTCTGGTCGACACCGTCAAACTCTGGAACAAGTCCTGCAGAACAGGGAAGCGGTTCTCAATTTAAAACCCGACAGAATTAAGACGACGTGTGTGCAACGTTTTGCCATTTTGGTACTCGGGTCGTCATAAGATTCACAAATCTACTAAGATATTCCTGGTTCCTTGTATCGGAAAAGCTTTATCCAGCAGTCCAGCGATAGATAATACCCCAGAGAATGGTTGAGAGCCATTGAAATAGATTGTTCAGTAGATTATTTCTTAAAAAAAAATTTTTTTTATAAATCTTTTGGAGAAAATGCAGGCTTGGATGCAATCTCATTGTCAAGAGCTTATTCTGCAACCAGTGGAAATTCCATATCCACACACAGTGTGTGTCAGATTGCTGTGGCTGGTTCCTCCACACTGAAGCTCCTATGAAATGAATGAATACATTGATTTTTAAACTGCTGCAAAGGAAAGGTGTTTGGCACTGGCATGGAACATTTAGATATTTGTTTTTTTTGCTTATCCCACAAATGCATTGCCTTTTGTCCTCTTCTTGGAGGTGACATTTCTTTGTGTTCGTGTGCAACTCGGTCAGAAAGCGTTACCGTCATGCAGCAGCAGGTGAGGCCGCAGACTCCTCTGTTTGAGCACAGCTATGGCCGCAGGGGCGGGAGGGAAGACCTCGGACACGCAGATGTCAAAGCCCAGCCTTTGCAGTTTGGCCACGAACTTCTCTCTGGTCGCCTGAGTCTCGTTGGTGCAGAAGCGCAGCTGCAGGTCGGACGTCTTCAGCCTTTTATTTTTAAAGAGAAGCGTCAAAACACGTGATTTCAGACCTTCTGACAACACATGGTAAGTGACTGTTGTTCATAGTCCGTGTAAACATCCGGAGGGGGGGGACGACAAAAAAACTAACGACAAACATAACGACTCACTCACTTTTTCACGGCTTCGATTGAGCCGGGAATGGCGGCTCCGTCGCCCTCTCCGCTTTCATATAAAACGCCACACAGGTCCAGAATGACTCCTTTTAAATTCCTCGCACAGTCGGGCCAGTGCCTGTCAGCCATGGCGGAGTGCCTACCGCGCATGCGCGCAAAGTGAGCAGGGCGAGACACATTGCATTTAACAGTGTATCACTCCGCGTGACCGAAGGTTTTTTTTTTTTTTTTTTTTTTTCTGAAAACGTATTTCTGGTCAAATATGCAGCCACTACGGAGCCCCTCTGGTGACATTGGTGAAAAAAATATTATTGCTTAATAACGCGTGCGTTATTAAGCAATAATATTTTTTCCAGAGGGGCTCCGTAAGCCACTGTGCCTTCTCTTCTATATTAATTCTCACCAAGATTACAAAGAAGAAAAAAAGTAGTGAAAAGAATAAATACATTAGAAAACGAACAAGGGGAGAAAAACTTACACATGATGCTCAGAAAATGATTTTACATTTAGTAAATACAGGTTTCTACTGTTTTAATCGCCTTAAGTTTGTCAGATATTTTAATTGAAAAAAAAAATGTTATGGAAGCTATTAACATGGCTGCTTTCCCACTGGAATTTTTATTTGAATGCAATACTTTGACAACTATGTAATACTTTATCAGATAAGTATAATCCATCCATCGTCTTTAATACAGCTTTATCCTGGGTAGAGATAAAGTCAAAACAATTTCACAGTCCAGCAATACAAGAACAAATAAATAATTGTTTTAGGGCATGCATTAGAAAATGAATTTTACATATTTTTGCAATCATACCGATGCATTTTTGGTAATTGGGTTTTGCAAAAAGTTGGTAAATATTATTACTATTATTACTACTACTACTACTGCTACTACCAATAATAATAATAATAGTCATAATAATAATGATAATTATTATTATAATAATTATAACAATAATAATAATAATATATGTATTTTACATACATACATACACAGGCAAACAAAAACAGAACCTTCCGCCCCAACTTTCGTTGGTGAAGGTAACAACTACAGGGAGCCAATACGTATATGCTGTGCTTTGGCCTGGTTTACCGGTCCAATATGGCGGAGGCGTTGACGTATCGCTCTGTAATCCCGGGAAGCTGTTGCAACATGGAGGTGTGTCCTCTGACGTAATGACACATGAGGAGGAGCGCACGCGCCGCCACTGGTCTGTATTAAACCTAAAGCCTGTCCGCGCAGCATCGACAGAGCATCAGATCACCACACCCGCCACGACGAGCTTTTCTCCGACAGGTACGTCGCATTATTTCGCTCCTTTTATTATTATTATTTGTTCTAATCTTCGAATGAAGCGTTTTGATGTATTTGTGGGACGAAAACGTTGATAAATGAAGCAGCAGGGATGCGCTGGGGTTAGCTAGGTACCGTGTTAACGGCGGAAATGAGCTCTTTTATCAACAAACATCCGAACGGAGTCACTTCTGATGGGTTTACAAACACATTTCTTCAATAATGTCACTGGTATGAGTGGTGCCATTTCGTCTACGGTGTATTGAACTAGAAGCGGCTGATGGTTCTATTCCCCTGGGCACTTTAATAGCTCCTCCAGCTACACATGGCCACGGCGGAGCTGCTCCCATCAGAATGGTCTTTATTTAGCTCCAGGCTGGAACTTGGTGGGTGTATCGTGGAGGCAGATCCCCAGCGACCTATCATCTCTCAGGGGCAATTTGCCACACAGTTCTTTTTTTTTTTTTTACTGCCCTTGAAGAGGTGCTGCATGTTTACTGTGTACATACACAGTTTTATCAGTGCCGATAACCAAACGCTGCCGAGGTCTTTTCTACAGAAGTATCATCGCCACAACCTCATCATCACACATATTATATTTCCTGCACCTGCCTTTTAGTGGCAAAGATTACTATCCTTGTGGGGGTGCACTTAATATTATTATTATTAATAATAAGGTTGTTATTATTTTTCTGCGAGTAACTAGTCCTGCAGCGTTGGGAGCACAGACACAAAAAGCACATCAACACATGCAGAAAGTTTGAGAATATGCTGCTTTGACTTTGGCTAACCGTATAATATAAAATCCCAAGGAACGGCAAAAAATAAATACAAAATCTCCTAAATCTCCTCCTCCAGTAGATCAAAGAAGAACGGCATAAGTTGGGACTTTTTCTAGTTCAAGTCACTGTTTTTAACGTCACTTTTTGGGGGATTGCAACCTCTGGAAAGCCACAGTTGAGTGGGCACTCTGCTGTGGGGATTAGCCCCTATTTCTTCTCTGACAAAAGCCTGTCCAGCCATTGTCTGGTTGTGAAAGAGAAGCATTTTTTTTTCTTTTTTCGTTCTCCCCCCCCTGGCAGACCTGTGGCCGGGCTGTGCAGCGTCACTCCTGTTTCATGTTTCTCTGCTCACATGCCACTTATTAAACTTTGATTTGAAGCACAGATCATTGAACCTGCCAAAGAAAGCCTCCCATGTTTCTTTCTTTTTTTTTCCCTGTTGGAATTTAGGTCAGCGACAAGTTGCAACTGAGTCACAATCAGAGGGTTTGAAGAGTTGCTTTTTGAATATGTTTTGTTATATTGTAATAGTAAAAACTGCTGGCTTGGTGGACTCGAAATGCTTTGAACTTTTGGGCAGCTGTAACTGACACCGCTTGATCGTCGTGTACAGCAGTCATTCTCACGGCAGTTCTGTTGATTCTCCTGTCTCCTCCCATTCACCAGGTTCACCATGAAAGGAATGATTCTCCAGCTGAGCCGCAGCTTGAGCCGGGCTGCACCCCTGCTCAGCCGGAGCGTCCATTCTGGCACCCGGCCCGCCTCCACCGCCGCCTCCAGACTGAGCGCCGAGCGCCCCCTCACCTCGGAGGAGATCTACGACCTGGAGGAGAAGTACGGAGCCCACAACTATCATCCCCTGCCTGTGGCCTTGGAGAGAGGAGAGGGTGAGTCACTCCCGTCACTGCCGGGCAAACAAACCCGACTGCGTCATCCTGTTTCGTCTGGTCTGTTGTTGTTGTTTTTTTTAATCCCTATAGATTAATTTTTATCTTTTACTGCAGGCGTCTATGTTTGGGACACCGAAGGCAACCGCTATTATGACTTCCTCAGCGCCTACAGCGCGGTGAACCAGGGACACTGCCACCCGAAGATCGTGGCCGCGCTCGTCGCGCAGGCGTCCAAACTCACCCTGACCTCCAGGGCGTTTTACAACAACGTGCTGGGAGCCTACGAAGAGTACATCACGAGCTTGTTTGGCTATGACAAAGTTTTGCCCATGAACACAGGTGGAGGGATTTGTACGGCCTGTTTTTAAACTGTCTCCAGGAAAAAATAAAAAGTTTAAATTAAACTTTTTTTTTCTTTTTTTTTTAACGACCAGGTGTGGAAGCTGGCGAGACCGCCTGCAAACTTGCCCGCAAGTGGGCCTACACTGTGAAAGGAGTCCCCAACAACAAGGCCAAGATCGTTTTTGCGGGTGAGCCACCAATCTTCTCTTGTGAGCTTGTCGCCGTCCTCCGCGTCGCCGGAGGAAACCGGATCTCTCATCGAGTGGTGAATATTTAACGGAGCTCAAGCGCAAGCCGACTCTAGGCAGACTTGATGAGTTTGTAAGATTTGGTACAGCGCTACCACTGCAGATTCCACGTGACATCTCAGAACATTGTAGGATAAAAGTGACAAATGAAACAGATTTTTTTTAAATTTTTACCCCTGGTTCTAAGCTACAACTGTTTCTTGTATTTTTGTTTATTTTATATTTTTTCTTTTTCTTATCTGTTTATTTTCCTTTGTTTATTGTGAGTATTCCCTTTTGTTACAAGTATAGATATTATAAAGGACATTGAGTTTGGGAGAAATGTGCCTATACTGTGAAGGATTGTCTGTTGTAAATTTTGGAAAATCACAATAAAATACTAATTAAAAAAAAAAGAAACAGATTTTATACAACGGATCGTATCTATTAAATGTGTAATATCGTTTCAAATGTAACTTGAAAACATCCAAAACATGTTTTTGTTTATTTGTCCTCAGAGGGAAACTTCTGGGGACGCACCATGGCGGCCATCTCCAGCTCCGTTGACCCCAGCAGTTACGAGGGTTTCGGTCCTTACATGCCGGGCTTTGAGCTCGTCCCGTATAATGACATTCCTGCCTTGGAGGTACAGTTTAAGTGCAGTTTCAAAGAGTTCGGTGCAAAAAACTGGCAATTCCTTCATACACTAGAACGCAGTACTTCATTGAATAACTGTAAGGTTGTTTTTACTTTATGATTGCGAGGTGAATTAATGTAATGTATCAATTTGATGAAACTGAAATGGATACATTGTAGACCATTTTACATGAAGTTAAAATGCAAGAGCCGTTACTGCACTCGACAATGTTTGACTGGTGGTGTTTTCCTTTTTTTTTATGAACTTTTCTATTTCTTTCTTTATATTGTTGTTTTACTTTATCAGCACATTCTTTTATATTTTATACATTTTATGTTTTTTTTTTTTCTTTTTATAAAACAGCACTTTAAAGAGGACTGCACCTTACAATTTTGTACTATGTACGAGTTTCAATGACAATAAAGACATTCTATTCTATTCTAAAACAACAAGAAGCACATGAGCGAAAGCCTTGGGGGGAGTTTTTGAAGCACAGCTAGTTGAGGAAAGTTATACACAGTTGGACTGTGACCTAGGTTGTGCTTGCTAAGTTATAAAATAATTTGGTTGTTTTTTTTTCCAGAGGAACCTACGTAGTTAATGTTTGATGTTTTCCTCCTGATTGTCCACCAGAAAGCCCTCCAAGACCAAAATGTTGCCGCTTTCATGGTGGAGCCCATCCAGGGGGAAGCCGGTGTGGTGGTACCTGATCCAGGCTACCTGACCAAAGTCAGAGAACTCTGCACGAAGTACAACGTAAGTACCGGGAAGAATTCCGCGCCTCGCGTCCGTTATTCTGAACGAGGTGTGGAAGCTCACTACAACCTGCACTGCACTGTGGTTTGTCATGGTGATGGCGGCAAAAAGTGAATCAATCAATTTGTCGATTACTTCCTGAAGCCATCTTGTTGCACCAAATATGAGGGTAAACTGTAGTGTAGTAGAACACTTCTACCATCTTCTTTTTTTTAAAACGTACACAAACAACAGAGGAACTCCTGGACGCTTCATAATGTGCATATTTTTTGTGCCGTGAGAGCAGACTGCAGTAAACCTTGACGATTGACGAGTTCAGTTTCCTGGGTGTTCGAGATCCCAGCTAAAGTACTCCGATGCTTTGTTCCAGGTTTTGTGGATCGCTGACGAGGTGCAGACAGGCTTGGCGCGTACCGGCCGGCGGCTGGCGGTGGACCACGAGGGCGCCCGTCCAGACATGGTGTTGCTGGGCAAAGCGCTTTCAGGAGGAGTTTACCCCGTAAGCATCCGCGCCGCTCCTCGGGGCCTCGCCACAAATCACGCGTACAAGAAGCGGGTCGCGTAACCGTGTGTTTGCGTTCCCCAGGTGTCCGCCGTGCTGTGCGACGACGAGATCATGCTCACCATCAAGCCCGGGGAGCACGGCTCCACGTACGGAGGCAATCCTTTGGCCTGTCAGGTTGCTATTGCTGCACTGCAGGTCAGTGTTAAAATGCAGAAACGAAGGGATGCATGTCATTTAACAAACAAACAAAAAACGACTTTGTGGTCACGGTGCGACCTGCAGGTGTTGGAGGAGGAGAAGCTGGCTGAAAACGCCCAGAAGATGGGGGAGCTGCTGCGGTCCGAGCTGAACAAGCTTCCCAAAGACATCGTGACAACCGTCCGAGGGAAAGGCCTCCTCAACGCAATCGTCATCAAAGAGACCAAAGGTACGCAGCCGCACTGTTCGATCACGTCACATCGGTTCTTTGCGGCGAAATTTCGGATGGCTTCCGCAGCATTTTAAATAAGAGAGGAGTTTGTTTTAACATGAACTTCAGTTTGGTGCAGATTTTTATTTTTTTTTTCATCGCATCTGTAAGCCATTCTAATGCCCGCTGTCACAATCCCGACAGACTACGACGCCTGGCAGGTGTGCCTGCGCCTCCGCGACAACGGCCTGCTGGCCAAGCCCACCCACGGCGACATCATCCGCTTCGCCCCTCCCCTCGTCATCAACGAGCACGAGCTGCGGGAGTGCAGTGACATCATCCAGAGAACCATCATGTCCTTCTAAACGCCCGGATACAATCCCACGGACTGCAGGCCGAGCATCAATCCACATTTGCTGAAGTTACAGTTATCAGAAAGTAACTTTGGAGTTACTTGCTTAGTTGTCTTTCTTTTTTCTTTATTCACAACGTGGTTCTCTGTGGGCGTTGCTGTGGAAAAGCCACATAGGTTCTGGTTGTGGCGTGCATCTATGAAGATATAGTGACACTTGATACAGACGCTGCTGCAAAGAAACAATAGTTCTGTTTTGGAAAAACTCCAGTTACGACAGTTAAGAAAGAGTTCCTTCACCTTTCAGATAATTTTACCTTCTAGTGATTGGAAATATTGTGTTGTCAGGTTAATAATTAAATGTTATTCATTCAAAAAAAAAAAAAAGTGGAAGTGAAGTCGGCAAAGAATGTTGTTATAGAAACTTTTACTTCACTTTATTTCGACTAACTGCAGGACTTTTGTCATGTCGTGTTCAAACCTGTGAAGATAGACTCTTTCCTCCAGTGCTTTTACTTTTCTTTTTCTTTTTCTTGTCTCTACTCAATATTATATTTTTCTTTTGTGTTTGGATCACACAACCTATTCGCGCACCATGTGTGGAAGCAAATTTCCAAACTACTATTTTTAAATTAAAAGTAGAAATCTTGCCTCAGGAAGGCTCAATGGGAATAAAAATGAAATAATATATGTATAAAAAGAAAGCTCTTACACTTTTTTTTGCCACTAAGCTAAATTAATGATATATATATTTTCTTTTTTCCAGATTTGGCACCTTTCGTGTTTTTTTTTTTTTTGAGTTATTGATTTGGTTGAAGGGATGACTTACTGCTAGCAGAGGCTAGTAGGATGTTGTAGCTGCTGTATGTAAAGATGGGCTTGTTACAATATCCACCGTTCATCAAATAAATGATTCCAGTCTTAAATGTTGTCGTCTCTTTCTGAGCCAGAAACGAGAACAATAATAATTTGGGATATCAAGAGAGCAGCCTGGAAGAGTCATCCTGATAACTTTGCTGGTAAAATCTGGAACACATCGGACAGAGGAGAATACTTTCACCAGGGTTGTACTACGCAGTTTAGTGGATTTATTTTCCTGTGTGTCATATGGCTTACACAGAGATATAGTCAAACCATACCATTTAACATGAAACATATCTTAGGATTGTGGTACTTGCAAAACCTGCAGAGGCACAAAGCAAACTGAATGGTAGAAGTGCTTAAACAACACGACCGGCTCATTATGTAATGACTTTGACTGGAACAAATAAAGACTGGAATGTAACAGGCTCCAAAGACTCAGGAAGATGTGAACAACTGCTAAGTTCATTTCGCAGGAAACAACTTTCAGGCCTAATTTTAATGTGCTGACAATTTGAGAAGAAGAGGAAATTAATTCAACAGATGACAAAAGTGCTGCTTCACTTCACATTGTTTGGTTTATTTGTTTTCTTGCCCTGGGAACGCAGAGTTAACAAGTCGACACACCAGTCTTTAGATAATTAACCTCACATGTTTTTGGATTGTGGGAGGAAGCTGGAGTTCCCAGAGAAATCCTTCAAAACTCTCCCACAGAACATGCAAGCTCCACAGAAAAGGCCTGTGTGTAATGACATAGTAGTCCCGCTAGATGGTGGTGTGTTCTCACTGGAATTAAACTAGTACTTGGACGGGACTGAAAAAGGTCAACAAAAAAAATCTCTGAGCAGATCTTAAAAAAAAAACATTTTAAAAATACTACATGGGCATAAAACTCTATAACATCCCTGTCTGGCTTGAACTGAGCCGAACTGTAAGCTTAATAACTTAATAATATGGCACTAACAGATGTTTAAAGTATAATGGAGTCGAGTTGTTAAGAGCTTTATAAGTTAAAAGGAGAATTTTAAGTTCTATTCTCAATTTAGGAAGATAATGACGAGAATCTAATATTGGAGTGATGTGATCTCTCCTGCTGGTTCCTGTTGCAGCATTTTGAATCGATTGAAGAACGCTATAGCAGTCATCCAGACACCCTGATGATAAGGAGCCGCAATAGAGGTCGCAAATGCATGGATTGATATTTCAGCTTGTTGACTCTGAGTCAACATGCTCTTGATTTTAGAAGTACTACACAGATGAACCCCCCCCCCCCCCCCCCCAGTGCTGCAGGTTTGTTTAATGTGGGAGTTGAAGGATGAGTCCTGGTCAAAAGACACTCCCAGGTTGCTCACAGTGCAACTGGAGGCCAAAGTAATACCATCCGGTGTTATGAGATAACTAGGTTAGATAAATTCTCTCTCAGATGTTTTGGGACAAATATATGAACTTCTGTCTTTATCTGAGTTACAGGGTCATCAAAGTTTTTACGTCTCTGCCAAGCTTCAAATTTGACAATTGGATCAGTTTCATAGATAAATAGATTATTTGTGCTTCATCTGCATAACGGTAGCATACAGGAAGCACGTATAATGTGAAAATGATTGGTCCTAAGAAGAACCCTGTGGAACTCCATAGTTAACTTCAGTCTGAGCTGAAGAGTCGTCATGAACATAAACGACGTGGAACCTGTATGATAAATGTGACTGAAACCAGTTTACTGCTGTACCTCTAAACCCTGGTGTTCCAGTCTCTGTCATAGGATGTTATGATCAATCGTATCAAGCGCAGCGCTGAAATCTAACAGGACAAGAACAGAGACCAGTTTTCTGTCTCTAATCTCCTAATAGGGAGCAATTTGTCTTTGAAAAAGTTGACAAAGTCGTTAAAGTTGAAGGGATACAAGGCTCCACGGAGCTGTGACTTTTTGTCAGCTTGGCTGAAGAGCCGAAGAGAAAACTGGGCCTGTTCTTGTTAAGTAGTTAAGCATGCGTCTCAGGTTTCGCAAAAAAGCTTTCCAACTATCTTTCCAGGAAATACAATAATTGATAGAAGTCACACTAAAGTAATGCAAGTCTGACACAAAGTTTGCAAGTTGGATTCATTCACTCATGTATTTATAACAGCGTTTCCCATCTTTCCCTTTCTGTGGGTGTTTAATACCCGGAAGAAAAAAAAAGAAAAAATGTTTGGAAAAAGCTTTAACAGATGGCAAGGTTTAGTTTCAAACAGATGTATATGAAAGCATAATGCGTGCAGTCACAGATCGATAAAATCTACTCTAATTAGTTTATTGCTTGGCACATTTAATGGAGTGCTCTAAGCCAGCTCCTCCTAAAAGGCTTAGTATTGAGTGCATCTTTTTGGGGACTATTATTCATCCATGGATGGCTGGCATGGCCTCTTTGCAGGAATACACTATGTGACATGCAGTTGCACATATTCTCAATTGGAAACTGCTCATTACTGCTCGGTCTGTCATGCCGGGCAGTGAGCACTCGTTTTTGGATGCACGTGGAAATCTGAGCCCAGACGCATTTGCATCTTTTTCTGACGTTTTCAAACACAATGTATGGCTTTCCATGCATCGCTCCGTCGTCAACACCTACTCTATTACATTCACAGCCTCAACAAGGTTGAGTAAATAACACATTTGCGTTCACACTTGTTGTCACCTCAAACACACTTTGGACTGCGTCTGCAAACTGGTGGAAATGTCACGTTTTCTACGCTTTCATTATAACCGTCACAGTGAAATGCATGAAAAACATTCTCTATCAGTGTGACCAGGCCCTTCTCACCTTCTCTAACATCCAGGCTTCTGTGTAACAATCAGATTTTTTTCCCCGTTGCAGTTCGGCGTAAAATGGCACTAGGACAGGTCATTATTTCATAAGAGGAGGAGAAAAGAGATGAGCAAAGTCTGGAGTTTGCGTGTGAAATATGAGCGGAATCTAGTTTGGCAGGTGAAAAAAAAAAAAAAAAGAGGAGGGTTATCACCGAGTGACACTAAGAAATGTGCAGACTTTGATCCTACACTGTGCTGAGGCCTGCATCCTGCTCAGCGGCGGGAGGAAGGCAGACTGTATTCCACAAATGAGCTCCAGTTTTGGCAGTGGAGTGACAAAGCCACGGGCTCTTTGAGGATCTGGGGGAAAACACAAAGGTGCAGGCTTCAACCGGCCGCCTCAGCCAAACCCGGAGACTGTGCGGCGAAGCCCCCACCAGTTCTCTTTTGGTGGCATTGTGCTCAGCGCCACCGGGCAGCGCGGTCCCATTCCTGCATGTGATGCTGGAGCAGAAAGCAGCCAGGTGTGTGTTCTATCACACCTCCTCAGACCAAGAGGGTTAAGAGAGGCTCATCCAGACTGGATGGCCGCGCTCACTCTTCTCTTTCAGCTCTTTGTTCCTCACGTCCTCTTTGTCTTTCTCTCTCTCTCTCTCTCTCTCTCTCTCTCGCTCCCCTGCCTGCTCTCTCCATTCCCACTTTTTCCTTTTCATTTGTTATCGCTCAACACGTCCCCACTCTCCTCCTGCCCCTTTGTCTCGCTCGCTCAGTCGGCCCATTCGTATTGGTTCCTTATATAATGAAGAAATCAGATTGCAGTACTTAGCCGGAATATAATCAAAGTACTGTGCCTGAAATTTAATTCAGGTAAAGTCGCTGTTAAGAGAAGGATGAATTATAAAGCTCTGTAACTATTAAACGCGTGGAGAAAAAGGTGCCATCTTGAGAATTATGACTGATGCAGTGCTGGAATAGGATAAGCTATTCGGTCCCCCCCCCCCCCCTCTGCTGTACCACCACAGATAAATCAGAGAAAAAAAACGTGGGGCTCGCCTGCCAGTGCTCATATTAATGGGGCTTTTGCATTAAGTTTATGACATCTGAGTGCACTGATAATATACATGTGCATCTTAAAGGGCAAATGACACATAATCCTTTGGAGTAATGTGCACTGACCATTTTTCTCCTGCGCCCAGAGCCTCCTGCAGTTCACACTGGAGGGGATATATATATATTGGTCAGGCAAGGCAAGGTCCTAAGAAGGACGAGTCCCTCCCCGAAGACCCGAGGCACACTTGGCAAGCATGACTCTCAGACCAATCGCTTTAGTTGTCACACCCTCACTTGATTTATTCCCGGATCATATAGAAATGTGCGGTCCGTCCAAATTCTTACAACAAAAACCAGTAAGGCAGCCTCACAACACAGCATTTCATTATAAAAATTTTTTTAATTGCTTAAGCAACAAATCTCATGCAAATATCATTTGACCCATAAATTGTGCAAAGATTACAGTTTGACTTCAGAGTATATTAAGAGATTTACACCAGATTTCTGATTAATAAGATATAATTTTCACATACATATAGATGGAGTACACTTTTACCCCTTAACGGGCACACATGAAAATACAATTAATATGAATCACATTTAATTAAATCATATGTGACTAAATGACATCTTAACAATTTAAAGTTTGAATAAACCACATCGAATCCTTGTGGACCATTTATATAATGAAATTTGATTAAAAGCATTTAAAGTTACACATTTGCATCTTAAGAATAATTTTGCTTTATGTCCACGCAACACTGAGTACCCATCATGCATCTTTTGCAATCAACAAACCTCAATATGATTTTCTATAAGAATTGGTGGTTCATTTGAAAAGGGCCACTTGTAGTCACTTTAAGTATAGTTTTTAGAGTTGTTTATCGATGTTTTCATGTTGAATGCATCAGTCAAGTGAATTGACAGAACATATTATCCTATCTTTCCATGACAAAATGATTTTAATCTGCAGTTGTGTTGAAAACATTTAGGTTCTGGGAGGAAACTGGAGAGAACATGCAGACTCCAGACGGATAGTCGCCCTTTTTGAAAGTCCGTACTGTGAAATATGAAGATCTCTTGAAGAAGAGCAAAAGCATGGGACGTGTATCTGGGTCATGAAATCATGAAATGCAAAACAAACACAAAATTCAATGTATCATCGAGTATTTGGTAATATTTGGTAATATGCAAATAGGTTGTTATTAAGTAAAATTAACAACCCCTTTTTCACTTTTATGTGTTTCATTATTCTTTTTAAATATTATATATGGACAGCTGTGTCGTTTATTGAGTTGAAATCACTAGAAGTTTCATTATACACACAAAACTGAATGTAAAAACTGAACACGGGTGAGGAGGAGAGGGAATTTCCGGCGCGCTCATGCTACGTCACTCTAAACTGCGATCTTGTGCCAAAACCGTGCCTTTAGATCTGCTGAAAGATACGATCATCAATTGTGAAATAATAGAATTTCACCGCAAAAAACGAATATTGCTGGGTTTTTTTTTTAATCTTAAAATTTGCGAGAGCAAAAAAAATGAGCTATTTAGCTGTAGGCAGGTTCCCATGAAATTTAATTACTGTGGCAAAGGTGAAGCTGACATTGCCGCACGAATCATGCAAGAAGCAGCATAAATCACTGGGAGGAGTATGTGATGTATTATGTTTCCATCTCGGGTCCCGGTGGTACTGCATGTGAAATGCCTGGTAGGAGGATGACTCATCTACCTGCCCTCCTCCGAGGCATCTTCTCCTCACTTTCCATTAGAAGATAAACTTGATTACAAATTCATTTAATTTTATTATCCACAGCCGGGAACGCTGCCGTCTGGATTTTTGATTAGAAAGACATAATTGGAGTCAATGGAGTACCACTGCTTGGGCTTCACCGAACTGAATGAAGAAAAATTCACAGCAGACGCCAGAGACGGCTTAAACCAAGGAGGCGAGTGTGCTATCAGAGGGTGATTTGTTCAAATCAATTTCATGTGAGGCGGCATTAAGAAAATGAAATTGCATCAAAGAGTGGATCAGGTGAGATGCCAGCAGAGGTGAGCGAATATCAGTATGTTAAAAGGATTGATTCGTGGTCTGATGCCCTGCACAAGCATGTATTTACATTTTCAAAGGCCAAGAAGCAGCACGCATGAATACATACAGTATGGGCTGTGTGTCTGTTATATTTACTCACTGAGAGAGGGCATGCACGTGCAGCTCCATAATGCATATAGTCAATCTGAGAGTAAGTGATACAGTGATGACGACTGGCCAACCGTAAAAATGTAAAAAAAAAGAAAAAAGCACATTTATCCTCTGCAGCTTGGCTCTATGGCACCTGTAAGGCGGTTCAATGCTTGCTTGGGAACGTTTCAGAATGCAGTTTTCATGTTCTTCTTGTGAATGTGTCATTTTCTCCACTCTGGTTTCATACTGCAGAGGTTTGAGGTTAATTGGTGACTCTAATTTTCTGTTCTGTATGTATTAGCCTTGCGGACGCAAAGCTTTTGACCCAGCACTTGACTCAACTTATCCATCGGAGGATAAAGCCTCGGTGCAGTGGCTATTCCAGCAGGAGGTACTCTAAGTACACATGTACCAGCCGTGACTTTGAGACCGTGGTGAAATGAAATGAGGCCACGCCACAACTTGTGGCCATAAAATATGCCTGCGAGTATTTGGAGAATACAGAAGAAGCCGCAGACAGCAGCAGTCACTGCGTCCTTTCGTCTCTTTGGGTCAACAGAAGTGTCTGCCCACACTGCGCAGCCGGGGCCATACACGAACCGCTGCTTTACAAGCAACTGGCTTTACATGACAGGCCACAACAGATGCAGACAAAGCCTCAGTGTTTACTGGGTTTTGGACCGAGGTGAGCAGCGAGGCTGCAGTAAGGAGGAGGAGAAAGGGCAAGCGGGGGAGAGAGACTTTGGACTCAGCTTCCACTGGAGGAGGCGGAGGCAAGGAAAAAAAATGACCACAGGAAATGGGACCACAATAGCACCCACAGGAATCCATATCCCGGGCCTGAAAACATCGAAAGGTCATTCTGCATGTTGTACAAGGATTCAGCGGTGGTGTGTGTAAGCAGAATGTGTATGGTACATAGGGGGAAAAGGGAAGGTGGCAGAGGTGAAGGCCTGATTTGTTCCTCCACCATGCTGTGTGTAGCTCAGGACTGAAATGATGAATCAAAGCAAATTAAAAAATAAATAAATGTGTGTGCGTGTACATGTGTGCAGGTGAGAAGAGGCCGGAGAACCCTCCCACGAATACTGGCAACCTGAAGTATCATGCAGCGACAGGGAGACTACGGGCCCGGGGGGGCAAGCTGCCACAGAAGCTCTCAGTGTCATGGAGGATACATCAGGACTTGAAGCGTCGCTGTGGCAGCCGCCCTCTGACGGGGGCGCCGCATCTCTGCCAACAGCACCGCAAACACGAGCCGTCCGACTTGTTAACTTCAGCAGCTTCTGTCAACGCCTTTCAAGATGGAAGCCATCAAAGGTGCGTTAAAGTGGGCCGCTGATTCGTCAGATCACGTGGTTCATCACAGCGCGTTGCAGCGACGTGTAAAAAAAAAAAAATGGCTGCCCTTGCCCCAAGGTCGCCAGGAGTCGCCGTCTGACAACAGCTCGATGTTGTTCCTGTTCATTGTCTGAGCTAATTAATTAATAATGGATGTCAAATTTCATTTTATGAATCCATTAAGTGCACTGGATTGAATGACACAGACAGTAAATAAAGCGAGGCTGGATTCACCCCATTTCCCCCAAACCACAGAGCTGGCAGAACGTCAGGATCTAATAACTAAACGAAGACTTTGCCACATTATAAGAAAACACTGTAAAGGTGAAAAAAGAACAAAAAAAAGAGGGCCGAATGACATCAGTGGGGCCTGTCTTGTAAACATACTGCAAACATGTTTGTATAGTTAAAGGCACTTTCATAAATGACAGGTATTAATGTTTTGCTTTTGAGGATGTCCTTCAGAGGAATTCTAGAATGATGGATACAACCATATGGCAATTTGAAAGAAACATTGTCTTAAAACTGGATACAGACTCTTTGCAAGAACAGAGAAATGTCTTTATTTTCTGAACATGTAAAAAACAGGACGTTTCATAATCCACGAGTTCAGGGAGCGGATGTTACTTATCCTCTTGAAATCTCTTGAACAAACACACAATAGTGGTCAGACAAACTAGTTTCTTTCTCACAACCCTGGGGGAGAGAGAGCGAGCAAGTTTGTGTATAAACATCCCAGACTTTATTAATCCTCGTTGGGGCAATTCAGTCCAGCATTCTGCTCAGCTTAGTTGGGAAAACTAAATAAAAAAACATACCGATGACAAAAGTGTCTGGGGCCCAAGCCCAATATGCTCAGGAAATGTTCAAAGTCAAACGCCACACGGGTGAAATGCGTTATTTGTTTCCTCCGAGGTGCAGCAGGCTGATGGCTGAAGGAAAGGAGACGTTTGTCTTCATTGGTGGGACCGAAAATGAATTGAGAGGAAAGGTTGTGGTCGTGTTGAGAAGCTATTCCCCCAAGCTTTTTGGACCACCTGCCTCTCCCACAGGGAACATAAATCTCTTTGCTGGACTCCAATTATCTTGGAGCAGACCTCCACAATGTTGTAGAGGCAGTTCTTCTCTTTGGCAGAGAGAACCCCAAAATAACCAGACAGTAAAAGATTAAAATAGTTCAAATAGAAGTCATGATAAAGATACATAAACAATTATAAATCATTAGCTACTCGCTGAGTTTGTTTGGGTAATGTTGATGAACCCTGAGTGGAAATAAAGACCTTTTGTGGTAACTGGCATCGCTGGATAAATGCGTGCCGGAGATGTTTTTCTAAATCATTTAGATTGGAGGTATTTCTGGCCTACAGCAGCTCTGTTTTGATTACATGCAAAATGCTGGATGTCGGCCCGAGCAGTGCTTACAGGAAGTATATAGTTAGCAGTTTTGTATACAGACTTAATGACAGAGAGAGAGAGAGAAAGAGAGAGAGAGAGAGCGAGAGAGATCAAAGGCTTGGTCGGCTGAATGCCCGGACTGGAAGTGACTGAAAAGCAAGAAAACAATCAAATGTTTCTGCTGCTCTGTGGAACTTTATCAACTTTGCGCTTAAGCGAATGACCAAGTTTGCACAATTTGGGACTGTGAAGTAATACAGAGTCATTGGAAAGGAGAGCTGGTGCATCAGGAGGCTTTACCCAGCCAGGACCGCTGCACGACGGCCAAGTTGACGTCTTCGAGAGTCCAACACATCTCAGCCGTTCTGCAGCTTGCTCCATACACACTATAAATTCACAATTTTTCATACCCACGCGAGGATTTTCTAACCAGATTCACCTTTTAACAGGATGTTGCACTTCGAGTTGCAATCACTTATAGATTTTAGCTGAAGATTGTGAGTCTACATTCAATTCCTGATTACATCACTCGTATATGCCCTGCAAGATGCATTTCTTTTGAAATTGTTGGTACATGCATATACAGCTGCCAAGGTTTTCGAGCTTTGCAGGATGTGAAGGGAGAGATCCTTGGTGTATACGAGAGAAAGAGACGCGAGTAGAAAGGGCGGATTTAATTAAAAGTTGGTCCCTCTTGGATGGAGGAGAGGAAGTCACATAGAAACACCGAAGATTGATTTCAGGAGCGGCGGCCGAGTCTCCACATCCTCCATTTGTGAAAACATGACAAAATGTGTGGCATTTCTTAATACCTGTCAGTGAATATGTGGAACCACGGAGTAACTGTCAGACCACAGCACTCCGACAGAATTTCATCCTCTGCTCCCCCCCTCCTTCCTGCATTAATATGAAATTCCATGCTGAGAGAATGAATACAGTCACACAGTCATTCCAGAAGTGTCCATCATTACAGTATCGTCAGACCTTCAAGCCTTTAAACACCCTTTATTTGTCCTCGATTAGTCTTGTAACCTGATCAAGGCCTATTATAACTTCAGCCTTAATCATTGTCTGATCAAGTAGTAGAGATGATAAATGGATGGATTCAATTGTACAAATATACCTCATAAGTGTGTAGAATGCCGTTCATACAACATCAGAACCCACTGTGGGGTTTAACACTCCCTTAATGCTTCTCCACTCGGACTGGCGAGACCACGTCCAGCCTGAAATCACTGACCTTTCTGTTAAATGCAATTTAATGGGGGTGATTAGGTCTACTTTGCTGTATTTTCAAAGTATACATCCATCTTCCTAAAAGTGTTGACACAGCAATAACCCGACTTCTCAGCAGACTCTTCACTGCTTGCTTGCTTACTGGAAAAATACCAAACAAGCACACCCTTGACATTTTCACACATTTTATGAAATCCATAAATTCTCCGTATTTATTATTGGACCGCCTGCTGCTCATTATGAGAGCAGTTTGTCTGGCGACACTTTGACCCGCTGACCGAGAGAAAGAGAACAGGAGGCAATTCAAGGACTGATCACCTCTATGTATTCGCTCCAAACGCTCCTTTTCCTGATGCAAAGCTCAATCAATTTGTCGCTCCACAAATATAAAACATTTGGTCGTACAAGGGCAGAGCTGTGTCCATTCTTTTATGCAGCGATCGCATTTAAGAGCCCGAAGTCTTGTTTGTTCAAACACTTACAGGAGCACAAGTCAATAGTATTAATAATAACAGCCAGCTGAAAGTCTGCAAACCAAGCAGGTTTTCACTCCCTCTGAGCGAATATATCAGCTGCCACTTGATTTGATAGGCTCCGCCTCTTGCGACCTCAAGCGCTTCTAAAACATGCACAGTGGATCATGTTGGATCAATAAAATCTTAAAACCTTACCATAGCATGGACGAGACGAGTTCGTTTTTGTTGTCTCAAGCTGAAAGCACCATAATTATACAGACTTTTGCGTTGATATATTTTCAGTATTGTGTTCAGTATTCATAATGTAGACAATTTAGTGTGTTTAGTATTACAAGTCAAACGGACAGTGTGGGCTTGGGGTGATGAATATATGGCCTGAGGGATGAACTCACATAGACAAAATACTGCAGTGGCAACATTAACAGGTGTCAAAATGCTGTTTTAAACATAATTATCTCACATAGGTTGACACTGGGAACGGCTGATAATAAGAAAAATGTCGCACTGGCTGTGGAAATGTCAGGTCGCTCATTGTGTTTTGTATATATGGAGCTGAGAATAATGTTTGTTATCCTAAGGGTGTTTGGCACAATGAGATCAATGACTCAGAACAGTCAAACAGATATAATCAAAAATAGCCTTGTGTGGGTGAATAATCTGGTAATTACACCAAATCAAGTGAGAGAAAAAAAACCCCGCAAAACAAAACAAAGAGCAAAGCATAATTTCAGTCTGAAAACTCGAGCCAACTGTGAGGCCGAGGCGGCGTAACGAGCAATCAGACATTTAAGAGGCTGGATCCTGGACTGTTTCACGTTGGCCAGTCACTTCCCCGCGCTGAAGCCAGTCCCCTCTCTGACACACAGTTCAATGGTTTGTCTCGGCAGACAGGGAGGCTCTGTAATGTTTCATAATCAAGCTTATCCATCCGAGCGTGGAGAGCAGCTGGACTGAGCTGATATTAGTATGCCCCTGGTGTGGCTCGGTGACAGAAGCTGGAGCCGGCTCGCTCTTCCCCTCTCTCCCCTCCCTTATTGCGCCGTGTCAAGATGGAGAATTTTATGTGACAGAGGCTGGAATGAAATGTACTGGTGCTCTCCCGCTAACTTAGATTGCCTTTGTAGCTTTTTTTTTTTCTTCTTTTTAAAAAAAACCGTTTTCAGATAACTGACGGTGGAAACGCACGGCACTTCGTGCCGGGGAATACTCGGCCAGGCAGCTTGTTTGCAGATGCAAATGTGCTCTGATTTGCCGGGCAGCTGAACATTATATCGGACTTCGAGATGAGGAGAGACGCGACAGAGATGTCACATGAAAATGAGCGTCAGAATCCAGGCCCCGGCGGCGAGCTTGGACAAGCAGTCTGTGCTGCTGATGTGTGGAGTGCTGCTGTAATCTGACAGACTGTGATTAGGATCAGGTTGGGCGTTTGGATTGCTGTACCTGGAACAGCTTACTCTCCCCTCCGCTGTGACAGATGCTGCAATTAGTGATAGTGATGACTGCCAACTGCTGACATGGCTTTGTATCACCCACCCGTATCCATTCTGTTTGTTCCCTTTTGTTTTTTTTTGTGGGGGGGGGGGGGGGGGGGGGGGGGGTAGGGAATCATTAGCTTATCTCACTACCAGGATTCCAGCAGAGAAACAGCAGCCTCAGAGGCGACTTCGTCTCTGCAGGAATCCGTTGGTCAGGCGAGTACTATTCTTCAAAAAGCAACTGTGGGAAAATACAGTTTGTAAGTCACAGGCGTCCAATACAATTCTCGCTAGACTATATAAAGGTTTGGACAGTGATTTTAACACAAACTCTCATTTGACATTGGCTTTACGTAATTTTACAACAGGATTACTAAATGTCATATGACATTTAGTCATATGACACCAAATGTCTCATGGACAATGTCTATGAGAGCATCTTGTAGGAGTAAGACTTTACATCAAATCCTTTGACTCCAAATGTACCTGTATAGGAGTGAATTCAATGTGTAAAACAACCAGATGGTGCTACTGGACACTGGTATCTTTTGCAGGATTATAGTCATTCATATGACACATATATGGAAGTTGTACAAATTATAGTCCTGACATTAAGAGGAAACGCAGCCTCATTGTTGTTTGCTTACAAAAGCAATTATCATTCAAGCATTTTACAAATACAACAAAAATCTCTTATTAATTCTCAGTATGGTTACAAGCGTGACACTGATAATAGAAATCTAAGCTCCGATGCCTATTCAGCTCAAATTATTCACATGGTCAGCTTGACTGTGATTGTAGCTTTTCCTATATAATTCAAGGTCAAATAATAATAACAACTGTGTTAGAAATGGACTTTATCACAACCACATTCAGTTCTATAAAGCTAATAGTTTCACCCTCCATCTAAATCTTTTTAATCATGATTTCTTCTCAAAAATGTAAAAGAAAGCATGATATTGTGAAACGCATTCCCCTGACCACCAGGCGTTTCCTGCTGCAAACCACTATAATTCAGTAATGCATTAACTGTGCTACTCTCCTCCACCTCACTTGTTATGTTCATATCTCGCTGTGTTTTATGGCAGACATAACTCAAACTTCCACTGTATTTAATAGCTCCTGCTTCATCTGTTCACTGATGTTGTTTGGAGGATTTCGCAGTAACAATAAATTGAAGCTGGTAAAATTGAGGAAAGACGACCATCCCTATTTTTAGACGCTCTTAAATGTCTTATGAATGCAATGTTAAAAACAATAATGCTTTGGTATAATGGTTTTATGATTATAAAGGCACATTTGTTGACAATGAAACTGCCACAATAGCAGTGACATCAATTTTCCAGTAATTTAGAGGAAAGAGATGGTGACCAAGGACAAAAACAGAACGAATCCAAAGATGGGCTGTGGTTGAGTTCAGAGAAAGAAACTATATTTAGCCAAGGATTTAAAAACTTTAGGTCAAATGACCATGGCTCTTTAAATTCTATTATTAGATGAATGCCTAATGCGAATACTGGTGGGAAGATCACACATGACAGTTCCTATACCATCAAATGGGTACATAAGATAATACCATAATTAAACAATGTTAATTAGGGTATGGGAGAAGATTTTATGTACAATTCCTGAAAAGTCTTGTTTTTAACTGTCAACATACATTTCCATTGCGTGAAACATAGAGAAGCCATGAAGAAAACAAGAAAAATGCCTTTTTTTAAAAATAGCATTTGTTTTTCCTGTATGCTTTATTGTTTTACGTGTTATATAAAACATACATGAACCTAAGGACAACCTTAGTATTGTGCCTCACAGGGCTCACTTTCATGTTGGTACGCTGAATCTGAACACGTTCCAAGAGTCGGGGGGAAAAAAAAAAAACCCCACAAGGCTAAAATGGTCCTACAGTGTAAAGGCTTTTTCCTCTGCCTCTCTTCTTGTCCATCCATTAATGGTGAATTCATAGCTTGCCAAGTTTGAGGGCGAACCCCAGATAGATAACAGGTAACGCTATCCACCTTGACATTTTCCCAGCAAAATGTAATCTCTGGAATTTCAGCTGCATTTCTTCAGAGACATACTGTCGGCTCTTTTCTCTATTGATCTAATACAGAGACGCGAGCAGTAAAGGCAGGGTCGAGAGAGAAAAACGTGGCCTTCTATAACATAGTTCCGTCATGTCAGGGATTTGTGGTGACAGAACTTATAGAGCTGTATTTACAGAGGCTTTGGACCTCATCTATACATTATTGTCTTTGTTGAAGCGGTATTAGGGATGGAGAAGCGGAGAGTAAAGTCAAAAGCTCGAACAAGCATTACTGTCTCGAGTTATGAAGTCTTGAAGTAGAAGTCTAGAACAGCAATCTTCATCCACATATATTTTTTTTTTTCAAAAGAAGCCAGAAGCCTGAAAAAGTGAAGAACATGTTTCGCATCCGCCTTTACAACTAGCGAGTGCTCTATCAGTCAAAGCAAATGTCTGCATTTTTATTGCGTGAGCTGTGAAGAAGCCCTCATGGATTGATGCTTATCTCATCTAGTTTTTTTTTTTTTTTTTTAAACCCCTTTAAGTAGCAAGGGAATAGAAGAAATACAATTTCCAAGAGTACAAAGAAGCCCAAAGTCCTTGGAGGGAGGAAGAAAAGAAAGCTGCCTAGCTTGTGTGGGCAGCATTAGTGCAACATCCATCCCCGGTGAGGGGGGGCGGGCCGCAGAGGACCCCGGCTCTTTGTTAGGACGTGAAAGATGGACAATGCTGCTACTGTGTGCTGAGAGCAGGAGCCATGCTGCTGCTCGTTCCATCAGACTGCCAAAGCTTGTCACAATTATGCGTTTCTTTTTATTTTTTTTGTCCCGTTCTTTCTTTTTACTGTAATCTTCCTTTGCGTCCTCAATTACTCGTTTTTTCCCCCTCCTTCCTCGTCTTTCTTTAAAAAGTCTGTGCTTTTCCTACATTTCACCTTTAATAGTGATGACTTCTCTTATTGTTGCGTTGGCCAAACACCAGAGCACACAGAGACACTCACACACGTTCACTTTCACACAGGGGATTAAAAGTGACCAGTTAAAGATGAACATATCTGTTTTGTACGCAAAGAGAACTTGGAATTGCCCTCATACCGTAATGGAAGTTGTCGTTGGGCATCTTTCTTAAACATTTGAGAGTTCACCTTGACCTTCACATTTGGATTTTATTTCAGGTGCATTAAACACGATTTGGACTTTGTTCAGAAAACTTTGTCCTGGACACGTCACCTTTCCTCCTGAAATCATTGGTTTATACATTTCTCTCAAAAACAAAACTTGGTTTGACTGATTTTCTTAAAAAAAAAAAAAAAAAAAAAAACGTTTTGGCTGCGGTAATCCTTTCAATCAAGGTTTAATTTCACTTTCTCAATACGCAACATTTTTTTTCAGTTGGAAACTTTGACCATGAATTTGCTCATTCGCAGCACTGCAGATGCTCCGAGACTCATTTGACAATTCCACAGCGTCACTTGTGCTTAAAATGACCACATCTCCACCGCTGCAACGTCTGAAACTGCGGCGAAGTGATTTAACACTTGGAGTCGAGACTTAATTTAAAGTGAAACCTGGCTTGGACTTGGTTTACTTTATGCTGTGGTGTAAGTCTTCACTGAATTGTCGCCACTTCAACTTCATTCCAGCGGCTTTAAATCTGACACCGACTTGACCCAGAAAAAACCAGAGGAGCGGTTCTGGCCGGAAAGGAGATAGTTGTCAGGCTGTGGATTTATTTACTCTGCTACAGGCTCAGTTCTCTGCAGAGATCTGCTAATAACTTGTGCGCTATGCCGACTTGAGATTTGATTTGGACTTCTGCCACTTCTCACTTTGATTTGCCTCAACAGATTTGAAAACAGCTCTGGGCCAGGGTGTACTCGAGCTGAGTGCATCATAATAGTGGGAGGGCCGTGGATGTCTTTGTTCGGGGACGATCCTCTGAAGAGACCCGCTAACAAGAGGGGGAAAAAAAAAACAAAAAAACAACAACCCTGAAATAACATGTAAAATGAGGTAGCGGCTCCAGCTTTCAGATGCACTTGAAGTGCTAATGAAAAAAGGATGCATAAAATGCTTCACATAAATGTGGAAGCAGCCAGCTGTGGAATATGGCAACCATTAAAGTGGAGAGGGTATTTTTTATTGAACAAAGCCAGGACGGCGGCGGCGGCGGCGGCGGCGGAGGAGGAGAACGCACGGTGGCTTGGTTTAACTTCAAGAAACTTCAGGGAACAACCCCTGAGTGTCGTATTCAGCACGCTATAAAATGTGAATAGCGTTCCTAAAAAGAAGTGCTGTGGGAGGGAAGATGAGAAACGTTTCGGAGAAAAGCGTTGTGCCCGTGCGTTTGTGACGTCGTGTAACATATGTATACGAGGTGAAATAGAAAGCGCAGTGTGACGCCAAGGAAAAAGGAGGTCCCATGCTTCACAATGTAAAAAAGACTTTTAATTAAGTTACCGGAAATGCCGCTGCAATTTGCCGCGTATCGATTTTATGCCTCTGTATTCAAAAGCGAGTGGCTGTTTTCAAATTAAAACGAGACACAGAAAACAGAGATAAAACTTTGACGTTCCTCAAAGACAGTCGGACGAGGGGCTGCTCTGTTCTCTTTGTGTATCTGCTTTGTAATCGCTGAGCCCCATGTGACAAAAAAGGGCTCAAGGCAAACAGATAGTTTGGACTAAAAAGAAAAAA
Source organism: Blennius ocellaris (assembly GCF_963422515.1). Lineage (NCBI taxonomy): Eukaryota > Metazoa > Chordata > Actinopteri > Blenniiformes > Blenniidae > Blennius > Blennius ocellaris. The sequence continues at coordinate 15,426,415 of NC_137670.1, read as the reverse complement.
AAAAAAAAAAGCTTAAAAACTAAAGAATAAATGAGAGGTTTGAGGACAAAAGACAGAAAGTCTATTGTTAGTGTCAGCTGAAAACACTTTAGCTGTGTGCCTTTCATGAATTTTAAGACTATTGACCATTGACCGTTACAGCTGTGTCACGCAAGACATTTACTCAAAGAGAGCTTGTGCAACTTTTTTCTCCCTCTTTCTTGCCTTACTGGGGGAATTTGTGTTGCCTTCCAGACGCCTCGGGACATGAATATTGCATTTAGTTTGACCCAAACACTGACATTATTTATAAAGGCAATCATCATCAGCCGTGAAGTGAACTCAGTCTGCTTGCGCCGAACAGCTAACTTCCAACCGTATTAAATTTTTTGGACGTTTTTGTTGTTGTTGTTTTAAATTGAAGCCATTTGTGGATTCATACATATAAATCCATTCAACACATCAACACATGTCAGTTCAATGTAATTGTTCCTCCTTTAGTGCTTATGGCATCCAGAGATGTATAGTATAACGGTGCCTCCCGCAGTTTTTATCTTCAGCGATTTGACGAAGATAACTGCTCTTCCATTACCTCCAAATGGTCTTTTTCATCTTCATTGTGTGTTTGATGAGGCTGCCAGAGACACTTTCTGGCCAAGTGATGAGATATGACAAGGACGATGACTTGCCTCAGTTCCTCTCACCTGCACCTGCTGGCAAAGTCAGTGTGTGTGTGTGTGTGTGTGTGTGTGTGTGTGTGTGTGTGTGTGTGTGTGTGTGTGTGTGTGTGTGTGTGTGTGTGTGTGTGTGTGTGTGTGTGTGTGAGTAAATCAGTATTATGAAAGCCCCAGGGTTTCACGCTGAGTTTCGCCTTCAAAATGACTATGAAGAGCACCGAGTTGGCTTCAGTGATAGTCAAATCATTTGCCGTCAGTGGTGCTTGAAATGCAGTCAGCAGATATTTAGACATTCATTTTCGGACAATCACAATTATTCATCTATATATATATTTATTTTTTTTGTCACATGTCACATAGGCTCTGGATTCTGGCACACTGGGTTTTGAATGAAACTATTATTATGAGTCCCTATAGTGTTGGTTTACTGCCCCGCCAGGAAGATGGATGCTTGGCGAGGGAACAGTAACTGCACTGCTATAATACAGTAGAATTTAATAGGGACAAAAGAGTACCGGTACCTACAAATGCCAACTCATGCTGCAAATGCAAAGAATGCTTGAATAGATTAGTGTCACCGATGTAGGATGATCATTGATACAATAGAAGCTGCTTGCAAAGACATTTTCCTGAGATACTGCATTGGCAAAAAAGGTATGAGACGCCTAGATAATTGAGTTATCATCCATCCATCCATCCAACTTGAAACCAGGAATCTTCTTGCGTTGAGTCCAACTATTATATAATAAGATTGTGATTTGTCGGGGATGACGGGAGATTAACTCCTCCCTGTACTCTGTCCCTTCTACTGTATTATGTTTTTTTCTAATTGTTCTATATACTATTATGTGAATAACACTGAGCTGATGCTCACAATGCATGCCAAATGCCAAATTTCGGTTGGATGCTGAACGGCTGAATGAGTTTTTGCAATAAAAGATTTACAATCAACGGCTGAGCAGCAGCTAGACCGAAGTTGTACAGGTTTAGACTTCCTCGAGCTGCTTTTCAAACATGTTTTCATGTTTTGTCATTAATTGTATTGAGCCCTTTCCTCTTTCAGATTTGAAATAGGTTCATCCATTAATTCAAAGATAAAGCTTTGCTAAGTCCACACACCCTGCAGCCACTGGACATGTTAAATTCACGGTTTTGCAGTATTACTAATTTTGTATCATTGATTCAAACACTTTCAGCTGTAAATCTCAGTACTTCTTTGAAATAAACTATCTCAACTTCCACTCCCCCCCCACTGCTTTCGTGACGAATGGCTCCATGTCCCACAAAGACTTCAACCTGTGTCGTCTAAAACCTAAGAATTCGCGTGAAGGTGTCCAAGAGATGCTGCAGCATCAAGATATATGTAAAGTCTCAAAGATTTAGACCTTTGGCGACCAAAATCATTTCATCATGTGTCAGTTTGATGGTTTATCCATCCAGGAGCTCTGGTTGCTGTGACCTTAACCTTTGAGCACTAAAATATAAAAATATAACACTTCATCTCTCAGTGAGAAATATATGAGCCAAATATTAAGAAATGACCTCACAATGCTTGTAAAATGTAATAAAATAAATTGGAAAGCTTGATGGATGAGTGGAGAACACCATCGCATCAAACATCAAGCCTGCGGACAGACACATAAAAATGATGATGAAGAAGATGAAGAAAAAAGCTAAACAGAATCGCACAGAGAGGAAAGTATGCGTGTGAAGATATTATAGCCAAACACGCTTTATCCATGGCAGGTGGTACATTTTGATTTAAATATAAGACATTAATGACAGCTGTTGGGATTCATTCATTAATTTTTGTTTGTCCCGTTAATTCACTCAATTAATCTTATTTTTTTATTCTTTTAATTAACCAGAAAAGACATTAAGCACACGTTTGTATTTATAATGATCAACCTTATGCTAAACTTCACACCAACAATGGAATACATATAAAAAAAATGCTTTCATTAATGTAAACAAGGTTTTATCCAACACATTTTTATACACATACTTTAAAAAACATGCAGAAGAACATCATCTGCCCGAACCTCAAATGTGTCCCCTCCACTGGACGCTTGAAGCTAAAAACCCTCAGCGAAACCCACAATCTTTGTTATTATTAAATTAAAATGAGAATTATTTTAAAGTAAAAATGAGAAAATGTCAGCTCACGCCTCTCTCTAACGTTTAATAAGATCAGTTAGAGAGTCAGAACAGTAAGTAAATCATTTTACCGTCCAAATTGCTGCGAGCTACACGGTTTGTGTAAAATAGGTCAGGGAAAAAATTAAAACGTGAAGCTCGGCGGGAGGATGGCTGGTGTGAAGCGATGAAAAGAGGAGAGTTCAGCTCAGTATGAGTCATCCTGGGTGGTGAGGTGGCGGGCAAACATCCTTCCTGTGTCAATAATGAAGGAGGGACTTTGAAGCGCGGAGCCATCGTGAGGCAAACGGAGAATTATCAAGTCGCGGCGGCTCACAAATGAAGCAGAAAATGTATATACGCTCTCACTTTTGGAGAAGGTGGGGGGGGGTTGAGGCGAAGACAGATTGCAGTTAATTTCATAGACTTGAAAGCAAGGTGTTTCACACTAAAGCCTCCGTCTCAGACCTCCTTGTTTACTCCGGGTCATTAAAGGGCCACACTAGCTTTCACTGTAAATAGCCAGCCAGGGCTTGACGCCTTTTCCTAATGAGCATCTGCGCCACTGTCAGCAGCATAGGACATGTTTGATGACAAACATTATAATGTATTATTCTGTTCTAGTGAGGAGCTACAAACAATGTGTGTGTGTGTGTGTGTGTGTGTGTGTGTGTGTGTGTGTGTGTGTGTGTGTGTGTGTGTGTGTGTGTGTGTGTGTGTGTGTGTCAGTCTCGGACACACAATCAGGCCTCGCAGATCCAGAGAATGAATAAACCATGAGCAGAAGAACGGGAATGTTTTGCATTGTGTCTCTCTGCAGACTTGTTACTGTACACAGGAAAACTCTTCCAGGCAGTAGGTGATAATGCAGAGTGGGAGACTGTCTGAGCAGCTTGGGTTTTTTTGGTTTTTTGTTTTGCTCATTGCGTACTTTGCAATTCATGCGGATTCATGGTTACCTCAGTTTGGAGACTTGGCTCTAAATTCATAATAATAATAGAATATATGTGTGCACTACCTGAGCTCATATTCCTGTTGATGTTATTCTGGGGGGGGGGGGGTAATTAAAATTTCTATATATATATATATATATATATATACACAAGGCTCTGACAAGCCCAATCAATTAGCCTCTTAATAAAAGCAATATGATGCTGTAGAAGAAATCTAAATGCAAAAATGCCGAAAGGGGTATTTTTATATTTCTTATATTCTTGTGATGTAGTGTGTGTATTCGTCCTTGGATACAACGTACACAATCTTTCTGCTGCAGTTTAATTGTTGTAATAGAAAAATACTTCAGAATCTGACCATATGGCCTCTTTACACTGTTTTTGTGTAGTTATAGAAATAACTAGCATCATGATTATTTTAGGCGAATGAAAATAAGGAGAGTGGAGTTAAAGAAGGAATAAAAATAGAAAAAAAAAATTCAAGGAGAATTGCGTACTACGCCGCAGTTTACCATGAGAAGAAACCTGGATTACCTCTTTGAATATGTATTTTTCATTATGATCTTAAAATGTGAATTTGAAACTCTATACCTCACTCTTTAACTCTTAGAAGTTTACAGAGAGCCTCAGCTGACATCTAAAATAAACAAAATCTAAATTATGTGTGGAGTCAGAAGATATACAGATTGCTTGATATAAAACCGACCAGATAGATTTCATGAAAGTGTCGCACTTTGTTTTAACCATCTATCGGTCGCTCTCCTGATCATCCGGCTCGGCGTAAGCCCTGTGAAATTTGTGAGAGGTTTGCTGTTCCCCTCCGCTCGCCTGCACCTTGGTGGCAGGCCAAGCCAGAGTTTACATCCACGAGAGGCCCCAGGTTTTCATATTACAGCATCAGAAATTCCTGAGGGCTTGTCGCACAGAGCTCCGACTGTTAGGAGCTCCTGCCAAGTCCATAGTAACAGACAGGCCTATATTTAGCTCTGTTTACACACTGTTGGAAAGTGCTTAAAAATAGTTAGTAGGGAGACACTTCTATAATGTTGCCCCACAGGGGTCCATCGAGTCTGGGAATATTCAAACTGTATAAACACAGCAGGGATTGTTGCCACAAATCTTTGGACGTGGCTCGGATTGTTTACCTGTTTGTCTCGGGCAACTGTGAAGACTTTCTACAGCTAAATGGCGAAACTCTCAGAATCTCAATGAATCATTTGCTCCCCCGAAGGCTGGAAAATAAAATTTTTTTTCCTGCTTTGTCAGTGGATACAGGAGCTTTTTCAGCCTGTGGCTATTTGGGCTTACCTCTGAGCCAAAAGCACTGGCGACTTTTTAACGCAGCCTCTGGCCCCGGTTCACTTATCTAACAGGTCCAGGACTCGGACCTTATCCGGAGGGAGACTTGCAGCTTTGAAGAACATTTCTGAACAGCTCCATGCCTGCGGGAGACAATGACTGACGGTCCACGACATCAAAAGCTTTGACCCTTTGCCAGCTTGATGCCAGAGATACAGGCAGAAGTACAAAACCCCAGAGTCTCCAACCTGCACACACACGTCCAATCACACACATGCAGAGACACACAGCTCCAGTGGATGTCAACCATCTTTCTACATTTTAGATGAGACTGTGAAACCCCCTGCAATCAAAAGCTCAAAGGGAATTATCATACCATGAAAGGCATGCGGGCTCCACCTTCAGCGATTTGCCCACTTGATGTATTTTTAACGTCCAACATGTACAATAAGCCCGATTTGCAGCCAACTCCAAATTCTTTCAAAACTTGTTGGAACCAAACACAACATGTCACTTTCTGGGTTTGTTTTTGTTTTGCGACATGCAGCGTCGTGCAAACAAGAGCCAGTGTTGATGGTGTTGGAACTTGCAAGTGATAAAGGTCACATCAGACTGCAATTGCTGTTTGAGCGTAAAAGGAATCTGGAGATTGCCGGAGGATAATATAATTATGTGGCAGCGGCAGATAAACTGACATTGCCTCTGTTGTAAATATAGGCGCATTCAACTCCATATTTAAACAGGATTCCACAGTCTGTTTGGATTCTACAATTCCTTTGTTGATATTATGGATAAATACCACAGCCGGGATTTTCCACAAGTGGACAGAAAAATGTAATCAATCCAGTCTACTGATTCACGCCTAAATAAAAAGCCATCGCTGTCTAAGCATGTCATCCACAACCACAAGTGAGACCGAGGGTTGCAAAACACCTGCGTTCACACTTTCAACAGCGACCCTGGAACAGCTGCAAACATTAAAATTCTATAAAAAAATGCTTTTCCTTTTTGCCTAGCAGCAACAAAAAGGAGGTGGAAATGATTTATTTAAAAAGACATTGCGAGCAGAAAGGTGGATTTTTGAATTAAAAAAAAAAAAAAATCCTTTCAGTGTACAGTTAGAACAAGAAGCAGGGTGGTCTCGACTTGTGACCCTTGTGTGTGATGGTGTGAGTGGACGGTTCGGATGGCACCTGAAATGAAGCAAAGCTGGGAGAGAACCCGAATACCTGCTGGCGGCGGCGGACTGGAGCACCAATTACTCTGACGTGCCTTTTCATGTTTGCACATTGTTGAGCGACACATCAGCCGCCGTCCCAGAGGTGCACCACCTCGTGTCTGACGAGGCAAAAGCTCATGACAGCGGAGGTGAGTCCCTATGAAGGATGGGAAAAGATGGAGGACTCAGCTGTCAGAGGGAAAATCATGAATATGAATTTATGTAAAGGGGATTCCAGTGGAAAGCAGTTCCACCGTTGCGTTGGTCAGGGAGAGGACTGCGGAGACAGGATTTAGGATTTACATTCACCCATTCACGCACTAATGTTGCTCACAAACACCACCTGTGGACCGTCTTTGTCTCGTTCGGGAAACGGGAGATTCAACTGCCTCGAACTTTAAGGATTGGAGGCGAAGTCGCTCTGTCAGAGTACATCCATGAATCCATCTTCTATACACTTTATCCAGCTCAGCGTCGCGGGGCTCTGGAGCTGATCCCAGCTCGCCATGGGCGGAGGCAGGATATGACTTCGACAGGTTCCCACTGCACCGACAGCAGCTCAAGTCAAGATGTATTGTCCTTTTTGTCTCTTTCTTTTCTGCGTAGTGCGATTGGTGCTTTGTGCCAAATCTCCAATATTTGACCTTCTCCGTTTCATTCCATGTAGGATTATGTGTCACACATGGCTTTTGTTTGCACATCGAGGGTTAAGCCCCCCATTCTTGCAAAGATATGTAACCCACCCCCACTGAAAGTGGTTGAGAACATCCAGGTTCTCACAGTGCACAGTGCTGACTTGAAAGTATTTGCTTAAAAGTATTTAAGCAAATACATGAAGGTACACATTCTGAGCCAATATTTCTGAAAATACTGTACCGTCTCAATCCTTTGCACACCTCCAGGCTGTAATTTATGTGACACATCATGCATGTTTAATAAACCAATATCAATTTGCAAAATTAAGTCAATTATATTCACGTCAACTAACTAATCAGTTAATGACTTGCTTTCATTCATCGTTTTATCGGGCGTGAGTGCGTTTGTGTGTATTTACTAGCGTTGTGGGGACCCGTATCCCTCCACACCCTGAAATAACAAGTAGTAATTATGGCAGAGAGAGACAGAGTCTGAAGGGAATAAATGTAATCATCGTAAAAATAATCATTTACTCCATTAGATGAAAAAAATCATGTGAAGCGCCACCAGCACTGCCCACATGGAAAGAACCTATATGAGGATATATGCGCATATATGAAACCTATAAGCAGTTTATATGCACATATATGACAATATATATATGCATATATGCACATATATGCATATATATGCCACATATAGGCAAAATTGAGGCGCATATATGTGAATATACAGGCCATATCGGTCTCCTATACTGCTTCTTAATTTCCACATATATATATACATATAGCCCATTTCTCACTTTGGCAACTGTACATATATGTGTACACATATATGTACATATAATATAGGAAAACGGCCAATTTTATACATGCCTCATATATTAAAAACCTATATCAAAACCTATTTTAAAACATATATGTTTATATAGGTTCTCTCCATGTGGCTGGGGCTAAATCAATGTTAAAGCAAGGGAGGGCTGGGATCATACAAGTATGAAGTCAATGTTCTCTGGCAATGTATTGGAAACATGATGTCATGTGTGTGTGTGTGGTGTGGTGCATGAAGCACACTTGATTCTCACACATTTGCATCAATCAGATATCACATTTTCCAGCTTAGCATTCACACGGTGCGTGCGGTTTGACGCATGCTAAGATGAAGAGATGACCTCACATCAACTCGGAACTGACCTTTGAGATTCTCTCTGCTGTTAATAGCCTCGATGGCACCGAGCGGCTGCAGCCCCTCACAGGCCGCCGGCAGAAAGAAAGAAGAGCTGGTGAATGCAGAAGGGGGCAAACTGTCCCTGGTTTCAATTCAGAACTGATAAGCCGTCTTTTTTGTCCTTTCTATTTTGTTTTTGTTTTTTTGTTTTTAGCAGCAAGCAGTGGGATAACTGCATTTCAATTTTGAGCATTGTCATCTAGTATCCATTTCAGGAATAAAAAAACTACCGTGTAGTGCTTTTTTAGGCATCTTTAACTGGTGAATACATTAAATGACAACATTAAATGTTAGCGAACAGATTCGAATGGAATGACAAGTATTTATCTTGGTTGGTTTCACTTTAATGTTCAAGAAGACGCCGTGATAAAAAAGGAAGAAGCGGATCGTAAATTGTCAATTTCAGAATTGAGCCAAATTCAAACTATAAAACAAACTAACTTTTGAGTCGATTGGGAAAATCAACACACATAAGCCTTACCTGCGATGTGACTGCTGATATCGAGAATTATTGTGCTGCTTTACTAACAGATGTGCACAATAAAAAACGCAATATCCATTTAGGGCACTTCCCTTCATGAATATGGAAAATCATTCCAGATCATGCAAAACACTGGGAGGAGTTTAACGCTAATGCATTAATGAACAAGGCGAAATGTGATTTATTACCTCCTGAAAACGCTGGCAATATTTATTATTGTTTATATTGGGTTTGAAAAGACCATGAGAACCAGATTCAGCCTTCAGCGAATGCTTCTGTTATGTTGTGGTAAGAAACATTTTCCCGGCTGAATCGCCATGAGCTTCGCGGGCAGCACACTTTATTGGAGGAGTCTTTGTCGTGCCTCTAATTTTGACTTTGTGATTGATTACCTCTCATAAATGCTCTGCTATGTTTGATCACTTTCTCCATTTTGCACACGTGTGCAATTAAGAGAGCTTTATATGCAGGATCCTGGAAAACCAGGCCCGTAGTGTTTGACTAAAAGGATTTTCTATAGAAAGTGATGTTGGGATCTCTGCAGGCAAACCCACCTCAAAAAGTCATTTACTATTGTCTCCACAGGTCACAATTTCAATCATATAGTTCACATGCTCGGCAAGTATAGCAGGTCCAGTGTACCAGCTCCACTTTGGGTTATAAAGCCACAGATTTGCTTCGAGGCTTGTAAGAAAAAGAAAAAGAAAAAAAGAATAGAGAGAAATATCAATTGTTTTATTTTTTTTATTCATATATTGCTGGGGGAGCTCGCTGCTGTGAAGCTTTGTGGCGCTGTATGAAGAGACCCAGTGCGTAATGCCTCCATCGAAACCTCTCGAGTTGAAAAAAACAATCATGTGTGAGCTGGAGGTCTCCGAGCGGCTGCCTCCGGTAATGGCACCTGCTTCTGTCTGGTGGAGACGTGCGGGCGGCCGCCATGTTGGAGGGCTTCACAGGGGCTCGTTTTGTCATTTCCCACACTCCGACCCAATGAGCGATGGCGTGTTTGAAGAAAAGCCCCAAGCTCCGTCAGCTGAGTGATAACAGAAGGTACAAAGAGACGGAGAGAGTAACGACAATACTCGGGCACTTTAGCGTTAACGCATTCAAACCATAACAGTCAAACAGCATACTTAGACACAACTTTGATGCACAGTAGATTAGAAATTGAAAGAAATAAGTTAAACTACCACATTGAGCTGTTCGTGAATGAGTAATTAAATAAAGCACCATTTTATCACCCCCCCCCATCATCTTCTTTTGAGGTCAGTCATTGATACTGAGAGAAAATGGTGCAATTTCCCTTTGGCTCTCTGCTGCATATTAGATTCTTTCACTTCTTGGTTTCAGGTTTACAGCCTCAGATTCACTGTCCTCGATCAATTTTCATGGCGCTCATCAGAGCTGGTTTCATATTTGGTGTGAAATTAATCTCGTACTTAAAGCCACCCGACTAAACACTCAGTTGTGAGCTACTGGTAAGAGCACAGGTGCAGAAAATATAGTACTGACTCCAAATGATGGGTTAATTGCGTTAACATTTTTAACCAGATTAATCATGATGCTGGATTAATCCACATTAATGTGTCAATTTTGATAGCCCTAATTGTATTATTATGAGTTTTTTGTTTTTTTTTAAGCATACAGAAGAAGCAGATGTGAGTCTTGCTGTTTCTTTCTGGTTTCTTAAAGCCCCCAGTTTGCAACTTGTTCCTTTTCAGTCCTGTGACCACTCTCAGGATCGTGTTCTGCTCTGCCTGTTCCTCGGTTAGTTTATTCCTTGTTTGTTTGCTAATTCATTCTCTTGTGTGTGTTTGTTTATTTAGTCTGATTAAGTTTTCGAGAGTCCATCTCCATTTCTCCTCGTAACGTTTTAATTTACGTTGAGCAAACAGCCAGTTTAATTTCCTTTAGTCTAATACCTGTTTCCACAGGACACTTCTTTTAATTTATTATTGCCGCAAACAAACATTCCTCCTGAAAAGTATCTTGCGTAACTATTGCAACGAGTAGATTTTGTAATGTTTTTGCCTCCTGAGACAAACAAAATTAAGTCATCTTTTAGCTGTCAGACGTTTTTAAAATATTGACTTGACTTATTTTATATCAGTGAATACAAACAGGGGAAATTTGTCTTTCTATTATTACATATTGGAGAGAGGAGGCGTCACAAAGGGAAACTTTTCACTACAGTTATGAATATAGTGCATGGATGGAAAGAAAGTGTTTCTCATTAGGTTCACTTTAATCCTGGAACCAATGAGAAGCTCTGAGGTTCATGGGAAATATTTTCTTGTGTCGATTAAACGTGGGTTGCATCATGAAAAATGTGGAGTAAAGACTTGAGCTGTTGCCTGAGCACCAACCCAAAAAAGGCCGCGGGTTCATTTTAAGCAACATCGTTAATCAAAGAAATTGGTTTAATTAAAGCATTTCAGGTCAGATGTGCAAGTCTGATAGATGGCATCCGAGAAGAAGGCCAGAGAGCTGCAATCCCATGCGCGATATTTCGCTATAGATGGAATATAACAACACCAGGGATTATCTGCAATTAGGGACACATCCTCATGAATATGCATGAGAAGCCAGTGAAACAGAACCGTCTCTTTATCAGCTTGATGCAGACGAATACCTGAGGCTTTGCAGAGAGTCTGAAGTCGCTTTTGATCCACCGGAGTGAAAATTATCTTTTCTCAAAGTTTAACTCGGATGCATTCCTTTGACAGGATTTTATTTAAATTTTTTTCATGGGGCGGTAACAAGGTTACATTTAATGTGTGTGCTTATGTGAGTTAGTTGTACATAAAAGGGTTACATTTAGAAAATAAACCAAGGAATAAGTTCCACAGATTTTCTTTTAAATGACTGAGTCATACATTTTAGATATTGAGGTCTAAAAAAAAAAAGAAAGATTTTCAGCTGTAGTTAAGTGTGGAAACAACATGAACCAAGGTGGTTTTGTATGTAATTATTTTTTCAAATAAAAAATAACAATGATAAACAGGACAACTTCAGGTATTACACAAAATGCCAATGATCCTAAACAATTATATTTTCAAATGGTATTTTATATTCATTCAGTTTTAATAAAGAAATGTGCAAAAATGTGCTATTTATTTTCCTCTTCTGTGGTTACATTTTTTGACATTTGAAAAACTCTCCATTCATCCAGTATTCACTCCTCTCGATAACTCGTCCTAAAAGTAAGTGTCTGATAGAGCAGAGGACCAAATCAATAAACAAAACATTAGTTTATCCAGCCATTCTCCATTTTCAAAGTCATTTCATCCAATTCAATTAGTGTCGGAGTCGATCCCAGCTGACTGGAGAGCAGGGTTCTACTTGTACATCGGAGATCACAAATCATTACACTCTGATGCCATAAAGGAAAACAAACGAAACATGATAAGCCAGAAATACTGCCTAATACTTTCTACTTCCTTCAACCAGACGAATGTACAAGAGAGTTGAATGAAACCTCTAATAATATTACTGCTGGCCAACAACTCCACCCACTGTGAAACCCACAGAGTGTGTGTTAGCAAGATATCCAACTTAAATTACACTGACACGTACATGTATTTACCGATACTTACTTGTGGGAGGAAATCAGAAAAAAAAAACTAACTGTGCATGCTCAGTCAGGAAATGGCAATTTAACATATAAAGTAGGCCAGAAGATTGAAGTGTTCTCATTGTGAGGCAGTCGAGCGAAACAGTAGTGCATGAAGTGTTTTTGACATGATCAGTTAAACTTCAGCAGTCGTGAATGAAAAACAAATGATGTTTCTAATCGAGGACAGAGAGGACTCTCATCTGGGTTTTCAGGTTCTTTCAACTGCACACACAAAACAAAACCAATCGAATGTGAGATTTTGTCATATGTGCTCATCGTGGCCTTCATTGTAATCAATTCAGTTCAAGGTGTTCCGAAGCGTGTAGAATACTGAGAACTAACACATATTTTCAGGAAGAGATGATATCTGTCTCCATCTTGTCTCGCTTTGACATGTGTGTGTGCCAGTTTAACCGAGGACACGGCCTCACCACAGCTTCACCAGAACATCGAGACGAGCAGCAAATCCTGTCAATTTTAGACAGATGTTTTCCACCAGCAAATGAAAGAAACATTCACACCACTTCCATAAACCATCAAGCATTTCTTTCCCCTTAAACTGCTTCCGTCATCCGAAGAAGTTTGTTTTTGTGAGAGCACAAGTGTTAAGTTGCCATTAAAGGTTTCCAACACAACGCTGACCTTTTCGGGTACGAGCGAGGAGGAAATTCTGCGTGGACGATGTGAGACACTCTGTGCCGAACACTCAGAATCTTGGCGACCCGAGCGGGACACCAGCGCCGACCAGAGAGCATTTTCCAATGGCATTTGGCCTTCATACGTTCCACTGTAAAGAAACGCACATTGTATTCAGCTACCACAGCTTCTTAAGCACAAAAACTGAAATGACAGTAAATTGAGCCACACACAGGTTTGTGTGTGGACTCATAGCAGATGAGTATTTCATTAAAAACAGAACAAAACAGTTCACTGCTTGCTGGAAGGGACGAGATTTCCCTTTGAACCAGTGCTCTCATGTCCAAAAACACTAGTTATTCTTCAAGAAAGTAACTGAATAATTGAACAAATAACAGCCGTTCATTTGAAAAAAAAAAACCCTTTGTGCTAATTAATCTTTTATATCATTCGAATAGCAAGTCAATGACTTGATTTTGCTGAAATATATTTTATAAAGTAAGTATATCTAAAAATAGTGGCAATTGATCTGTGAATTAGCATTTTAAAAGTTAACAGTGAAGCATGGATGTATACAAGCGCTTGCAATATGATATCATCAATAACAAGATAATTATCAAGACAGTAGTTGATAAATCTTTATAACAGCGTTTCAGGGTCTACAACCTATTTCTGTACGACAATTCAGCCCAATGTGCAACCAATAATCCATTACATGATTTTCAAATATGCAGCGACTATATAGAATGAAGTAGTACCCACGTAATAACTGACATTTAGAGACTGTATACATTAACATTCACAAATAAATAAACAAATAAATAAACAACCATTAGACACAAAAAAGGCACCATCATCACCTGTGTGAGATTAAAGACAATACAATTATATCAATAGATTCAACATTATAGACACCAGACAAAATAACCATCCATACAGATTTAAAGAGAATATGGTATATGCACCTAAAGTGCAACAATATGTGATATTACATACACCAATGACATTTTTAATTAAAATGTAACAATTTTCCTGAAATTAGAAACATAACAGAGCAGCATAAACATCTGCAATGTCACTATTGTTTGGTATTTGATCAAAACAGTGAGAACACACACACACACACACACACACACACACACACACACACACACACACACACACACACACACACACACACACACACACACACACACACACACACACACACACACACACACACACACACACACACACACACACACACAAAAGAAATGCACACAGAACTTTTCAGAATGTGCAGATGATGTTGCATTTCTTCTGGCAAGGCTGTGTCAAGTCATGGTCAGGAATTTTATGGACACAGAAATACATAGAAATTAAATCCCATAAAGTTTTTTTTTTTTCCCCCACCCCACCTACATTTGAGTTTCTAATGGGCTTCACACCCTCTAGTCTGTTGTAATGAATAAGAAAGCATCCTGACTCATCTTTTCTCATTACTGTAATCCGGATTAAAAAAGAAAAATGTAATCACTGTGAATGTATTTTTCTGGGTTTCACAAGATACAGTGAGTCGGGTTCCTGCACAGTTTCTCTGCTGAACACAAAAAGAACAACTGCTGTTAAGCCACTGGGCCAGAGTCCTTTCTCAGCGTCTGAAACTACATTTCCCTTTGTACTCGGTGGCCCCGGCCTACATGAAGACATTAGTGATTTACCTCCCAGCAGCGGTTGTGCACGCCAGAATAAACATCTCTGGGAGATCACCAGCTTAGCAGTGGAAATGAAATGTAAACCAACAATTTGTGAGAAACAGGCTGAAGACAAGAAGCGTTTTGAGTCGAGGCGAGTAACAGATGTCCATTCAGAGTGCAATTCATTTGATTTATTTCAAGCAGTATTGGTAGGAGAGTAACTAGCCCACGGAAAAACCACCAAAGTGCTGACAAACAGCTTGAAAAGTGTATATTATGCAAACTGAGTCACTCTTGCGGGGAGAATGCGAGGCGTTTTTTTTTTTTTTTTTTTTTGCAGAGGGCTGGAGCCCACTCTCCGTCTGTGTTGTGGGACACAAGAGCTGAGCCCACTTTGAACTTTGTGCCCCAGTTTCTCTCTGTCAGACACAGCGGGCTTCATCCCACTGTTTCCCCATGAAAGCGGCTCGGACCGACCGTTATCCGGCAATAAAGCCTTTGGCTGCGCTGTACGGTGGCCGAAGCCCCCTGGGATGAGATAAGACGCAAGGGTGGATTTGGCTCTCGGAGCTGTAAATCTTTTTTACATGCCCTCCTCTCAGCTCACGTTGGAGGCTGCTGCTGTCTGAGCTAATTGGTTGAAAGGACTCTCTCGGCTCGGGGCTATGAAAAGAGAAAATGAGCGTCAGAATTCGATTGGCTTTGCTTACTCATACGGGAGTCCATAAAACGACGAGAGGGACGAAAACCAGGGCAGGAAAATTCAAGAGAGGCAACAATAGCCGGGGTGTGATCACTTTTTGAAACACACACACACACACACAAAAAAAAGTTCATATGTGAGGTGTATTAGAATATCAAAGGGATATTTTGTTTACATCTGTTGTGCTTATTCATTTATTTTCCCCCAGAGAGATTAATGCCCCTCGCAAATCCTCTAAATATGATGCTAAAACCAGAAGGCATTAGTTTGGCTTTGCATAAATGCTAGACTTAAATGTTTAAATAAGAGAAAATACAGTTCTGGATGAGTAAAACAAACAACATCAAACAAGTGGAATTGATCCTCTCCAAACTCTTGGCAAGAAAGAAAAGTAAAGCAATTAGTATTAAATCAAAGTTGCCTTGAAATCACACACGAATTTCAGCACGGACACAAAACAAGGCAAATCCACACGGGCAGCTTCAAATGACGTGGCAGTCAGTTCACATGTGGGGAAAACAGTTTGACTTCAACAAAACAAAATGCAAAGTGAAGAGACAAAAAGAGAAAAAGTGACTTTTAGATGATGGCAACAGATAGTAGAGCACACGTACCCACAATGTACATGAACATAACAGCAGCATCATGATCTAAACATAAGTAAACATGGCTTATATCTATCTATTTATTTAGAATGTTTTCTTTCATGATATTGTTTTTTATTCAAAGTTATTATGAGTGTTATTAGTATTTGTTGGCACCATGGAGCAGCAGTAAGAGCCGCCGTGACAGGAGGTGGTTGATTTGGACGTGATGACCCGCGACGTTTACCTGTGTGCATGTTTTTCCAGTGTTTTTCTTCTGTAAGTTTTTTTTTCTTTCTCTCCACAGATGCTTTTTCCAAATTTTTGTATATTTCACCACAGCCACGAACGTCACATTGGTATTGGCCCTCTGGACTGTCAGCTTTGCATCAGTCCAGAATGCCCTTTATCTAAAGACACTGAGCTGTTGGCATGAAACAGAAATCGGAGCAGGAAGTAGGCAAAACCCGTGTTTTGGAAACAACCTCCTGGAGGCGAATAATGACCTTGGACATGCGCCCACGTCTGTTTCAGTCAGCAGACTGTGCTGCTGCTGCTGTGAGCACTGCTGCTACAACACCTGAATGAGTGTGAAACAGCAAGCTATCCCAGTAACGCCCACGAGAGAGGAGGCGTGTGTGTGTGTGTGTGTGTGTGTGTGTGTGTGTGTGTGTGTGTGTGTGTGTGTGTGTGTGTGTGTGTGTGTGTGTGTGTGTGTGTGTGTGTGTGTGTGTGTGTGTGTGTGTGTGTGTGTGCGTGAGTTTGGATGCCGGTGTAGGTTGACCTGTGGGAGTTGGAGGCGTGAGGGGGCATTGATTTGAAGGTTACAGACAGTTCTGAGCACTAAATTGAGGACTTTTATCTCGGCATGTCTCGCACAGGCTCGACAATAAGCCCAGACTTCATGGTGGAACGTAACGAGTCGGCAGTGGTGATGAGGTGTGACCCCCCGAGGCTGGTTTTTAATTTGAGCTGTATTTAATTATCATCCCCGGGAAAGACACATCTGTCTGAGAGGTCACTGTCTCAGACTTCGCTTCAGCTGTGATTGCATTGTGTTTCCGACAGATGGGAACAGCCTGTCATGCTTAAAAAGCGCTAAATCAGTTATATTATTGTCATTGGTAATTTAGCAATGTATGTTTAAGGAAGTCAAACAGCCTCTTGATCATTGTTATGAATACACATTTAAAAGCATCTTGTGTAAATCTGACAGCTTGTTTTACCAATCTATCATTTATACATGTTACAGTCAGCTTAAAGGGGTCATATTATTCAGCTTTACAACAATTTTCACATGGTCTCCTCGGTTCAAAAAGATTGGATTCAAACTTTACTGCCCCAAATCCAGCTTTTCCTTGATTTTACCCACATTTCAATATTGGAACATAGGAGCTGCATTCAGCATCTGCTGTGTCTGTGTGAGCTGGGCTGGCTCCGCCCACATGGGCCCATCTCTGGGAAGAGGAGGAAGTACTTGTGGAAGTACTTGTGGAAGTACTTGTGGCGCCATGTGCCAGAGCAGAGCTGCCTGATTGTGGGAGGAGTCAAAAGGGGAGGAGCCTACCTTGATTGTGATTGGTAGGAATATTCTTGATAACTAATTTCTTTGTTGGGGAAACAAAAAAAATCATCTTGATCTGTCTCACAATAGAAATAAATCATACGTCTTTGCATCCCATCCAGGAGGGTTTTCTTTGGGGACGACAGGTACACCCTGGACAGATCGAGTCAATCCTAAAACTAAAACAAATAGGTACAAATTAGCCTAAAGCAACACAATTAATCCACCAAAACGCCTTCAGATTGCAGGAAGAAGTGAAAGAACCCAGAGTACCTACTCAGACAACATAAAAGCTCCAGACAGAAAAGCCCAGAGCTCAAAGGGAACCACGATATTCCGGCTGTTAGGTAAGAGTGCACACCACTTTTCCACTGTACCGCCTCATTTCAACTCATCCATTCATCCATCCTTATCTTGCTCACAATGGCAGAAAGATAAAGGTCATCCTCGCTGACATCGGCTGAAAGGCAGACGTCACCTGCTTGGTCAGAAGGAGGTTTTCTCTTTTACATTCACCTATACTTTCTGTGAAAGTACCACGAGATGGATATGTTGCAGTAAGTGCTATTAAATTAAAATGAATATACATTGGACCAATCGGCAGTGCAATGAGGCTCACATGAGAAAATAAATACATAAATATTTACAATGAGGGTGATGTGTATACATTCATGCATAGCTCTTGGTAGAAACCAAAAATACTGGTCCACACATCAGGAGAACATGCAAACTTCAAATAAAAAAAAAGAAGGTCAGAAACAAGGGATAATCCTGACATTCAGTAAGTCATAATCATTGAACTACAATGTTTTGCCCTAATTTCCATCCATTCTTGACTCTAAAAAAAATAGAAATAGAAACAAAAGTTAAAGAGGAATCAATGGCTGAAGCACTAATTGTCTTACCATCGCAGTATCCTGACCAGGAGCAATTCTTACAAGCGTTTTCCATTTTAGAAATTGGTACCGTACTTAATTAGGCCCAAATTACTCGGCACTGCCTTCCCTTTCCCCGTCCTCTTTTTGTTAACTCTTGCCTGATGCTCCCGTCCCTCCTCCAATAACTCTTCCAATTCTGAATGAAAGGGACTCAGTGTTAATGGAGGATGTGAAGTCACTCCATTGGCAGGAGAACACAGGTTGGCACCTGGATGGAGCAGCTGTCTCGCTGCCTGTGACTGACAGATTGGAGTTTGGGAATGGGGACCAGCAGAAGCACGGCCAGGCAGACAGCGCCCTGGATACCGGCCATTCAATTAATCTCCACCGCATTCACCCTCACGGTCGCTGTGACTCAGTCGCCAGGCTGCAGAAGATTTACTCACCTGTGTCCCCCACGCTCTGCAAGTGGTGCCTTGTTGGACAATATCCTCCTTTTCCATGCCTTCGCCCAAAGAGAGACAACGGGCACGCAGACCCATGGTTCAACAATGCAGCTGGAATTTCACCTAGACTTCAGTATGTTTCCATTTGAACAGAGAAACCATTGATAGATCTCCCGACTGGAGTCCAGCAGGAAGTATTTTTAAAGTAATGTGATCGACTAATCTGTTGCACAGAGGTTGGTCTGGGCTTTTTCGGTCGAGCAGGAGCGAGTGAACAGTCCGTCAATCAGGGCCCTGAGTCACTTCTCAGAGAGGCACATTTCACATAAATGAAGTCTTAAGACATGCGTGAGTCAAAAGCAGCTCAGTGGTGTTACTGTCTCATGTAATATTGCTGTATGTTTTATTCTCATGAACTGATTATTGATAATGCATCACCTTCTTTTTAAATCTTTCCGAAACTTAAAATTTCACGTATTTGTTTGTCTCAGTATTACAAATGAGATTTGTTTGCTATTGCTTTTCTCACTGCTCCCGATTGCCAATGAGAGAATGAGGAATTGCACATGGTACCAAATCCATCACATGAACTTCAGACTAGAAAACCCAGAAGAGGATCCTCATCTGGTTTCCTACATTTAATAACGCACTCATTCACACAATTATGACAAATACCAGCTCGCATTATATACATGCATTTGGACGGTGCATGAAAACATGGAACTTACACACACAAAGAGTAAAAAAAGAAAAAAAGACTGAAATAGAAATACCTCAAATAGGAATTATCTTTTCTACTTGCTTTATCCAAATCAAAGTGCACAGAACTGAATGAAGCCTATTTAAAGTCCCCGGTTATTCCAACAACCATGTATTTGATAACCCTTCAAACCTGGAATTAATTCATTGTGAGGAGATAATCCCAAACATAACATGTGTGTGTGCTAGCTAGGAATCTTAGTCATTTTATGTTAAATATATGTATTCACCAGTTACATGTCTTTTCTTTTTTTCTTCTTTGCATTACTTGCTGTTTAGCAGGAATGTAAGTTTGTCCAGTTTTCAGCTCTGAGGTGCAGAAAGCTTGAGTATAGCTGATATCGCATTACTTGTCACTTAGAGATATGATAGCTCGCAATTCCTCTGAAGCACACACACAATGCTCTTTAATGGAAATTATCTTCATACTCAATCTGCACATTACATTTTCCTTGACAAACTCTTGGACTTTATGACCTCATGCTCAACCGAGAAGCTCGAGTGATCACAGAGCTAAAAAAAAAAAAAAAAAAATCCAATTTAGGATTGGCCCTGGTGTCTAATGAAATGGCTGCACTGCCTCTGCTGGGGTATCTCTTCATGTGATGGTTCAGACAGACAGTCAGCAGTATGTTAACCCTTTGGATCCATATTAATTTCCCCGAGGACGAATGTGCAAGTAGAAATGATGCGGTGGCTGTTATGTTTGTTACATTGTGCAAAGTAATCTACAAATCTTTGGTGGTGAACCAGTCATCAATGTTTGATCTGTGACCGGAACATCAGATAGGCCCCATGCCTGTCTCATCATCATTAATCATTTTTTTTTTATTTGCATGAAAATAGATATTGATTGGGAGAATAGCCACACGGCACACCAGCCACTGAGAAAAAAAACAAAAGCATACGCCATTCCCTCCTCAGCGAAAACAACTGTAGGTCCTCGGTGAGAAACCCCTCCAGCAGGATGTAGGTATGCAAAGGTGAGAGCATCACGACCGGATGTGCAATCAAACTGTTTTCATGTGAAGCGGGGGGGGGGGGGGATATGGTCCCCTGTGGTGCAGCCGAAGCACCGAGCACGAGATTGGAAGCGAGCAGAGTGAAAAATAACATGTGCATCCACGTGCTGCACAGAGCAGAGCAGCACGCTGCAGAACTCTCAACTCAGGCATCACTTCAGAAGCCCATGTGAGGCCAATTCCTCTCTTTAACCATAAACACTGAAACATATACTGCTCACGCTGCCTTTGAGAACCTGCACAGGGTTTATGCTGCCCTGTTCAACAAAAAAAAAAAAAAAAATCTGAAGCCAATGCCCAAAAAGTGTCTCGATTTTACTGACGTGTTTACATTACTATGTATTCATCACTTCATCATAACCCCTCATGAAGTGCGCTGTTTATTTTCTCCATCACGCCGTTTAGAATGTGATTAAATCGCCAGTAAATGCCAAATGATGGAAAAAGTGATCCGCACTTCTGGTTTCCTCCGTCCATCTTTCAGCTTGTGTTTTGAGTTTCGGTTGCTGTTTGAATTTCGTTGACGCATTTTAAATCTTTGGTCCAAAACCATCGATGTTTGATTCATAATATGCGCCATGTTTAAAGTTTTTGCTAAATGAAGACATGGCTGTGCCAAATGGAAAGTGTCTTGCTTAAATTAAATCCAGCCAACGTACCATGATGGTTAAAAAAAAAAAAAAAAAGCAATCAAGCGCCTTACGTGATGGCCTTCACCGTGTGTGTGTGTGTGTGTGTGTGTGTGTGTGTGTGTGTGTGTGTGTGTGTGTGTGTGTGTGTGTGTGTGTGTGTGTGTGTGTGTGTGTGTGTGTGTGTGTGTGTGTGTGTGTGTGTGTGTGAGACTGAAGTGCCTTGAGCTTTTGAAAACGTACATGAAGCCTATTCACCAAAGTGCCCTTTAGCAAGATGGTATACATGTTGCATGGCAACTCGGAGTGTGTGTGAACTGTGACGTTGTGAAGCGCTCTGACACAAGTAAAAGACGAAAAAACAACACGCTATATAAGTGAAGTACATTCATAATTAACATGTAAAAGCCCCAAATAGATTAAGATTTTTTATTAAAGAGCCACTATTATGAAGAGGTATTGATAGTTTAATATATTAACCAATGCAACCAAAGGAAAATAAGACCGTCTCTTCTACAGAATTTAACACTTGATCACTGCCAAACCTCTCATTCAGACATCCCACACTATCTGTGCCTTGAAATATAAATATTGAATGTTCTTTGAGCACCTTCAAGTACCAGCAGAGAGTTAGCTCAAGGTTATGATGCAGACAATTAGACAGTTTCTATGCACTGCAGTCTTGGAGTCGATAAAATAAATCAGCCTGTGTGGAAAGGAATGAGTGATTGACAGTGAAAGTTGCTTTTTTTAAATGATTTCCCGAATGCAACAATTTCATTGTTATCTCTTCAATTTAAATTAAAAGCCCAGTGTGGAGATGTTTCCTGGCACAATGTGGTAAGAGTAGTTTAGCTTTATTGATTGACGTGTCTGAGAAAAAAAGTATTTTCCTTTAATGTTTCTCCAACTCAAGATTTCAAATTTGTTTGACTGACTGACAACATTTTCTAAATCTTTAACAGAAATTCATCAAATCTTCATATTGTAAGACCTTGACTAATCATGTGATATACACAGCAGTATAAACAGCCTTGAGGTGACAAGCACATAATGATAAAGCAGCATTTAGGATTCAAAAGTGAGATTATTTTAATTATTTTCCCAAAAGTGAAGATAATTTCTGACTGAATAATTATTTCATCAAGCCACTGTTGCAGCCGATATAAATAAATGCTTCTGTGCTATTGAGAATCATTGAGGCTGCAAGTTCTCTTTCACCTCAGACAGACAAGACCTTCAAAAGAAAAAAGAAAAGAAAAAGAGGAAACTGTGTCCAAGAGAAACATAAGCAGGCTCGTAAATCAAAAGTGTGTTTTTGTAAAAAAAAAAAATCTTTGAGTTTCCTTCCAGTGACTCCGTGCCTCAACTTGGTCATCATGTGATGCGGTTTATTAATTCTATTGAGTATTGCAACAGAAATATTACATTTTTCCATCCATCCACTGATTCGAAAAGAGTAGCTGGTGAAGCACGGAGAGGAACGGAGAAGACAATGGAAGGTGGCAGTTTCGATCGAAATGCCCGGTTTTCTGAAGTGCTGAGGCAGCACTCCTCGCTGCCGGTCAGGTACCGGGGTCTGATTGAATCAAATGTGTTAAGGAGATTACAGCAAATTAACACACGCTGTAATGTTTTCTCTTTAGCACTCAGATAAACCAGTTCCAAACATCTTTGGGGAACTGCTGCGTCCTCAAAACACGGAGCACAGCTCAGTGTAAAGTCACGAAACTCATGAAAGTCAAGTCATGACAAGAAGGCCGTTGCTCGGCTAATCCCCCGCCGGAGGGCTTTATATTTTCTCACAAAGCCAGCTCTAAGGCAGCACACTTGGTACACTAGAGGGTGTTCCATGGGTCCTAGTAGATAATTATGTAGAATCTGAAAGGTCTTCTTCATAAGCTATGTCAAAATACGTCTCCAGAGCCCAAAAGGTGTTTTTATGCACTTAGTGACCCTGTGACCTGATATGCAAATTAGGTCATGGTCACCATGGTGCCCCTTCTCCCCAGGGGGAGTGTCCATGTGTGAAGTTTGGTGACTGTGGGCCCAGGAACTGCTGAGAAATGAGGAGAAATGTTTATATGAAAATACATGTATTTTTTACGGAGCCCCTCTGGTGACATTGGTGAAAAAAAAATTATTGCTTAATCGCGTGGCCACACGCTATTAAGGCGTGGGAACGAGATAAGTAAGTCGTGACCACGCGTTATTAAACTGCCGTCAAGTGAGCCGGCACTCAATTTTAACTGCGCTTTTATTAACGCCTTTACGGTAAAACACAGGTCAGCGTACGGCCGCAATGCTGACAGAAAGACAGATGGTCTGATTTCAAAATGCAATGAAACGGAATCCTTCATAGGTTTACACCCAATTTCACTTCAGCGCAATACTAGGCATACTCCTTTGTTACTACAAGAAATATGAAAGAATATTACTGTAGAAATTTGGAGAAAAGTACTCTTAAACGTGGATGTGTTGATCGAAAATGATGGTCTCATCTAATTTCAAACTGCAATAAAATGGAATCCTTAATAGGTTTATGCCTGATTTCACTTCAGGCAGTACTAGACATACTCCTTTACTACTACAAGCAGCATCAAAGAATATCACTGTAGGAATTTGGAGAAAAGTACTTTTAAACTTGGAGCAAATTAATGAAGGCAAGACCATTATTTTTGACCAACAGATCCAAGTTTGACATTACTTTTCTCCAAATGTCTACAGTAATGTTCTTTGATCTTACTGGTACTGGTAAAGGACTATATCTAGTATTGCACTGAAGTGAAATCAGGCATAAACCTATGAAGAATCTTTTTTAATTGGAATTTGAAAACAGGTGTGAGAAATCATTATTTTCGTTAATTTGCTCCAAGTTTAAGAGTACTTTACTCCAAATCCCTACAGTAATATTCTTCGATATTGCTTGCAGTAACAAAGGAGTATGTCTAGTATTGCCTTGAAGTGGAATCAGGCATAAACCTATGAAGGATTCCTTTTTATTGCATTTTGAAAACAGGCGAGAGATCATTATTTTCAACCAACAGATTCAAGTTTAAGAGTACTTTTCTCCAAATTCCTACAGTAATATTCTTTCATATTTCTTGTAGTAACAAAGGAGTATGCCTAGTATTGCACTGAAGTGAAATTGGGTGTAAACCTATGAAGGATTCCATTTTGGCGCAGTTAAAATTGAGTGCCGGCTCACTTGACGGCAGTTTAATAACGCGTGGCCACGACTTATTTATCTCGTTCCCACGCCTTAATAACGCGTGGCCACGCGTTTTTAAGCAATCATTTTTTTTTCACCAATGTCACCAGAGGGGCTCCGTAATTTTGCAACCATGACGAGCAAACTTCAGACCCTACCAATCTTCAAGGTCAAGGTCAAGGTCAGGTCACTTGGTATGCTGGAGGGTGTCCCCAGAGTACTAGTAGGTGTGTATAAAATTTCAGAGCCCTAGCTCAAAAACCTAGGCCTCCAGAGCCCAAAATGTGTTTTTAAGCACTTCGTGACCCTGTGACCTACTTAATATGCAAATTAGGTCAAGGTCACCATAGTATCCCTTCCCCCTCTGAGATGTATCCACTTGTGAAGTTTGGTCACTGTGGGCCCAGGGGTTGCCAAGATATAGGTAGAAACGTTCGAACGGACGGACGTACGGACATACGGACGTACGGAGACTGTTTCAAGATCCCCCTTCGGGGCCTATCGGCTGCGGCGGGGGATAAAAACCCTGTAAACAAACAAACACTGATCTGTTGTGCCTGAGTTCAAACAAAACCCACATCTCCTTCACAAGTTTTCTACATGCGACCAATATGATGAATGTAAACTCACTGGTAATATGAGCGTCTATTAGTTTCAGTGTGAGGAAAGGTTATTCCTAAGTACCTCACGTATGTTCCCGAGTCGGCTGGAATCGACCCATTACACTGTTTTAATGTAAAGTTTCCTGCTTTTACTGGCAGAAATTCACTTCGCGAGCCGCATTTTTCATACTTTCCATCACATTACATGGCCTGACCTTTGTATGGCGGTTGGTGCCGAGCGACTCGTACAAATATCATTAGGGTCGGGCTGTAATCACTGCTCAACCTTGACACACACATCATGAAATGCGGGAGATGAGTAATACTGAGGTTGGAAAGAGCCACGAGGCAGCAGCTGCCGGCACTCGGGGGAGGTGGAAGCAGACCCAGCGACAAACACATCTAGACGCACGAGACAAAATAAAGGCCCTTCATCTCCTCTCCTTCATGACCAGAGATATTGGAAACGCGCTGTGTTCAGTGGAAACCGTGAATCACTTAAGTATGAGGTCAGAAATGGCTGCAGCTCCAGAAAATCCCCGATGTGATTTTATCGGACATCTTTTCCACCCCCCCCCCTCCAACGGCAGGCATGTGCAAGTGCTATTAGCTCTAATCTCATTTGATTGTCCTGCTGAGTTCTCTGCAATATTCTAAACTCTTGCTTTTATGCAGAGCAAAAGAAAAAAAGAAAAACTGTTAGATTTGCGAGTGGCGTGCTGTTTGTAAAAATACTCCTTAACTGAACCGTGGGGGGTCTCGCTCTGCTCAGGGACTCTTTGTCGGGTTTGTTTTTCAGAGCTAAAATTGGGCTCCATGTGGTTTCTTCATCTCAATACAGGTGAGACAGAAACTCAAATCTTTCAAATCCTGACAAATAATATGGAACAAAGCACAATGACAGTGATATTTGACTCGACGACAAAAGTCAACGCGTTTCAATCGGACCTCCTTCAGCTCCAATCTCGACGGGCCTGAGACAATTCAACCTGATAGGTCATTTCGTGGTTCTCTGATTGGGTTCGGAGGCATACAAACACAACCGTGTCGCGGAGAACCGAAACAAAGTACATTTTATTTGCTGGCCCCGCAAATATTGCAGAGGCGATGCCCAGCGATGAAGGAAGAAATCGTTTGGAGACAATCCTGCCGATTTGATCTGTGGTAAACCGTTTTTTAAAGAAAGCAATATTGGTATGTGTGTCTGTGATGGAACAAGAAATCGAATGCCACAGACAAACTGCATTACCTGAGATTCTGTATTTGGTGATTCATTCCTCTGAAATTGGCTTGAAGCTAAAAAAAAAAAATAAATAAAAATAACAGACACTCTTCACATATTTCAGCCTTCATAATGTGTGCAATGAACGACGCAAAACAAACAAAGGTATATTCAATTTTTCTGAGCTCAAAACACACAAAGAGATGAAACAAACACATCCAGCAGGCTTTTTTCTCCTTCTACTTCTTCTTCTTCTTCTTCCTGTCTGCTTCCCTTTCAGTTATTTCCACTGGGCTTTCACAGAATCAGAGGCAGGCTGTTGCTGAGAGGCATGTCTGACTGTAGACGTGGGGCACGCTGCGAGCGGGGTGACTCATGTGCTCTGGATGACTTGCTGAAGAGAGACAACCAGCCATTATACAATCACTTCATCACCATCGCCATCATCATCACCACCACCGTTATCTTGTAGGTTTTAATTTGACATCATCCACGAGTGACAGGCGGTAACAAATTCACATTGCGAGGAGATAGAAATGAATCTTCGGGGGGGAAAAAAAATGAAAATCATCCCTCGGGCTGTTTAGTGCAATAAAAAGAAGCACTTAGGGAATATTGGCAATACTGCGTGTTGGTTGGGTGCGTATGAAACTAACATGTGGGAAAACTACATGATGGTGTCCGTTAGAACGGCAATGATGATGATGATGATGATTACTGACTCAGCAGCAGTAGAAATGTGGCAGCATCACTGCAACACGATATGAGAACATATTTCACAGCTGAAGCTGCGCTTAAGTGACCCCCCCCCGTGAAAAAAATTCCCAAAAAACAACTTGTGGGATGAAGTGCGACCACATGCTGCTCGGTTGCCTCTGCTCCTCTTTCATTGGTCCAGCTCTGAAACGTTCAGCTGCATCACGATGAATCAGCTCCCACGTCTCTGGTTTTGCCTGTTGGGCCACAAGATGTGCTGAAACTGAATCACTCTGGTGAAAAACAAAACAAAACAAAACAAAACATCACAAATAAACCGAAAAGAGACATTTTCACATGATTGCAATGTTGTTGGTTTTTACCAAAGCAAAAATAAAAACGCATCCTGTTATACTTGGAAACAGCAGTCACTGTTTGAATCCACCCTGTTTTAACTACTGCTCCTTTGTTGCAACTCAATTATGGTCCAATAACAACTTCATCGACAGCTGCTGCCACAATATAGAAACTGAGTGTTTTTACATTATTATAAGGAGAAACAGCTCAGAAAAAGATTTCTTTACTGTGAAAGTTCCACATTTCCATACCACATCACAGGTTCTAAGTTTGAATATTTTTGCTTTATTGCATAAAAGAAATAGTTGGCAAAAAGAGAATTTGAGGCGTTTTTTTCTCCACATTTTGGTGGAGTCCTTTTCAAACAACACACATTCCTTGCGATACTCGTGTTAAGAGTCACTGAAACTGTCTGGCCGATCATAGTTCCTCCCACAAGGGTGTGCCTGAGCTGGACTTGGTTGACTTTGCATGTTCAGCCTTCATCCACCGTCAACTGGGATCAGCTCTTGTATTCTGCAAACCTGAGTGAGAAGCTGCATAGAAGATGCACAGATGAAAAATAACATGAAGATTAAAAAAAAATTTTTTTTTTAATTAGCACAGAGCTTTATTAGGGGGGGGGGGGTTAGCAATGAAAGTTTAATAGTAAGCTCAAATGTATTAAATAATATGACACTCACCATCGTAGTAGTACCATTAACAGGAAGAAATACATTGTAAAATATTGAATATTTATTGGAAGTATGGGGCATCATTCACATTATAACTAAAATCATCAGGTTTCGACAAGAAAGCCCCTCAAAGGCATAAAATCAGCAGTGTCGTTCAGTCTCTTGGTTCTTTGGAACATCCATGTTTGTGGCCTCAATCCCACTACATTTTCCAAGGATGTGGGAGGAAAATGCACCAATACTGGCTTCTAAATTTTGTTTATGACCTCCGGTATGTAGCTATATATTGTATTTTTATTTGAGGGAACGGGACATACCACGCAACAAAAAAACAAATCCAGGAATGCTGCAGCTGTGTGGCATATCTCACCACCACGAGACGGCTGTTCTACAAGCTCAAAGCGTGCGTGCCCCTAGCGGTGAGCTCTGGTACTGCTCGTGCAAACGGAAAGGCAATTATTATTACAAAAGATGGTATAGAAGTACACTTCCATCAGCCACCTTTTATATGCAAACTTACAATTCTTATGGGTTTTTTAAACTTCAATACAAACAACAATTGTAATAGTTTCCCCTTTCCCTTAATTTAATTTTTTAATGGAAATTCTATGAAAATTAATATAAAACAAGTCACAACTTGTAACAAATGGCCAAGCAATGCATTTCGAAGCTGGAAATCTGTAAACTATGACTTTTTGCTGTAATAAAATATATATATGACTCATTATCTATAATGCTCCTGTTTTTGCTGAGGCTTTTCCATTGATAAATATTCATCTTTCTCTGATGCTGATTCATCCAAGTCAGAATCACGTGAGGCGATCACGGCTGGAACGAGTTGACGGCAGCGTACACTCTGGATGGGATGCCCGTCCATCACAGAATGAGCATGAAGAGACAGACAGTCACGTTAACACGCACTCATGTTCACCGTGGGAGGAAGCTGGAAGACCTGGAGAAACACCGACGCACACACAGGGAGAACATGAAAACTCTAGGAGAAAGGTTTTGTGGTAATGACTATCAATTTCTTTTTTTTTGGGGGGGGGGGGGGGGGGGGGGCCTCAACACAGCATGTCTTTTAAGCAGGATCCTCCACACTCAAGGTCGACTAGTGGGTCAGAAACACAGTAAATGATGGTGTTTCAAGGGTTTTTCTTTCCACATTGTAATATCCATCCATCCATTAATCTTATATACTGCTTTATCCTGTGCAGGGTTGTGAGGCCAATCCCACATGTGCAAGGGCAGGATAAACCAGTCCATCACAGGGCAAATACAGAGAAACATGCAACCACACACACTCACAATCACACTTCAGGCCAATTTATTGTCACCAATTAAGCTCACACACAGGTTTTTGGACTGCAGGGTGGTAGCCTGGAGAAAATGCCCCCACACACAGGGAGAACATGCAGAATGGCCACGTCTGTGCTTGAACCCGTGACCTTTATGAACCACTGCTTCAAGTGCAGCCATATTGAAATATTCCTGCATACATTAATACTTAATGCCATTGCATTTTAAGGTGCTGGGGGAAAAAAAATCGTATTTAAGTGTGTGTTTTGGTTAATAGAATAGAATAGAATAGAATAGAATAGAATAGAATGTGTTTATTGACAGCAAAAGGGAATTCTTGAATTTGCAAACACAATTTATTCTTTATTTCCATGCTGTTCTGTTGGAGGAGAGATTAAATTAGAGCTCTTTGTGGGGGATTCCAGCTCCCTCCCACGTTTGCCCACTCTCACCCCTCACCCCACGATCACTGAGCGAGAGCGAGAGCGAGAGCGAGAGAGAGAGAGAGAGAGAGAGAGAGAGAGAGAGAGAGAGAGAGAGAGAGAGAGAGAGAGGCTGACTCCCACCGTTCATATAGGCAGCTCGTGAGAGAAGCGGAGGAGAAAGACAGACTGTCACACAGAGACTCTACAACTTGTTCTTGAAAGCCCGAGCGCAGGAGAGGAAAACCACAATTGCACGGATTTACAAACGCAATTAATCCCGTAACCAGTGTCCGGAATGGAAATATACAGGAGAAGTTGTTTAATCCGGTTGCTCGCGTGAGGGAAGCCGGCTGGAAGAAACTCATGGTAGGTGTTTTTTTTTTCTTCTTCTTCTTTTCTTACAATGATTATCCGATTTTCCCATTTTGTTTGTGCGATTCCATCTGTATGATTGTCTTTATCGCCTGATCCCCGGCTCTCCAGTGAAGTGCGTAATTACGCGCGGCGGGTGAAGTTCGTGCCCCGTGGTTTTCTCTCTCTCTCTCTCTCTCTCTCTCTCTCTCTCTCTCTCTCTCTCTCTCTCTCTCTCTCTCTCTCTCTCTCTCTCTCTCTCCCTCTCTCTCAGACTGTCTGTGGAAGCAGCCGGTGCAGAAATGGAAAAGTTTTTGGCCGCTCATGACTGCGTGTGCGCCCTGTTTAGCCTACAACCGGAGACATCACCCAGCATAACGGGCTCCTTTCAGCGTGCAGGCGCCCGCTGCCCGCATTGAGAATGAATGGGTCACTATGTATTCTAATCTAACTCAGGACTTGGCTCGTCTCCGCTCGCTTTAAAGGAGCAACGTCGCTCCAGCTCGCGCCTTGCGGTGGGGGGATGAGCGGGTCAGATTATTATCAATCAATCACAACGAACGGAGATCTCTCATTATCATCACTTTATAGATGATCGGTTTGATTTAGAGCTCAGGTTGTTGTTTGTTTTTTAGGGTGCTTTTTTTTTTCTTAGTTGGATATGAGATTTCCATTCATGATGAGGGTTTTTCAACCGTGAGAGCCAAAACAAAAGGATTTCCTGCTGACCAATGGGAGCGAGGGAATCCTCTGGAGGGACGGAGTGGTCCTCTTCTTCTCTTTGTCCATACCTGAAACCCAGATAAACACAACCCACTGCTGCCAGGCAAAGACGATATTGACTGGGAGTGTTTTTTTTTTCTCCTTCTTCTTCTTTTGGCCAGACAAACACAGACGCGCTCTTTCTGTTTGATTTTCTCCAGCTTCATGTGGAAATGCGCGCACAGGCGCGCCTCGCAGCTCTGGTTCAGATCGATTCGCGTTATGAGCGACTCGTGATTCCAGGAGCCATCAAAGCACCTGCTAATGAATGCGCTCACACCAAAACATCGAAGGAAAAAATAAAGAAATAAAAACACAGAGAAGCCCTCACTGCCGAAGTTTTGCAGATCAAAGGTGTGTTTTCAGCAGACCCTTCTGCATTCAGACGCGCAATCTATGATCGCAATCAGGAGAGCCACGTGAGGCGGTTGGTTAATGGCTGAGCCGTGGCCTCAGGGTGCATCACTACATCCCTTTAAAACCAACTTCCTCCCACCTCCACCCACTTCAACTTTCAGCTTGATTAACCCAACTTACACAGTGCAACAGTATTTAATTACTGTACTTTAACTTTCAATTAAGCACATTGTGGCTGCCTGTTATTAAATGTGCCACGGGGGCTTAAAGGGACTTAATTGGTTAAAAAAAAAAAAAAAAAAGGTAAATGGAGAGGCGATGCAGAAGCAGAGAAGACACTTATTATTCCATGTGAAATATTCCAGAATCAAGATTGTTCCCACATTTCAAAAACATGCATATTGGGTCAATGGGCAAATCTCTAGAGCCCATAAGGTTGATTGTGAGTGTGTTTGTTTCACCACTTACCATCCCTGTGACCACAGTCAACTGGAATCAACTCCAGCCTCTTGCCACTTTAAGGTGCATGGATTTTACATGGATAAATGGACTAAATGTCCAATGTGTGGATGTACTTTTGTAGCTTTGAGAAATTGTAATTAAGATTTTTGTTTTGTTTTAAAAAGACTGATTAGACATTAAACAGTCTTTTTTGAGGCAAAATGAAATTAATCTCTTCACGTAGAGCTGGCCTGGTCCAATTTAAAAAAAACAAAACAAAACAAAAAAGCCATTTTGGTCATATCTTTAGGGAAGTGCCTCGATTTGACAGTGACGTTTACACCCTACGATTAGACATATACACCACGTACTGCATGCGAGTGTGTGTGCCAGGTTGAGTCGCTGTTTGCAGGTTGACACAGGGCCTGTGTGGGAAGGTGAGCCGAGATGTAGGCGCTTGCGAATGTGGTGGGGATTCTCTTTCTCACTGCAATATATCATTATCCAGCGAGTGGGATGGATGATTAGAATGATTTAAAAGCCGCGGCTGGGGGTAGCAGTGTGCGTGGCCTCCAGCGCATGTTGCGTTTTGTTGGAGCTCGTCGCATCGCTCCCGTCGCAGATCTCTGTGGAGCGACTGTGGCACTTTGATGAATCACTCCAGCCACAATAAGTAGAGCTGGGATTGGTGATATACGCTTGACCACTCTTGGTTTAGACAACTCTTGATGTCTTTAGTGGTTTGATGAAGTATTTGTTTGAATACTTGATCTTAAGAGATTGAATTAACTCGTGCCATACATCTTCTGTCGGTTACGCAGACGAAAGATGTTTTTTGATGAGGCTGATTGCATGTGAATGTGATCACAGCAGGAAGCGCAGCATTTAGGAAGAATGTTCCCTCACTAGTTTTCATCTCAGGTTCCTGTGATAATGCTTTTCTCAGTGATAGACCAGCTGTAGACTCCTAATTATTATGGCATAGAAGAATTGCCTTTGCTATTGAAATCTTTGTTGGAGATTTCTCAAGGGAAGGGAATTCAATTCGAAATAGCTTTTTCAAGGTCACTTCATCTTGACAACGGCAAAGAATTTGGCAGCAAACAAAAAAAGCTCTCTTCAAACTTATGAATTTAAGGCCATTAAACACTGACATTAATAAAATGTGGCTGCTTCTTAAAGCAAAAAAAAAACTTGTAGAATGGTACAAGTTTAAAGGACGAAGCAAATGCATTTTGTCTTTGCATTTTGCAAATCATGCACAGTGAAAATTGTGCAACGGAGTGGCTTTTATGAGCCGCAGCACTTGAAGTGGAAACATTTAATGCAAATTGCTGTGAATCTTACAGTTATTGTCACAAAGATTTACCTCTCTAGCACTGTGGTTTATTCACGTTTAACTTCAGTTCTATTTTAAAGCAGGATGCTCACTCAATAGCTGCTCATAAATCACGATTAGGCTGATATACTGGTCGATGTCTTAAGTGTAAAGATTTATCAAAATGAAGAAGCGATCAGAAGCAATAAACATTGCACGGAATCACAATTGGGATTTCCCGCCAAATTCCCCGGCCACAATGCTGAAAAACAATAAACAAAACACAATGCCCATAGTTAATTTGATTGGGGTTTTTTTTAAGCTCATATGGCAATCGCTTGTCTGCATAGCAATTACAACCAAACAAAAGAAGGGTGATGTAATGTATCACATAAGCCAGAAGAAGCAGAGATATCTGGGGGAGGATGTGGTGGATGGATGGATTAAAGGCAGTGGTTTCATCCAAGCATCTGTTTTTTTTTTTTTTTTTTAAAGTTAAGTGAAGAGGCATTAGGAGGAATCGTAGCAACAGGAAACATGTTGTGTTCAGGGGGAAACCTTTTCCCAGCAGGTTTTTGTTTTTTCTTTGTAATGTTTTAAAATAAATCAGGAGCGACGAAATGGCACGGGAGTAAAGCTATCACCATACA
This sequence comes from Blennius ocellaris, assembly GCF_963422515.1. Lineage (NCBI taxonomy): Eukaryota > Metazoa > Chordata > Actinopteri > Blenniiformes > Blenniidae > Blennius > Blennius ocellaris. The sequence goes on along the minus strand of NC_137670.1, from coordinate 15,392,930 downwards.
TTTTTATGACTGAATGAAATAAAATAGTAAAAATAAGCTTTAATCAGAAATTAATAGTAACAACAGGTGTAAAAAAAAAAAAAAGTGTAAATATAGTTGCACACGGCACATGAAGACCTTGTGTGAGGATCTCAACAGCTGTAAAATATCTTATAATTTTGAAAAAAGATTCGACATTCAGTGGTAAAGCTGTGCAATGTGGCTCAATCTGTGTGTGTGTGTGTGTGTGTGTGGGGGGGGGGGTCATCCTTGCACACTTTTAAACTTATAACCTTCCCGACCAGGGACAGAGTAGGGTAGGATAGGGGTAGTGAGTCTCATCGTGATGAAATCATCTGGTGTTGTTTCGGTGCAATAGGAGGGTTTTCTCTTCACAGTGAGCTTAGAGCTTTTCGAGTGAATACAGAGCAACATATTCTGCCATTTTAGCAGGGGGGGTACCAATAAATGAGTTTTCTGAGAAAAGTGTTGGATATTTCCGCCCCCCCCCCCCCCCCCCCCCAGCCTTTACGTCTCACCCTGAAAACCTCCAACCAGCTCTGTAGATATTCTGTCCTCTTTGTTTTCCTAGTGACTCATGCATTCTGGCCGTGCTCTGATAACTCTGACACCTTTTTTTTTTCTTGCTCCGGACCTCCCTTTTCAGCCTGAAGCAGCACTTTGTGTTTCTCAAATGAAGCATTTGACCTCTCTTTCAGGGGTCTTTTATTTCAGTCACTGCTGCAGGATTCACAGTGTCAAGTCGCCATCAGGGGCCAGTCTGCAGGCCACCTCGGGGGCAAGAGGCACACAGACAGTCCATGTGGGCCCTCAGCCCACAAAGCCATATGAGCATATTTCCGGATACGGTTTTCCAGCTCGCCAAGGACGAACAAGCTGTGCCAAGCCAAGCCGAGCCAAAGACGCCATGACGTGTTTCCACGGCACCACACGGACAAGTATAGCCCCCCGGAGCCACGGCGCTGTGGTCTTGGGAGATGAGGAGGCCACAACTGACCCGTGACGTCTCGAGGCGAAAGTCATGTGTGTGTTTGTCTGTGCTGTTGAACAGAAGGAGTAATCTGTTTTTTGGGTTGTTTTTTTTGGGCTGTAGCATTTAGTTTCATACCTGTATTCCTTGTTATAAATTATCACCCTTATTTAGCCATTTACCGAATGCTTTCAAGCGTATTGGAGCTCTATTACATTACTGCTGATGTCAACAGAAGCTTTCCTGCTGTTGCTGTTTCACATTGAGAGCTTTTTCCTGGCAGGCTGGCCGGGGTGCTGTCACTGTGGCGAAATCATCGAAATGGTGATGCGTTTGTCACTTAGGTAACATGGCTTCATCAGCAATGCTATGCTCATAAAAAACAAACAAAAAAAACAAACAGGTGTAATTATCCAGGTGTAGACATATACTCTGCAGTGTTTGGACACTGGCTCAGTTTGAGAGATGCTGTGGGGGGGAATTGGCGACAGCCACAGCCTGCAGACGACAGGCTCTCATTGTGGTTTAAAACTAGCACAAGTTCAACACATCAAGGTAAACAACTTCATCTGAGTCTCTGCTGCTGTAGAAAAAAAAAAAGAAAAAAAAAAACCACTCCGAGGAGGAAACACAGCTTGATTTGGTCATCGTTGCTTCATGACATAGTTCGGTCCTCACCAAACCACAATGGAAAAACCCTATCATCATTATTAAAAAAAAAAAAAAATCGACATTCCTGCAACAGCTCAATCAACAGTTGAGGGCCATCTGCGTGGAGTTTACATGTCAGAACACTATTTAGTGGTGTTTTTTTTTTACATTTTTCAAAGACTGAACAACCTTTTCGTTGTCCTTATGTGCTATAAATAGAATGTTGCAGGCCAGGGATCTGCAACCAACGTCTCTGAAGCCACATGAGGCTATGCAGCCCTTCTTTACTGGCTCCCTCTCGCTTTCCCATAATTAGGAGTAAATAAGTATTTTTCTGACTGAGATTTTTTTTAATGTCGCTCTCATCTCATCGTCACACTATGAAGTGACAAGCGTGACTCTTAAATGAACCCATGGTTTGTCTAAACATCCTAACATAGTGATCAAACAATAAAGGCAACGCTGAAAGTCATTAACGGCTAAAATGGCCAAACAGCTAAAGTGGCTAAAGCTGTTAAATACGATGACAAAATAAGGGCGTAGTAAATAAACACTTTGTTGGAAATGTGCTGTCAAATTGAAAAACAGCGAGCAGAACCAACTGCGCTCAGCAATTATTATTGCTGGAGATCTATTCGCTTATGAGCAGAAAAACTACCGACTATATTGTTGTGCAGCCAGGGCCGGGATGGTGTACCCTGCTTATTGTCCTTTGGTGGTTGAGTTGCTCCCGTTACTCAAGTTGGAATAAAAAGCAAATATACAGACATCTGAAAACATAAAGTGGATAATTCCTTTAATTTTTGTGGAAACATTTATGGATGACAGTTAATTAAAACTAATCATTTGGCAAAGAAATGATAGTTAATGAGACATTTTGACCACTGTCAGTCGAAGAGATTTATATTTGGCAAGTGAACATTTCTCTTCTCATAGTTCATGATTCAGAAGCGAGAAAAACGGGATTCAAATAAGCTTGACAGGAGCCAAACGGATGTCTGGATCACTGAATCAGAGCATCCGTGAAGCTGTTCCTGATCTGCAGTGGTCTGGATCGACCATAACTATTCAAAATAACAAGAGTCTTAAAACAACTGTGGCTGACTTGGTGCCTGATGAAACAGAGTCCATTCCTTTATGGGTTAGGATTATTGTGTCAGTGTTTATAAGTTATCGTTAACGAGTATTTGTTCTTTACATGCATGCACGTGCGGTTTCAGTACAAAAGCAACCAACAGCCCCACCCCGTGGCCTGGCATGCTAACTACATCATTTTTAGTTTGAGTTAAATGCAGAAATCTTCTGAAATGAACAAGGCGCCGCCATTTGGAACGTCGTCGTACCTGATATGTTAACTCGTTCATTGACCGGACGACTCGCTCTTTGATGTGACGCATCAACGCATTTCGTTACTAATCGACATATTTACGCCGACACATCACCTTGACACTCAAAAAGTTAATCGTCTGACGTATCAGTAATCTCGTAATGTCGGCAACAAAATAATGTGTCACTCCCAAAATATGAAAAGTGCTCTCCAAATAAGGTCTGATTAGGTTTGTACAATATAAGGTAGGTGGTCATAACATTATAGGTCATAGCTTTTTTCCTCATAAGGCATAGTGTCTTTACAGAAAAAATTATTAAAATGTTAAAAATGTCAATAAATGGCCTTTCAAAGCATGTCGACACCAAAACATGCCATCTTTACTTCAACGCCCGTCACCAATAACCATTGGCTGTGTACATTTTTATAGAAAAAAGTCCTGCTTTTGTAAGTGAAAGCGGGGCTGCAGTTTTAGTCGGCATGATCTGTACTGGAGACAGTATCCGGCTGCTTTCCAGCTGTGCTCAAGCGTAGCAGTTAGGTTTTGAAAATAATGGTGCATGCAGGGCGGCCAGTGATGGATGGCTCCTCCAGTGAAGTTATGTTATGTATTCCTGATGAGAGCAGTGGATCACCGGAGAGGATTTATGTCGCTGTGGAGGAGCGGCCGCGAGAAGATGTTGTGTGTATGAAGTAGCGGTCCGAGGCCATTTGTCACTGTGATTGATGAGGTCCCGGTGATTAAGCTAACATGCTGACAGACATTCATCTGCTTTATCAAGTGGATGCCTTTCATGGAAGTCTTTTCTCCAATGTCACTTTAAGTAAACAATGGAAATTGCAGTGCAAACTCTCGCACTTCAATCTCTTTCTTATGTAAAAATGTAACCTTCAGCCGCAATGTCAAAAGGTAAATATTCTGAAAGCAGCAGTTTCTCTCCACCGCGTCCTTGTCCGTATGCAGATTTATTTATTGTCATCCGTCGAGATGCCACACAAATTCCTGATTAGACGCAAAAAAAAAAAAAAAAAAAAGGAGTGATTGCAGAACATGAAAACATTTGGCAAAAGAAAGCCAACAACACATCATTCAAAAAGCATGTGTTTGCACAACCTTGTATTGAGAAGTTAGGACACATTTCCTCAATAACACGGGAATCTGTGTGTTGTCTGGACGCCGCGCCGGGTCTCTGAGGTGCTGACTAAGAAGGCAAGTCTGGCAAGCCGCAGTTGCTGTGTGTCGCTGCCAAGTTGGGGGTCATTGCTTGTATTAATGACGCATGGGAAACTGAACTGGCTGTTATTTCCCTCACCATCTGTACCCAGTTGTGCCATAAAGATGGATTCTGGCAAACAGGAACCTCTTTTTTGCTGATAGTAGTTTGATTTACGAGTGGCCCTGTGCGATGGAGGATATTACTTATGCAAATCACAGTGACTTACAATCATGTCGATATCCATGTTTACAGAGGAGCTCATTTCGTCAATATATGACTTGTTATTTTTCATTGAGTGTCGGCCTATGTCAGGTTTCTTGCAAGTTGAGAAGCAGAGAAACACCTTTCAGTTTAGCAAATGAGGGACATTCAATCCTGAAAGCCGTGGTAAGAAGGAAAAAAACAAGTTTGAAAAAAAAAAAAAAGATTAAATGAACAATGGAAAAAAACAGTTAAACCACAGAGAGATTGTGCAACCAGATATCTGTATGAGTATTTTTTTCCATCAAATTCTTATTCGGATTTAGTTTTTTGTTTTAATTATTATTAAAAAAAAAACCTCAGTTCAAATAAATGAATATGGGGCTAAAAATAAACTAGACATTGCTTTTTTTATGAACACTCATGATGCTGTCTCTCCAGACAAGATTCTTCAAATAGAAACTCCACCAGTGGGTCATAGATGCTTTCAAGTGTTGCCATGGAATCCCTGAGGTTAGCAGATACAACCAACGTTAGTGTCCGTGTGCTCGTGCGAGTCCAGAATCTGTCTTCCAGATGTCCCTCTAATGGGCCTCGGCACAGACCTGTGGGGACGTCGACGACGTACGGCTCCTCAGAGACACATGTTCATTTTCCAATCACCTCTGGCTATTCCTTTTAAATGAGCAACTCCTAAGCTATTCGGTACAGCCATCCCTCACCGCGCTGAGTGTGTGTGTGTGCTTTTAGAAAAAAGAAAAAAATTGTGAATGACCTACAAATCACACAGATTGTTCTAATTTCACCTCTCTCACCGCTTGTCTCTCGCCGCTGATCTGTAGACAAGTTCAATTTGTCTTTACTCCTTTTCAGTAGTGATGCAAGTGAACGTCTATTTAAATTGGGTGATTATAAATCCCCACCCCCCCACCCCCCCCCTCCCCAACGAGACGTGGCGCCTTAACACGCACGTGCCACTTGGCTTCAGAAGTTCAAAGGTCACCATCGAGCTCCGTTTACCAGACACCTCCGAAATGCCTTGCTGGAGTGTGAGGCGCACCTGCAGGGCTGTTTGCGTTTCAGGGACTTTTGTTTTTTTTGGTGTGTTTTTTTTCTTCTTCTTTTGCAGCGAGGACAGACACTCCGACCCAACGTGAGTCGCGAGGAATTTGTATGAATATTATTTTCATCGGCACGGCCATCATTTTGTGGGATTATCCCTGCCAAGTTAATTTGAAGCTGGAGTTTTATATCGGTGCAAGCAGCTGCTGCCAATATGAACCTCTGGCGTACCGGAGAAATTGTTGCACTTTGCAAGATGGATGTGCCGTTGTAGTTAGACTATCCTTCACCCTGTCTTCATTTATCAGGATGTGGCCAAGCAGGTAGAATTGTGTTTAACACTTATTTTTTTTTGCTATAATCGCCTTCCAGGAGGAAGTCGTAAAGAATGGATGCATTATTGTGATTTTCCTGACACTCAAATTGCACTGTAAGTAATCTTTTTTGCTCGAGGTGGAACATATTGGCAACCTCTAAAATTAAAACACCATGGAAATAATCCTGCGTTTTATAAAATGGAACTCTTTCTGCCTCACCTTAATGTGGAGTTTTAACCTGCTTGTTAATTCTGCAGAACTTGGCTTTCATTATTGCAGAGTCAAATGTGTAATGTTGCGGGGGGAAACGACAAAGTTCACCATCTTATGAGTTGGGAATCCGCGGGCCAAGTTAATATTCATCCATCGGGATGCCCACGGGTGTCCTCCCTAAAACTGCGAGCGCTTAGCCAACCGACTCGGTAATAGCCTGGCTTTTGTTAATTCACACATTTTCTTGGCAGTCATAGGCTCACACTCAATCCGTGCATACATCCCTATCTGGCAGGGCGGCGCGGCACAGTTAGAGACGACGCGCAGACTGTTAACTAGGCGTGAAACGCTACTGCACAAGGATTACTATACGACTCTTGGAAACCCTTGAGAAATCGGGGGGGAATTAAAGACGAAACAGGAAACTGCTCTTGGATCACCTGCGGTGATTCTCGTTATCGTCGCACATGTAGCCACAGATGGGATAAAGTCATCTTTAATAATCTGGCCTACTCCAGTTTGGCGAGAGGCGCCGCCGCCTGAAGGGGATCAAGTTCATCCAAGTTGTAGCTGCAGAGAAAAGCTGAATGTCTCCGATTATCCCGCATTAACTCCTCACAACAGCAGGATTCCACAAAGGATGTGTTTTTCTTTCTTTCTTCTTTTTTTTTTTTTGGTTTTGTTTTTTGGTGGGGGAAGGGGTGGATTGTCAGCAAGTTTATTTCTAACTTTAGTCACAGTCTCAAATGTAAACAAGTTTATTTACTGGAAGCAGAGGGGGAAAAAAAGCAGGAGAAGAGAAAGTTTTCTTTTATGCCCCATTTCATTTAACAAATGATTTCCTGGGAAGCTTTTTGTGTATGTTTCCACATTCCTCAGTGATTTCACCCTTTTCTGTTTACATCTGTCTGTGGGGCAGCTCCTCCAACTGGTAAATAACTGTGTCTACTGGGATGACTTATTTACTTGCAAACCGACTTGAGGAGATGAAAGTTTGTGGAACTTTGTTTCAGAGAGTTTGAGGCGAGGCGGCAAAAGTTTTTGTAGCTGATGCTCATTTTCAATCAGCTTTAATCTGTTCGCAGTTTTTCTTAATGACTAAATCTTGTTATGGACTATGACATATTAATTTGCGTCATCATTAGATTAGCACTCCAACAATACTGAATTGTGAAACGCCAGTCTGCTCAGCGTTGTACAGCGGAATCCAATTTGAAATCTGTCAGTTTTATACAGAACTCACAGGATAATTCAGTTTTTAATTCTAAACTATATCATTTTCAATTTGATAGAAGATGTAAAGCGCTTTGGGACTGCTCAAGCAGTTGAAAAGCGAAATACAAATGAAATCCATTTACCATTTAAAGTGTCGTGTTACTCTTGCTTTGCAGTCAAGTAACATGCGACGGCACAACAGAGAGTTAGAACTCCGAGGGGTTCATATTTCATTATGTGGAAAAGTTGACTATCGCAACAGAAATGCATTGTATTAACAATCCAAGTCAATAGCTTTTTGAAAACATGAGATGATTACTTGATAATGTAATAAAGTATTTTCCTCTGTCTTATTATTTTGCTCTTAAATCCCATGAGTTAAAATCCCACTTAAAACATTCAAGCTTTTACATGTATGCAAAGCATATTGACTGACTGAGGCTGCAGAGGCCGTTAATAACACCACCTCATTGCAGAAATGAGAGATAAATGGCATTATATTTCTTCTAATATTGCATGTTCTTTCTATCTTAACTAAAAGTTTAGCTATTCAGGTGCAGTAGGTTGGTGGCCTTACATTATTATTGAAGATCTCAAGCGTTTCTTGTTGAAAACATCTTTAAAACCTATTTTCTGCAACAACTGAAACACTTTTATTTTTATTTTCCTACTTTGATAACTACTCTTGTGATTCTACGTTCAGGTTGGGCCATGGAAGTACTTATTCCCCGCACGCCCCCATAAATTAGGAGTAACATTGTCCAGTGTTATTCAGTGTCATGAAATGTATAAACCAGTAGTTTAGGACCTTTATCTAACGTGCAATGTTTGATCTGCTGGTTCCAATAGACAGTCTTCTCAAAACAGATCAAATCCGGTCAAGTGAATTTAGTTATATATGTCTTGGAAGACGTTTTGCTCCGTGTCCACAGGCTTCATCAGTTCATGTTGTTCCCTCGAATAGCCAGAATGAACAACCTAGAGAGGAGTTATTGAAGTACTGATTTCTTATAAAGAAAAACCTGAATGTTTTTGTTCCTTTTTGGAAGAAACTCCAATGTGCCTGTGCCCTGTGGCACTCAGCCCGAGGAGAGTAATTTCAGTTATGAAGTTACCATTTAAGGTACAAAATTGATAGGTTACAAATTGAACAGCATCTGTCCGAAGTCGTGCCTGAAATCAGAAAAGTAGGAAGTCAGACAGTACGTAGGCAGTTTAAGGTTAATTGGCGTGTCTAAAAAAAGCTTGTAGGTGTGAATCTGAGTGTGTGCGATTGTTTTTTTGGCGCTGTTTGACCTGTGATGGACTGGCGACCTGTCCAGTGTGTAAATCTGCCTTCACTTATTGTCAGCTGGGATCGGACCCTGAGTTGGGTTAACCATTATAGAAGAAAATTGTGGCCTCACAGGAATTGGACAACCAACATTCGGTCTAAAAGTAACACACAATGACTCTTGGCTCAGGTTTCCCTACGGGGAACGTAAACCTTCACTTTCTCCTGTTGGGAGGAGACGCTTTCAACACTTTGATCAACATATTGAGTTTTTTATCTGCGGCTTTTGCGATACTCCCATTGTGTCTATAGCAAATATATAATCTATTCAGATGCAGAGACATGCTATAAAGACATCTTGGTTTACCAAGCTGAAATATATTGTGATTCCAGAGTAACACAACAGTATTTACAGATGCTTCTTAGTCTTTTTCATCTATGTTCTGTTCGCCTGACCATCCCCCATTTTTTTTTTTTTTTTTTTTTTTTTGGTAAACCGATTTGGATCAGAGTGATTTCTGCTGCTCAGTGGGTTCAGAGGCATTCCACTGGAAACGGTAAACATACCCATTGGATTAATTACTGCGTCTTTTTTTCCTCTGGTCTGTCTGCTTCTTCGCATAAAGCCAGATTAACAGCTGATTGAACTTTGGTCCACATGTAGAGAGCCGGCCTGTCGGATCGCATCAAGAGAGCGAGGCGGCGAGCAGAGCCAGGTGTTGGTGGAGTGGAGACGGCTCGCAGCATCCTGACCCCCTCTATGAATCTCTTAATGGTTAAAATGGCACCGGTAAGGTGCAACGTAAGTCAGGTTACGTTTCTATTTGGGCTACTTGTGTGAAACTGTTGATTTAGAAAAAAAAGAAAAAGAAAAGTCCAACATCTCTGAAAATAGATACTATATGTACTGTATGTTCTTGAGTGGCTTGATGTTACAAGCTGCAATTACCAGCCACAATGCTGCCAACGTAAAACACCACAAATAAACCTTGACGAGATACAAAAAAAAAGGAAATATCTTCTTCGTTAAGTTGTGATGGAACAAGAAGCAAACTCTTCCCCTTCCTTTGTCTTCTATTTTCAGCCCGACGGATTAATATTCCAGCAGAATTAATCAAAAACAAACCAAGAACATCTACTGACGTAAAACACACGACCCAAAAATAAAACAAGGATGCTTACTAAATCACACCGAGACCGAGGAGATCTCAAGATGATGTTATTATTCATTTGGGTATAACATTTCTAAAGTTAGATAATAAGTTACAGACATATCCCATCTAACTTCATCCTGATAAATTATTCATTGGGAGCTGCTGTGCGATGCAGCACTGTTTTGCATATGCCCCTCAAACCTGAAGCGCCGTTTCATTCACACACACAGGGGGAAAAAAAAAATCCCTGATTGTTTATTGTGTTAAAGCTCGCCAAATAAAATGATCGCCCTTTATTCACGACTCGATGTAAAGTGGACTCCCTCATCCAACAAAAGACAGTCTGCCTTCCCTCTTTGCCGTCTTCGGTCTCAGTTTATCACGGTTGCATCCGTTTTCATGCAATTCCGTTTTTCGTTAAAGAGCAAATCAGGCTTTTCGCAACACGTCCATTACCACGGTGAATAATTTAAAAGGAGGTTATTGTTTTTATTTTTTTCTCTCTCTCTCTCTTTTTATATGACACCATCGTAAGCACTTATCCACCTCAGAAGGAGATCTGGCTGTGGGACGCTGCCAGAGAAATTAAAACGATGAATAAAAGATAAGATGGAGGAAAGTGCTGAACTGGGACTCTGCCTGTGATCTCTGCTGAGCAGCAGTTATGAATGCAGTTCAGAGGCCATGTCCCCCCCCCCCACCCCCCCCACCCCGTAGCCAGAGCGTCCTGGATGCCGTGTTGATAATTTGAACAGGCGGCTCATGGGGTCAGGTCGTCGGGGTCTCCGGAGGAGGAGGGGGAGGGGGGGAGGGGCCTGGAGATTAGATGGTGATCTTTTGGTCAACGGCGTGTGACAACGAGGGGAGTGTGATGGATGACTTCTCCCTGAGCGATATGACAAATCTACTACTAAGCCACAGCGAAAACAGATCCCCCGTCTCTCTTGTCGTCGCTGCCTGGTTATGATCTACATTGATTGGACCGGACTGCCGACCCCGCGGCGGCTCGAGGAGACGCCACATATGTGACGGGTCACTCGATTGTCAGACGTTGGCGTGCGACGCCGACGACACGTAGCCCAACGCAATCCTACTTCCAGATGTTTCTGTTGTACTCCCAAGCTATTGTAAGGATTAATTTCACGCTTCAGTAGCTTTACACTCACCAGTGCTGCTTTCGCCAATTGATTTAATTTATTTAAGCAAATACAACACAGTTAAAGCCCACAATTTTCATTTTCACACATTATATTGAGGCGTTCATCTTTATGATTGCGGTGGAGCTTCATAAAAATCGATCTTAGAAATGTAAATTCTTTGAATGATCAGAGAATATACATTTACAGCTGAAGGGTGGTTTTTTTTTCCCGAGTGTATGGAAAGGGATACCTTATTAACTCCTGTGTCTACTGCTTCATGCATAAAGCTTTTAACGCGAGGACGGAAACACAGGCAACTCTTCTCTTTGTCACAGACAATAATATCGCCACCCATCAGGAATGCACCGACATCAAAACACACTTAGCATTTTATTTTCTTCTTAAAGTCAAGAAAATGAGGAAGGAAAGCGACACCACAGATTCCAAACCAAACCTCCGGAAATCAACTTTATTCTGGACTGCTGTTGAAATATACAGGCTGTGTGCAAATTAAAATTATATTTAAACAAATCACTTATTTGATATTGTTAATGAAGTGTAGTTTAGAAATAGCTTTGTATCAACTTACAGTGCATAAAAACTATAGTGTATTTCATAGAAACGCATGGAAGAAGCACTGCGCATGACCTTTAACCTTTAACCTCTAATAGTTAGGCAATCCATTAAATGATTAAAGGCATCAAAACAGCAGCTGGATTCTGTGGGTCTTAGTTGGTAAATAAAATTAAAAAACACTGCAATAATATAACCTGCATTTAGTCACAGCATCTTACAGGTATGTTTTGTTTCATTTTTCGAATTTCAAACATTTAAGTTGATCCTTTTATGTAATCCTTTCTGTTCCAGTCTGTTCACTGTAGTTTGGCTTCAACATTTGGGAGTTGTGCAGATAGTTTTACTGTGAATATTTCTTTTGTTCGTGGTTGGAGCTTATTTTTCGTCACCCATCCAGAAAGTTATAGGAATCAGTTCCAGCTATTGTTGACTGAACTGAGGCGATGCTAAATTCAGGGCTGGCTTGCAAAGCTACATCACTCAGACATCCTTCTTTTGAAGAGATTTGTTGATCATAAAGTGACCAGATGTCCGTTCACAACTAATGAAATCAGCTAAAAACTACCAGCAACATCAAAGACAGAATATTCTCAAAAGAAACAATCCAATATTCATAATCCATTAAAAATATTACTTATCATTTTTCAAGACACCCCCCTCCCCCCCACGGTTAAATAGAGGCCGGTAGAAATAACGTCAGCTGTTTGTCACCGTCACCCGTACGTCAATCAAGCGGTTGATGAATCGTCACATGTCAGACTCAGTGTCGGGGTTACACCGCTCTCACCGTGGCTTCAGGCTGAACTGCAATTATTGTGAGTGTCCTGGTGGAAAAAACATTCCTCTTTGCCCTCTGACTCAGTGAGGACAGTCTCTTTGTTCCTCTTTTTTTTTTTTTGACAGCTTCTGTCACATCCCCCCCCCCCCCCTGAACGGCACTTCCACAGATGTAAACATACCTCTAATGCTATGTTCTTCAGCTGATGCTGACTTTAAAAAAAAACATACATTTTTTAAATGTAAATCAAGTCTATAAGAGGAAAGCGCTTAAGTCTGCAGGCGGTGAAGACATTACTGTCTGAACAGAGTCATTAACCGTCTCTTCTATTCTTCAGTCTTTGCTTTGGAGGATCTGTAAGTGGTCCTTAAGGGAACATGGCCAGATATTGTTTGTATTCAAGGCTGTCCTTGGATGACAAAGTTTTTCTCTTTTTTTGTGTGTGTGCATGGTTGAAATCAGCCTTTGAGAGTAGGATGAGAGTACCTTTTGGGCAACTGCCCACAACAACTTCGCCGGCAGAACATGCAGTTCTGTTCTCAAGGTCCCCCAAGTGTCTTCATGGCAGGGTTTTCAGTCCACTTTATCATTCCCTACTCCTATTTCATATTTCTTTACACCTTGAACAAAGCAAAAATAGGGAGATTTTTTTTTCTCAGCAGTTTTTTTTTTCTTTCTTGTGCATATTCATTCCTGGTGTCACAGATACAAACAGTCTTCAAGTAAGTTCCATATTTCCGACTGTATGAGGAAGGATAATCAGCTCTGCATTTAATATGCCTGCAAAAAGGGGTAAGGGATGATAGGTTTCTCAGTTCATTTGTCTTTAGAGAGAGTTGCATTGTGTGATTCATTCCTGCTGCCTGTATTATTTATAAAGCACACTGTACATCAAGATAAGAACCGTTTTTTTTCTCCGAACAACATGTACAGGCCACACATTGGTGTGTATCCAAGATGAATAAGCATTAATATAGACAATTCCATAACAATTGTCTGAAAATCAATAAAACTTTGTCATACATTGTTAGCTGACTTGCAGAGAAAGTCCCATCCAGGTGACATGGAAGAGGATTTTACTTGAATTCAAAATGGCTTTTTTCACCTGGAACTGCAAGATGTGAGACCTTCTGACAGAACCTCCACTGTGCAACAACATCAATAATGCAACTAAAAGCATTTCCCCCCCCCAATATGTAATTATATGATCGCTGCGGACCACTCATCTACACAGCATGAAAATGACTGTTTTCTCCATCAAGTAGCATCTCTACATCCACATCAGTGAGTTCACCCGTGATTAGAAATGGAGGGGTGAATGATCAACGAGGTTTTGCAGTTTTCTTTTAACTGGTGACGTGAATCAGGCAAGCTCGAGCTTATCGACTCGCTTTGTACTAAAGCTCATATAACATCCCAGCTTCCCGTGCAAGCTTTAATCTGTCTGTTGCTCCTGAAGATAAAGTGTGAGCTGTCATGCAAAGTAAACAGCACTGAATAATATAAGACAACCTGACATTTAAGAGGACCTCCCTCCGTAGCTTGTCTGAGGACAGAAACATATACTCAAGTAAACTGTCTTCTCAAGGGCTTTAAAAGTTCCCTGCATCCTTTTTCTTTTGGTGTTTTTTTCAAAAAAAAAAGGAAAACAAACAGGAAATGTTTGATTTCCTCTGAAGACGGGTTCATCTTCTGTCTAATAGAAACCTTTTAATCTCCAGAAGTCAGAGACAACAACGCAGGGTCGTCCATGAGGAAATTAAGATGTTTCAATGGTTTTCTGTAGCAGTGCGTTCTGTAGCCTGAGAGAGAGAGAGAGAGAGAGAGAGAGAGAGAGAGCTCGTGCTTTGAATCAAAACAAAAAGGGGTTTTTCAGGGGCCCATCAGCAGGCTATGTAATTAATTTTCTCCATTTGAAATACCAGAGAGCTGAGGGGAAGTAGGACAGCGTGTCCCTCCACGGCTCAGACTGCTTCTCCAGCCAGGTATAATGATAATTCCCTTCTGCGGCTTGGACATGAATGATTTAAGAGTTGTGGAGTGTTGTTGTCATTCTTATTGTCTGTGAACAGTTACAGTGGATATGACTATTCCTAATGGACAGCACAGAAAACGGAACAATATGACGAGTCCAGTGAATTCTTGTCTCTTGTGTGACCACTTGGCCATTTTCTGTCCAACACAATCGCTGCCAAAGGAAACAAATTGTCATCCTCGATGCGATAAAAACGGGTTGAGATTTTTTTTGACATTTTTTTTTGACAGAAAATGGCTTGAAAGTGGTCAACAATAGCTGCGGATTGGGGCTTTCAGACAAGACAAAGATACTCTGTTCATCTCCTCTGCAGCTTTCCGTGCAAACACATACAATGCACCGAAGCCAATAAATAAACACAAAGAAAGGAATTGTTAAGGGGAAGAAGAAAATGTACAAAAGAGAGCAGCAATTAGCTGCTAATGTGGGAGATTGGTTGTTTTTTTTTTTCCAGAGTGGGGGGCGGGGCGGGGGGGGGGGGGGGGGGGTTGGGGGGGGTTGGGCTGCTGGGGTCGGAGGAGACGACTGACTTTAAACAAATCTGCCTGATTGCCTGTGTCACTGGTGTGTCCCTGAATGACGGGGTAGGCAGTATGGGGAGGTCTCCTTCTGATGAGTTATTAAAGCCGTGGCCAATTCCATTTGCGCCACACAGGGAGGGAGCCGTCAGCCCAGCGTGCAGGCCATTACCACCGACGCCTGTGTATTTGAAGTTAATTACAGTCATTATGATTTTGAGTTATCTGTGTGGTTTAATGTCTTTGAGCCGCTCAGTTAAATGACATTTTCTGACTTCCTAGCTGAGCAGCATTTCATTTCCTTTCCAGTCTCCACAGAGTTCAAAATTGACAGCTAATGATGTTGTAATTTTTTTATTTACCCTTTAATGGAGCTTTCTGATCAATAAGTCATTTGCATAGGAAAGTGTCTTTTATATTGTAAAAAACAAAAAAACAAATACTGTTTGTTATACATCCTCCTCTTGCAAAAGTAGTTAATTCATCTTGATTTGTGCCCCAGAATGACCCTGCCACTCGCTAATAAACAAGCCAGTCCTCAATTATTAATGATTTTAAGCCACTGACAGACTGTTAATATGACACAAGTAATTTGACAAGGCAGCTTGTGTCATCTATTTGCAGATGTAATTATCAGCGTGCAAGTCAAGCTAATAGTGCCTCATCACTTGTTTGTTCACTGGGCAGCATGGACTGGTTGATGGCGTGAATATTAACATTATTTCTGATTGCATCACAACTAAAAGAAAGGCGTCCCTGTTATAAATCTACATATAATCAGCAATACGTACAAGGGATTGTTCCACTGCAATGGACCCACTGGTAAACCAACTCATCAAACAAGTAACACCAGTGCGCATTGCCTTACAAAAACAAAAACAAAAGAATCTCCTTTGTCTACATGCACACGGTTTTTGAGTGAAGTTGTTCCAAACATCTTAGAGACCACAGACCTCTGGATGAAAGCTTCATGAAATCCCTCGGTCTCTGCTCGTGTCCCCAGAGAGACTCTCGTCTTTGGAGAAAGACCCCCTGTCAACTCCAGGAGTCACCAGCTCTTCTTTATGCTGGAGATGGAGTTTCATGACACTGGTTGCAGAAAGAGTTTGAAGTTTGTCTTCCTGTTTGTGTTTTTGATATGATGCATCTTCATACACAGCTGGTGAAAAGATTCACACATCACTACACTATCATGCAGATGTATCAGATGTTATATCCCATATATATATATATATTTGAGTCATGATCCCGCAGTGCAGCAGCAACAGCCACTGCTAAATATTAAAGAAGAAAGACAAAGCATTTACACCATTTATCTTCCAAAGACATTTTTCACAGGCTGGCAACCATATGCGTTTGCCTTGATAATGCGTGACACAGCGTTCTGAAGCGTTTATAAATTATGCATTATTGATCGATAAACCTATAACTTTTTCTACTTTGAATACAGCCGTATAGAAATCGGGGTTCTCAGGCAGGAAGCATTCACTGACGCAGGGCCGAAGGTGCAGGAATCGTGTCGTAAACAGAACAGAAACAGTTTTTAGGAATGTGAAGGCTTGTCAGCTGAAAAAAGGTGAATGATGCAACCTCGAATCCTCTTTGTCCAATGCCCTCTGGACATATTTCTGTTCCAGTTAAGCTATTTCATCATGCTTGATGGACAAGAGGAACGTATTTGTTTTATGAATAAAGCAGATCTGTCAAGCTGCCAGTCGCCCACCGCTACAGTTAGCTGACTGATTGATTTAGCTGCGACTTCCCTTGAGAGTGTCAGTCACCTGTCAGTGATACAGGCTCTCCCCCCCCCATATATTTCTAATCCTGTTTCAAATATTTGTCTTTTGCCTTCATATTCAGCACTCTTCTTTTGTAACTCAGTTTCAAACAGCCTTGAGCAGGACTGCCACTCTGAATTGTGTTGATGAAGGACCCAGACATTCGATAAGTGCTACAGGCATGGGGCGATTACAGACCAGTGCATAAGCTGATCAATAGTAAACATTTAGTTTTACTAATATGACCCCAAATTTTTGTCAAGTACAACGACTTGAAGTGACTGGTTTCAGTCAAGAGTTCCCTATATCTACACCTGTTTCATAGAAAGCTGTGGGGGTGAAGCTGATGGACCAGCCGGGGGGGTAAATGACATTGCTTGAGGAGGGAGGCAGGCGCTCCCCAGCCGCCTCCTTATCAGCTCCACCGCGAGCTCCACGAATACACGAGTCGTGCAGAGGGTACGCAGACAACATCAGCAGCTGTGAGGAGGAGCGATGACTCACTTCCATAGTGGCCTTATCTTATGATATATGCAAGCTGGAGCAGCTTGCACGTGTGCCACGCGTCAACCTCACGCCTGTATCCAGGCGGCTTCAGGTGTGAAGAATGCAGAACGTTGCCAGACGCGTTAGACATTTTCCCTCGACAACCGACTCGCGGTGTGAAAAGTGACCCCGACCCTGAGCTCTGCTGAGTTTATGTCATTGTGCTGCATTGTATCCTGATTCAATCACGTTGGCCCAGGTCCAGACACAAAGAAAAATCTCAAGGATAAAACCAGACTGCAGGAGCATTATCATAAAAAGATCCACAGCTTCTTCTTTATCTATGGGAGACTGTTGATCCATGTGATTATACAGGGAGGAATACTATTTTCTGATAATGTAATCCCTCCCATGGTTTTATTTTTGTGTCCCTCCCCAGGAGAGTGTCTGACTCTTTGGCTCGTAGTTTCGAGGTTGAATGCATGTCTTGTTCTTATCGCTCCCTCCATATTGTGACTTCGACGCACGGGGAGGACGAGGGGATGGGAGGAGAGGATGTTGGGGGTGGGATGGGAGGTTGTTGAGGGCGTTGCGTGCTGCCTGATTAAACCAGAAAGCATAAAGGGAAGTCAGTCAAAATAGTTTAACCTTCTGCGACATGATTTTTCCCTCTGTTATTTGTCACAGCCAACATTACAACAGATTGCCTGAGAAATTGTGACATTTCCCGAGCGTTTACCAAATGACTATTTCATGGGCCGTGCTGACCCCTTCACTTTGAGCATTTTTTTGCAGCCTTAAGCTATATTTTATCGTAAAAGACGACACTTTAATAATCAGGCTTTGAAAAATGTAGGAGGAAAAGACTCACCAATATAAATTCAATATTGCTGAGCATAATTGTTGTAGTTGATCGGCCGTCTCTTTTTTTCTTTCAGTCGTCAGATGTCAGCGGATGAGGCGGGCTGTACTCCACAACCCATCATGGACACGAGCTGCTGGCCGTCCCATACCAAAATGTCCCGTCCGGATGGCCCCGGTTTCATAACACCACCCTGCGTTTGAGCTGTGACACCTGTGACTCACAGGCGCTGGACATCATGACGCATATGGACTACAAATACAGCCTGCTGGGCTCCGCGGTGGACGATTACCGCAAGAGGCCATTGCTCCTGCAGGTGGACGACGCGCCCATGAACCTGTTCGCCGTCCTGGAGGTGAAGCGGGAGCTGCCAAAGCGCTGGAGCGCCCTGGGCTGTTTCCGCAAAATCCGTCTGTACAGTTTTCTGTTCGGCCTGGCTGTCATGTTCCTCATCATGGCTTCGTACATTTTGACGGGGGACAAGAAGGGTCTTCTCCTCACCCCCTCCCCCTACCACTTCAGCAGCCTGGTCAGTCCCGGACCTTTTGCCTTCAACCTCACCTCAGTTAAGGATTATGCACATATTAAACTGGTGGTCAAGTCCATCAGGTCCAAGGTGGAGTTTCGCAGCAGTCGACAGCTTCCAGAGTTCGACGCGCTGGTTAAGAGCGAACCCCACGTGAGTCTTGGAGCCAAATCACTTCCATCCGTCTGATTCTGATTGTATGTGTTCAAATAGATGCTCAGAATGCAAATCTAGATGTTGTCTCCCTGAGTAGCCCAGCATGATATCGATCTGCCTTTTAATTGACAATCACAGATGTGTCTTGAGGCGTAATTAAATGCTCAGTGAAAAGGTGATTCAAATCAGTATTCATGGCTTCATGCCGTCTACACAAAGTTCAATAGAGTAACACTAGTGCAATTCCCCACTGGTTGAAATGCCTAATTAAATGCATAACGAGATAAACCTTGTATAGCTTGTAAAACACTTGATGTCAGACCACGTAATTGCATAAGTTCATACCAGTTTTTTTTTTTTTTCAGGAGGGATTTAAAGCTCAAAGTCACTCCACAGTCCTTTCAACAATTTGGCGTGGCGGCTTTCTGAGTGTCCGTTTCACCTCAAAGCCTAGTTCAATTAATTCTTAATCCTAATGATAATGACTGGTGCTGGGGCGATTTGCAACATAACTAATTTCGTATTGAACAAACTAATGAATAGGAGAATGTGGCTGCAGGACAATCGATACTGCGTCTGAGGATGGATCCGGCATTAATTGTCCTTAAAGTAGCTGCATCTCACAAGAAGTGAGCAACTTGTATTAACATGGCTCTTTGTTACATTCCATCAAAAGCAATTTACAATTTTTGTTTGGTACCTAAAGTTGAAAGTCAGCAATCCAATTATTCAGTCTGTGTTCAGAAGCTTTTTTTTAAAAATAATCCTTTCATTTAAAACAGTTCCAAACATTTTATATCGATGATCCAGCTGATTGTTGAAGGACTTGCTGCCCTATTTAGCTGAGTAAAGCAAAGGACCCACGCTTGGAAAGTTTTGGGTTTAACTCTGCAGATATATGGATCAAAAAAGCCAAACAAAACAAGCAAGTAAACAAACCATCATGTCGACAGCACAGATACAGTAGAACCACAATAGTGAAGACAATTAGTATTATTGATGATGTGTTGTTGCTAAACAGCCACTGGACGATTGCTGAAAACTATAAAAATACAGCAACTTTTATGAATATTATAATATTGTTTGTCTAGATTCATGATATTTATAGTGAAAACGGTTGTAAAACATATAGCGAATGTTCCCTGTTTATTATGGAGTCCAAGTAGTTTTTTTTTTATGTGGCTAAACATGCACTTAAGGCTTTCCTGCAATATTCCACATGTGACATTGACTTCTAAGCTTCTGCTGCCAAAAGATAAGAAGTTTGTCTTTGAGTGCCCTTAAGGCATTTCACAGTAACATTAACCTGACTGAATGAACAGACAACCCAAAACGATATTGCCCTGGCCTGTGACAGTGGCTGTGTGAGGATGAAAAAAACAAAAAACAAACAAAAAAACACATCCCTGTGTAAACCTGGACGCAATCCACAGACGCTTCATCTGTCATGGATATCAACGATATCAAATAAACTCCTTACTGTGCTTTCGGTTCCCTCACTTTTGTCAGTTTGTCTCCACAGCCAATTTATTGTCAGTCTGTAGTGTTTGTCTTTTCTATAAAACTTCCTCCTCCTGTTGAAACTAGATATCGTGTTTGTTTCCCTGTGCCTATATATAAACAGTTTTTTGGATTATTTTATCACACCTCATTCTCAAATATCTATGTGAAGTGACTGAACTGTACCCATCTTCCTTGGCGCGACTTTAGCAAAAGCTTACCTTGAGTTTCTTTGAAGGCTGAAATGTTTTTTGGGATTTAAGATCGAGTCGGGCAGATTGACACA
Organism: Blennius ocellaris; assembly: GCF_963422515.1. Classification (NCBI taxonomy): domain Eukaryota; kingdom Metazoa; phylum Chordata; class Actinopteri; order Blenniiformes; family Blenniidae; genus Blennius; species Blennius ocellaris. Next base: position 15,372,690 of record NC_137670.1, on the reverse strand, counting down.
ACCCATTTGTCTTTGCAGATGTTCTCCGTGGTCCCTCGCAAGTTTCTGCCCGGCGTTAAAAACCCCTGCTGGTACGAGGATTACACCGGGAATGTCACTTCGGACCCGTATGGGACGAACTTGTACGGACGCTATTCGCGGCGATTCCGAACCGTCTTTCAGCACTTGAGGAACACTTTCCGAGAACATTTGTTTCGCCACGACGGGAAACCCTACCGCATGCGGTGCCTTCCATACTTCTATATCATTGGCCAGCCAAAGTGTGGCACAACAGATCTGTATGACAGGCTGAGACTGCATCCAGATGTCAAGTTCACCACATTCAAAGAGCCGCACTGGTGGACCCGCAAAAGGTTCGGTAAGTGAAAAACGCTATAATCTCCCGTGGTGTCGGCCTCTGGGCTGGTACACAATAATGACAGCCCGAGAGCTTTATAACTGTGAAACGCGACTCCCTACAACGCATCATTATGACAAAACTATACCTCAGGCGGCTTCGGAAAGGCACTAAGTGACAGAGGTTTGATCAGGACTCCAAAGCAGAGCTGTATGTTCTTCGGTATAATTAAATTCATCTCCTATACTTTGACTGTCATCGGCTTGCCGAGATGTATGGACCGCGGTGATTAAATTCCAGCAATTCTAAACATTTTCAGCCGTTAATTGGCAAGAAAGTCCTCTGGGTATTGACTGACAACTCCACAGTATGTCAAACTAGGAGATTTTATAACATCAAATATACCAACAATTCAAAAAAAAAAAAAGAAAAAGGAAAGATTTTTTTGTGTAAAACTTGCTGGATATGAACCTTGAATGTGACATTTCAGTGATTCCGATGCATGCAGTTCAGCCTCCCAGCACAGTTCCAATGCAATTAGCCAAGAAATGAATATTCAACGCCCGCCTCGTGCAGTGCATGACAATAAACTTAAAGTGTTTATTTTGTACCTGAGAGTTGTTCGCCTCAAATGTACAGCTCTAATGGTGAATTTACTATCTTCATTGCCTCCTCCGGTCAACATTTTAAATGCTAATCAGTTTCTCCCCTTCCCTCTCCAGTGTGCGCCTTCATTAGCATCCTCCTCGGGTGGCGTCAACTCTCGCACACATATAGGCGGCTGAGGTTGTGTTTTAATAGCACAATGACTGTATGTAGAACAGTGTGTGAGCGATATACCTCACCCTCATTTGTGACATAGATTATTCATCTCTGCAATGGAAGCCACTTGAAGGAACGTGAAGAAAAAAAAAAAAAAAAAAAGCACGTGACGCTTCCTCTCACGCTTTGAACCCACGTGTGTGGGTGCAACGTTTCTTGCACTTGTTTAGCAAACCTGAATGTTGCACACATTTCCAACAATCTATGAGCTTGTAGCCATCATCATATTCAAGCTTCCTATCTGTACCCTGGTTAGATTTAGGAAGGTAACAGAGCAATTGTACATTTATGTAATTACAAAGCAAATCATTTCTTTTCATGAAGGAGCCGTTCCATATTTCACAAAGTCTCCGAGGCATATTTTCTTCTTGAGCATGTTTGCCAGTTTATCTGGGGGTGGCTTGATCACTATCAGTTAATCATCGGCTTGTTTCAAATCAGATTGTGTAGATACACACAGCCCTGCTGCCTACAATAATGGCTCACACTGTTGGCGTTCAGGGGGTTTGAACAGGTGGCCACTCAAACAAGTTATTCACTTAAACAAAGAGACGGACCCTCAAACTGTGCATGGAGAAGTACGAGCCGCCTGGCAGCAGACATCTGGTCGTATGGCAGTTCTGTCATCGACAAGTGTGGTTGCCATCTTGGGTTTTCTTTTTCCGTGAGCATCTGTGATGGTAAAAGAGCGACCACACCATCACAGATGGGATTGAAAGCTGTGCAAGATGTGGGAGCAAGACTGTATTTGCCCAGAATAAACTCAAACCCCTCCATATTAAACAAATCCATCACACTGAACTTAGAAATGAAATGTTAGATTCAAGTTTTGGTTTGATTTGGTGACTTTTTTTTTTTTTTTTTAAACCAAAGAACGAGGCTGTTTCAACTTAGATTAAAGAAAGGCTTTTGCATTTAAATTTAGTTCAACTGTGGATTTAAATACATTTTTTCAACAAGGCCAAATCATAATCATCTTGCAACACCAATGCGTTTCTCTCTCCCCTATATTTTATGAAACAGCCATTAAGGCTCATGAATACTAAGGAATCGGCAGCAGCTCGAGAGGCGAGCGTCAGAGGAGTGACTCAGAGCGCGTGACTCACTTAATGTGTGTCACCATTTGTTAAAAATCATTTTCGGGGGGGAAAAATAGAAGCAAAGATCAGCAGTTAAAGTGTACCGCAATGATCTTCCTCTATACTGATGTCACTGGCAAAAGTCAGCACTGATTATGAAATCAAACGCAGATTAGATAATTGCTTCATACCGAGTTGTGTACGTGCAGCGCTCAGTGATAGTCGCATAATTGTTCTTTAAGGACTGTAGTACGAGGAATTTCGTGGTTGTTTCTCACTGTGGAGTTAATCTTCAGCACATTGACAACTCAAGCACATATACTGTATATATATATATATATATATATATATATATATATATATATATAATTTTTTTTTTGGTTTGTTTGTTTGTTTTTTTTGCCTGGAGCTACTTGTCTAAAAATTACTTAATGGTTTTTACAGTTTTGTTCAGGGTTTTCAACGCAGCTCGCTCTCATTATGGGCACTGCATACAGTACTGGCCACAATTTTGGAAAAATTCATCCAAATTCTCAGCACCGATATCAAAGAGGCTTAACTGTCGCAGCAGAAGAAATCCCTTTGAAGAACATCCAGTTGCCGACGATGGCCCTAATCCCTCCGAGACTCAAAACCTAATTGGTGGACTGATCAGTCTGCATGCAATACGTACTTTTAGCTTCAGGTGATAATTATTTGAACCTCATAAAGCCGTTGGATTTGAATTGAGTTGTTTGCATTAATTTGTCCGCCTTATATTTGTGTTTTTCTGCAGTTTGTTGTGGTGCGTAGTGGCAAATGCAGCGGCGTCCCAAGGACATAGGTCCCTCTCATTTATTGTCCCCTATTCGTTCCTTGTGCTTTCATCTTCGCTGTCACTTTCTCTTTATCCCTCCTGGGCTTGTACTTCTGGCTATGCGCTGGTAATCAGCACTTTTCTCTTAAGACGTCCTTAGAGAAACACTCTGAATTCAAACGGTCTTGTTTTGTATTTATTTATTTCATTCCCCTCGAGGGCGACGCTCAGCCGACGCAGTTGAAAAGGTGATTTGATGCGATCCGCGCCACATAACTTTCTCAGAGCGGCGGTTTGAATCTTAAGTAGCTGTGTCTGTCGTGTACAGTCCTCGTCACCATACTTGGCTTGAAAGAAAATTGTCTGATGCCAAATTCAAATCAAAAAGCGAAAAGGATGAAATAACAATGTGAATAATGTACAAAAATACCTTAAGTGAAGCACAGCAGAGCCGTCGCACCGCGTGCGGCTGTGACCGCTTGGCATGAATAACGATGCAGGATGGTGTTTAAAGACTTCAACGAGAGTTTTGTAATCATGTTTTCCCGCTAACTAGTGAAAGGTGTTTTACTGGGTTCCCATCAAAGCGTCACTAAAACGAACAGACGCCCGCGTTGCCTCATTATTCTTATGGTGCAGGGATACGACACCGGAGTCCTACACTGATTCTCCACAATTGCCCAGTAAATTATAATTACGCTGCGCGCCACAGACGCTCACATGGAGAACACATTTTCAAGTGCGACATTTGAGGCATTAACTTGCCATTGGCCCTTTAATGGAAACATTCAAAACTGAACAGGGACAGTATGACAGTTTTGGTTTGGATCCGAACTCAGATTTTTTTCTTCGGTCACATAGAAGTCGGGACAACATTAAAGCCCTAATGACCCTCTGAGGTCTGATCATGGAAACACATGAAGAGAGAGCTGGCAGGAGTGAAAACATGCTTGACGAAGACACACTCCTCTTCGGCTGAAGGTTTCCTCTCAAAGTCATGTACATTCCAGCTAGTTTTCCAGAGTGATTAAAGAACTCACTGCTTCTAAAAGCGTACGCTCTTCACTGTACCCATACTCTCCTACCTCCTTGTCTTCCAGGCATCATCCGCCTCAGCGAGGGCTTCCATGATCGATACCCAGTGGAGGACTACCTGGACTTGTTTGATCAGGCTGCTCACCAGATTCAGGGCAACCTCACGGCGAACGCCAGCGGCTCCCCCGGCCACCCAAACATCATCATCGGTATGCGAGACCGCACGGCAAATAAGTTCAACTTCATTATTCTAACAAAGTGACAATACTTTGCAAATTAATTTTAAAAGAGTTACACCCAATAAACCTGTTGTATTCATTAGTTCGCCTGATAAGGAGAGATGAATTTATTCATGGTACGCAGGTCAGAACAGAGGACAGATTCAAAATCACTAACTGGAGGCTTTAAATACAAGAGAGTGATTACTGTTTGAATATATCAGTAATGGACAATCTGTATATTGTCCTTGTATTTAGTTACATCCACAGTATAGTGACACCACATAGCAGCCTGATTTAAGAAGCAATATAATTTTATTGGGTGGTTTTATTCATTAGATGTTAATCAGGAGTTTAATTTAATGTCACTTCCTTGCTCTGCCTATTAAAGGTGGAGGACGAGGAACATTGTTGTGCATTTGTACAACAGTGAAATCAAACTTTGTCCTCGACTCTCCGATCAGAACAACTGTTTTATTCACAACTCCGAAACTACCTAAAACAACAGAATGATTGTTGTATTGTCCATTATGATGTTGGAATCCATGTTTTTTTGTTTTTTTTTCTTACATTATACTGCTGCTATAAATTCTCTCACACCACCTTTCAAACATGATTTCTGTCCTGTTACTTCCCGTCCAGAAGTAGCGCTCAACTCTCGTCATCTTTCACGGTAAAGAATCTGCACTAATGAGTATAATCTGTTCCAATGACGGACAACCTTGGAGTTCTGGGTCATTTATAAAAGGATTTGGGCGCCCAAAGAAACTCTTTGGTTAACGACCTCTGGTTACATCCTTCTTTTCATCTCTCAGGTGCTTTGGTTTGAATCCTTTAGCTTCCCTGAGAGCATAAGTATGATGCTCATTATAGATTAAGCTCGCACAAGAAATGTATTGTACCATATAAGCCTTGAATGAATCAGAAACAGTTTGTTTCTTCCACATATTCAATAGATTTCATTCTGATCTGAAGCGGAGTTACTGCACAAAGCTTTGCACATTAATATTACAAAAAAAAAATGTAACTACATATTTGGCTAGAGTAATAATGGAAGTATCATGTGGAGACCGCATAATCTTGGCACAGCATGCAAGATGCAAAGCAATTGTGTTGTTTTTGGCAGTCAGACACAGTAAATATCTCCACCTTCATCAAAATTTCAACAAAGGAATCCAAACATTGCTTCCATAGGGAGCGGGCAGCCGCTCTGATGCATTGTGATTAGAAATTATCCACTTTGAGGTGTGCTGGGGATATAAAGAACAAAATCAGATTTTCACTGATAACAAACACTATTAAACACTCAAGTTAACAATACATCTCGTTCAAAATTGGCCATCACACTGCATAAAGGCACTGTTATTTGACTGCTTTAATTTACCTGATGTAGAGTATTATAAAGCTCCATATAGAAATTGCTCTGTGAAGAGAAGGATCAATCATTTGGTTACGGTTTTTCCTCGTAGTAGTTGTGCAACGTGACGTGTGTCTCAACAGGGACTGAGTCAGAGCAGACACATTCATGTTACAACACAATTCAAACTCTATTGCACTCATCCAAGTCATAAGATGAACTATTACGCACAGAATGTCACGTCCGGCTTTTTTTTTTTCGCTGCGCGAGCAAAGTAAAGCACAACATCAAACCCAGCAAACCATCGGATTGCACATAAAAAACAGGAAGTTGCTTATCAGCGGTTGTCGATTCCAATTAAACACCGCAAATCTATCAGAGAGATTATCTTGAGAGCTGCAACTTTGGAGGAAGCTAAGAAAACAGGATACGAGTGATTGTGCGCAAAGCCCCGTTTGGCCTCTAATAAGATCTATGGGCAGACACGTTTCCGGTTCTGCCTCTATTTATGCCATTGCAGTATCAGAAACCAACTTTTGCCTTCCTCTTTGGCTGCTGAATCACAATTGTTAGTCAGGCCATGAATCAGCACAGCGATTCGAGTGTGAATCGTGGCCTGACAGCCCTCTGTGCCCTCGCCACGCTGCATTCAGTTGTGCTTTGTTTGAGGTGAGTTGGCTCCCGGCTGGAAAATTCACTTGTAATCTCGTCTCTAATATTGCAAAGCTGCTATTAAAGCAGCAGGTAGTAAGAATGAAGCATGGGGCTGCCCTGCAGCAGCTACTCTCACTCCAGCCAGTGGAGGTAATTTTTAAGAGAGCCAGTGACTCAACCCTAAAGAGAATCTCAAACAGCTTAATAATACTGGACTTCCTTCTGCCTCACTTAGCCACTTCACTGGAGTGCTGTAGAAAGGAATCATTGTTTTTGTGTGTCTGTGTGTCAGGACAGTGGCAGTATCCACAGCAGGGCAGAGAAGCCCTCCAAACCTCCTTCCTCTATATGCATATCCTGTTTCCAGCCTCTCCGCTTCTGTCTGCGTCCGTCTTTTCCCGTCGACACCATCTCAAAGAGACTGCTCAACTGCGAAGGAAAACTGATTTGAGTTTTCAACAATAGCCTTTTCACAGTGGCCTAAGTTGGCGCATTGAGTGCGGCTTAGCATGCTGCCCTGTTTTGTTTCCCTCTTTAAATAAATAATCCGTGTAAGGGGGGGGGTGGGCGCTACCAAAGAACCGTTCAGTATTCACACCATGTCCTGGGAGAACCAGCAAGGTGCAGGCCCACAGCCAGGATCTGGGGCTTCTCATTCCCTTCAACTGCAGGCCAAGACCAAGCTACTATGAATCACAAGAGGCACGCCGGTCCGGCTCCTCCATTTGTTTTCCCTGTTATAGCCTCTCCCCGTGGAGATAAATAAGCCCTTTTAATGGACATGGAGACCTTTAAATAGACTTGATCACAATGTGTATCATTTCAGTCATAACAGCATTAGCAGCGATCCCGTTTCACTCCTCCTGCCGTCGTCACAGAAAATAGGCGCTGGTTATCATCCCCGTTCTCCGAGGAAGGCGGGCAGATAAGGCTTGCGTTGTGTTCCCTCCAAATGCATCACGGCTTCCCCTCACAGATAAGAGGATAATTAAGGCACAGACAGCCTAATGAATCCTGGATATCGTTTCTCGGCACAGCCAGATAAAGTCTCGGCTCTCAAATTGTTTGAGGAACGACATCCTGCGACTCGTTAGGAGCGCCACCCATGTCAGCGCCGTCAACGATTTGAACCCGCAGCTTCAGAGCTGCTTGACATGCTTTTTATTTACATGTGTTTGTCAACTTGGTTTATCCCAGCTCGATCTCAATTGAGCCAGAGCGGCAAAAAGACACGATAACGCCAATGACTGTTTATTTTCAGCTAATTGAAAAGTACAAATACATAAACGAAAAAAAAAGGAACATTTTCATTGTTTATTTTTTTTAGCTAAAGCTCCTCTAATGCTGCATTTCTGTTCATTTCTGTTTTTCAATCCTGTGTTTTATTCCCCCTCCCAAATTAAGGATAACACTTCTCTTGAAATTTGTGAATCATGGGCCAGGGGCCAGATGGACCCACTGATGGTGCGGCTTTGGCCCACTTGCCTTATGTTTGGCATCGCTGCTTCAGCCTCTCATTTACTGACCATGTGTTGCTAACATGCTGTATCTGGCAATTCCAGCCTCAGAAATAATAATAATGAGAAATAATATGATTATACTTCCAATATATTCCAGAAACTCACAAACTCATTGTTTTCACCCGCGGCATCTGTTTGTATATATTATAAAAAGGAATGACGCAACAAATAAATAACTTGATATGATGGAATTAGAAAAACTCAAAAGGTATTTTTTTTAATTGTTTGCGGGCTAATCAACCATTCATTCATTTTCACAGTCAAATTGCAGTTAGAAATGAGTTTGAAGCCCCAGTTTTAAATTATCGGCAACTATTTCCATTATTCCTTCATGATTTACTTTTCATTATTTTCAGAACTCGTGGGTCATTTCCTGAAGTCTGAACGGGTCTAATTGTAACTTTCGAAATGCTGTTTTTGGGGTAAAGTCTATAATAGGCGTTCACCGTCATGTCTACAGATGTCAATAGGTTTTTGTGACCAACAGCTGAAATCTCAATTTACATATTTAAACAGGGGAAAAAAGTAATTTTCTTGATAAACGGTTTATTACATTTTTAATAAAGTGGTTTTTTTTTTTTAATAATGGAGCTGGATGTGATAAAAGAAGTCATCACCAGCTAGGAGAAGCTGTTTAAATGATTGACATTATCTGTTAGTTTATTGGACATTGAGGTTCTTTAGGTTCAGGGAGAAAGGTACGAATTGGAGCTTAAAAGCTGTAATGATTTTGTATTAATGCGAATTCTGATCTGCAGGCTTTTATCAGGCGAGCTGAATATTTAAAAACGTACAAACTGACTGCCAATTATTATAATATTATATTTGAAGGGTGGGTGGATTGAAAATAAGGTTTGACGTTAAAAATCGCTGCTTTGGAAACAGAGTTGGAAGCGGGGCGCGTGCTCACCTTTATTTGAACCACCATGCGTGTGCGTCACAGGAGAAGCCAGCGCATCCACCATGTGGGACAACAACGCCTGGGTGTATTTCTACGACAACACCACCGAGGGAGAGCCTCCGTTCCTCATCCAGGACTTCGTCCACGCGCTGCAGCCCGACGCCCGCTTCATCGTCATGCTCAGGGACCCAGTGGAGAGGTGGGCTTGAAGCGTCGCTTCACTCCTCCTGGAGTTGATGTAGATCTGCACCAAAAAGGCCGTCATGATGCAGGTGTCGTCACAACCGTTTACACTGCTGACGAGGGAGGATAGCGTCCCGGGTTATGGACGTGTTAGCTTCCTGACGCTGGCTGTCACACGGCTGTTTCACTATGACGGCGTTATCAGGCACCGCGAGGGCCCACTGCCGAATGCCTGCCAGGTATCCTGCTTAAAATGTGATGTCTGAATATGCTCCCCGTAATTGCTTTTGTCTGTCAAATCACAACCCGTGCAACCCCCACCCCCCCAAAAGAAATAAAAAAATAAAACAGTTTTGGGGGAAATAAATTGCACGCCCAATTAGATTAAGTATGCCATTTTTATTTGCGTGAGACTTGTTTACAGCCGAGACGCCGTCTCCCATGTCAAACTAATGCAAATGGAGCAGTGATATGGATCTGTGCTGTCAGTGTTTCATGCCGGCTGACAAGATATTAAACACCAAACACGTTGAAACAATCATTAAGGCTGGGACAACTATTCAGCTGAATGAAACTGAGTGATCCAAGTTGAGTTTTAATGTCTTTGATTGACTTGAATTATTTAGAACCTGTTGGGAATGACAGTGATGTGTAATTTGCTGTTACTTTCCCTTCTTACTCGGGAGCGACTGCATAAACAGCTGCCATTTGTTGCCTCACTTTGCACTACAGGAAGCTCTCCCTGCTGTCAACAACACACTTCCAACCGTGTTTACCGTAAACTACAGCGATCAGTGATTTGGGAACTGGTGGGAAGCTATAATGTGAAGATAACATGACTGGAAATGAGCTGAAACCTTCCCGTTTCTTTTTTAACCAATCAGATTATTTGTAGCAACCTAAATAATAATAATAATAATAATAATAATGACTCGTGTGTCTATTCTTGCCGGTTCTCTCTCGTCTTGCAGGCTGTACTCCGACTACCTGTACTTTGGTATTGCCAATAAGTCTGCAGAAGATTTCCACGAGAAGGTGTCGGAGTCGCTGCAGTTGTTCGAGGGGTGCCTTACGGAGTACACGATGCGCTCCTGTGTGTACAACACGACTGTCAACAACGCCATGCCGGTAAGCCTTCCCTCCCTCACGCGTTTGTCTCACGGGCAAAAAAAATCAACCCCCAAAACAAACCCGACCGGTTTATTAGCTGGTGGGGAGAGAGGAGAAGAAAAGAAAGGAGTGAAAAAGACAGATGGAGTGAAAACCACGCTTCATTAGCACACGCTAAAAGCTTGCCCGACAAGACTTTATGAAAGGGATTGGCGTCATTCTCACTCACGGCCCCAGTCGCAGTGGCGGCCGGTGCAGGGCCCCAGTGTTAGGAACCTGGCCAGGATTTCCCAAAAATAGGGTGAGAGAGGGAGGAAAAGACTGGCCTGTCCTCTTTTGGATCCACGTGACACTGCCTTGTCTTCAAGTCCTCTTTTCTAGTAAGCTTTATGGAGCATGTGTGCTTTTTACCGCTGGCCTAAGTGTCCACCAATATCCTCGAAGAGTTAATAAGCTGGGGTGTATTGATAAGAGTTCTGGGGTTCATATGGAAGAAAAATTTTAAATAAAGACCCAACACAGGACAAGCCTAAACTGCTGTAATATTTTTATTTCACAAAGGAAGTTTTCTTTTTTTCCCTAAAGTAAAATACTTTTCAGTTTTCCTACAGGGGCAAAGGACATGCGGTATTTCATGTGAAACTTATGCAACAGGCGGCCACAAAGCAATTGCAAAATCCATTTCAACAACAGTTAGATTACAGGCAAAAGCTCTGGTGAAATCTCACTAAAGATCAGTGGCCTACTTTAGTTTTTCAGCAGGAACTAATAATCGTTTTGTTGTGTATCGGGTCAATATAAGTCTCAAACACGAGTTGAATCCCCCCCAAACCCTCACACATCCTCCTGTTATCTTCAGTGGTTTTTTTTGTTTCATCTTACCTGGAATCCAATAAAAACACTGAAGCACTGAAGTACTCTCAATGTGTGTTGTGGTATTCGATCCCAAGATGTCCAAGTGCTTCAATAGGATTTGGGCACACTACCTCCTCACCTGTTGTCTTTAATTGGACAAATAGAAAAGGACGGTGGTCGACAGAGAACTGATTGGACCCCATAAGATCCAATCAGGCCATTGCAATCTATTATATTTGCCTATTTTGTGAACGTGCTTCTCTTTCAGTGCTGTGAGGTATTTTGAGTAGAAACTAGACAACCTTGGTGAGATTTTATGGTTGTTTTTTTCAGCTTTTTAGCAAGAAGTCAAACAAAACAACAGCATGATGTGGAGGCAGAGAATCTGTTGTTTTCACCGGGAGGTGGTTTCTGATTCGAGAGGGAGCGGCATCTTTTCTTTTTTTTCTTTCTTTTCTCAACCCGCTAACTCTCTATATTAAAAACATCACTTACTGTTCACATTATCCACGAGGGAGACTTAAAGCCTTAGCATGAAACCTAAACATGTGCACGTATGCATCGCAGCATCTGGGAAAGAGCTCTTCTTTGTGCCTGCAGGTCAGATTGCAGGTGGGCCTTTACATTGTGTACCTGATGGACTGGCTGACCGTCTTCAGCAGGGAACAGATCCTGGTCCTGAGGTTGGAGGACCACGCCTGCAACAGGAAATACACGATGCACAAAGTGTTTGAGTTTCTCAATCTGGGTGAGTGGAAATGAGAGAAACATGTGAATTTATTTCCCGTGAAGGGACTCTGATCAGTGCGATGCGAAACAGCGGGAGCGCCTACTGATTTGACGGATATACAATCAGAAGGGCGGTTTATTAGAATCTCCATGTGCGGAGCCGAATTCACACAGTGAGACGTATTAAAGACCCATTGAGACGTATTAAAAACAAATCCTGGTCGACTTGGTGGTATTTGTTTAAACCCTGGACTCCATTCTCATCAGTGCTGACGGGATTTGACACGCATGGTACTTCTCATCACTATAACTCCTCATCTGTTTTAAAACAATTCAGACTTTGTGCACAGTTTTACACACAGTACACATCTGTGGGTGAGAAAATAGGCAATAAAGTTAACGTGTTGATTTAGAAGTAGAGCTTTGCCTGCCATCAGTTATAATCATGCTACAATTACGACTTTTCACAATCAAAATGTATAGTTTCATCTAAAAAAATTTTTTTAATTTGCCCAAGATAAATTCCTGAAACAAACCCTAAGATTTTACAGAACCAATTTTCAAAGATGAAGTTAATTGGCACAACTAAATGTTAGATTGAAAGAATGAAAAGTCAAGGACACAATTAAGTGCTCATGATGAAATCAGCGAATTGATTTGGAGTCAAGCTCTTTTTACCTCTTTTGGTTGTTATAATCTATAAAACCTCATTCATTATTGGGATGATAATCATCAGTATTGATGTTGATACCAGTACACACAAGCCCAGGCATCATGAATATTACAGTAATAGGAGGGTTAAAAAAGAAATCTCTACCTGGTTCTTGAATACTCTGACTTACATTCCGTTGTGCAATTTGATTACGGTACATATGTCTGTAAGACAAGCAGGATGACGTCAAGAGAAGCAGTGTCACAGGCTGCAATGTTCACAAAGAGCAGCGTTCGTATCGCAGTGACAAGTCATGTTGATTTTCGAGTATTTAAGTCGTGTAAAACCCACTAGCTCAGAACAGAACATTGAATTTCCACCCAGTGCGTCTCTGAACTCACGTTATTTAGCCAACAAAAGTTGCACACACTTCTCTGAGGAGAACAGTAGAACACAGTATACGACAGCGAGGAGGGCTTCTGACTTCTTCCCCGCCGGCTTATTTCACAGTGTAATTGCCCTAAAGCTGAGACTTAACTCTTCAAAGGGCCGCCGACATCATTCAAGGTGCGATTACCTTCCAGAGAAGCTGCTGCTTCAGACTCCCTTTCAGAGTATTTGTTAATTTTGTTTAGCACTGTTTATATTATTTTATATATGTAAAATATTGAAGGGGCCCAGAAAGAAGGCATGGGGCTGTAAGTGTCTGTTTGTGCTTTACAGGGCCGCTCACTAAAGAGATCGAGTCAGAAATCACAAGGAGTCCGGCGTCGAACACGAGGAGGCCGGCCGACAAGAACCTGGGTCCCATGCTGCACATCACTAAAGAGATCCTGCGGGACTTCTACATGCCGTTCAATGAGAAACTGGCGAAAGTGCTGCGGAATGACTCCTTCCTCTGGGAGAGTAACTCTCGACTCTGAACAATCCGCCGAACAGTACTTCAGTTCTTCTTAACAAACCACTGATGCATCAGCCAGCCCCTCTGTTTGGGTTACATCTCTCGCAAGTGCCCATGAAAAAATAAAAATAAAAAAATCACATTTTTTTTTTTTTTTTAATTTAAATTATTTTTTAAGTTATAAAAGCAGAAATGGATCAAAGATAGTGAAATAGCACAAGCAAGTGTGGTTGGGTTTCTGTGTGAGTTTACGTGTGTGAGAGAGTGAGTGAGAATACAAGAGATGCCGGCAGGTCATGATTCTTTTATTTCTTGTGACCAGATGTACAAAATTTAATGATGAACTCAAAGAAAAATAAAACGCCTGTCTTATTTTGTCTTCTTGCTTTTGGTTTTTATTAAGATAGCGACGTCTCCGGGACGTACGCAGAGGACGCCCAGCAGTTTTTATTCCCTTTTCATCCAACACAGCTGGAACGAGCTCAAAGCTGTGAAAGAGTTCGATTGTGCCTTGGTGGTTGTTCAGAGATATTTAAATGTTACAGAAAGAACAAAACTCAAAGGCAAAAACAAAAGCTGTTATCAGACCACAATGGATTAGTTAAACAGCACCGCCCTCTACTGCTGAATATACAAAGCTGCAATATTGAAATTGTACCCATCAAACACCACTTTGAAGGCCAACACTTTAAATTCAACAAAAAAACTTGACATGTTTGTATTTTGGGCCATTAAATTATGACTGGTTGGGAGGGGGGGGGGGGTGTTATATGTCATATATAAGACACCTATTTTTTGTGTGTGAATGCACAATGCTTCCAAAGAAGAGATGTTTTCAGATTAAAAGAAAAAAGCAAACAGATTATGTCACCATGAAGAATTTACATCAAATTCACATTAAGTTGTGAGTAAGTGTTTTATTTTCCATTTAATTGTATCGCAACGAGGTTAAACCATATCCACTGTCGACACTAGAGGGCAGGAGAGGGCAGGTAATGTTCAATACTACACAACTGGAACTCCACTTTCAGAAATTCAGGCACAGAGCCATGGAGGAATTTTCTTTTTTAAATGATTTATTTCTTCATTAGTAATACTGAAAGGATTTTAGGTGCTTTAAGAAAGGTAGATATAAGAGTGAAACTGAAAAACGAGCAAACATCTTCAGGAAAACAGACAAATAAAACTGAACAGCTTTCAGCATAATCATCCAATAAACTGCCATCATACAGAACTGTTCCACAACCTGACGTTCACATCTTCCTTCTTTTTTCCTTTAATGAAATACAGGTCTGCAGAGAAAAACGGCTTCATTCTCAGTGAAATCAGGACAATCTGGTGGTAGAAAAAAAAAAAGAAAGAAAGAAAAGTGACTGCAAATCATTTGCATTTTCTGTTTAGAGCTGGGCGGCTCATCTGGCCGGCTGAAGGGGCTCTGCTTCAGTGAAAGCTTCAATTTCCTTGGAATTCACTAATATTATCAGAGCTTCTTTCATCCCAGCCTGTCCTGTATCAGAACACAGTGAGTGACAGGAAACCGGACAACTTATGCCCCTGAGAAAACCTTTTGAAGTGCACATCTAACCCATTTAACCCAAGATCCCACCCTTTGACATTTCTTTCGACTGCTTCTGTGCTCAATTTTGGCCCCAATATGCTAAAAATACTAGTTGTCAAGGGAAGTTTGTGTTTTTTCAGATGCTGGCAGGATTCTCAGTATAAGTCACCTCTCATGGAGCGGCTTTACGGTGGAACTACAGAGTTGATATTTGGCATTTATAGGTTCTGACCCCTTCACATCCCACACAGACGCACTAAAATCAGTATAGCGGAGATACGGGAGTGAGGGTAATAAACTTCAGCCCAGGGGGTATTCTGAGAGTTCTCTTACAGATGGATAGCAGAGTGCAGGTGGAGTTTATGAAATGCAGCAGCCAGCGTGTGTGTTGTGTACTATGTATAGCACTATGTAGAAAATACCTGGCTCACTGGTGCTGTCAGACATTGTCGTATTTGTTATAAAAGCAAAACACTAGATTGTTTGGCCTATTTACTTGAGCAAATCAATTCTTGAAGCTAATTTTGTATGATCGAAAAACTGATCGGTGCATTTATCTTACCATATAAGACACATGTGCTCGAACAGATGATGTGCACAGAAAAAAAAAACTTTTGCAAAACTTTGTGTCTCTTTTCAACATATATGCAAATATTTAGTTTTTCTTTTTTTACATAACACATTGTAATGAAGAAAAATAGTACTCAGTGTTGGAAAAGTGCAAAAGATGTGTGATTTTGGTCGGTTTTGTGTCACTTCCACATATAAGGTGCTTCTTCATACAGTTGATGAACTCTAAGTCTAGAAAATTGTCAATTTAGTCAATAATATGTACATCTGGCATTTAGAACTGAATTTAAACGGTCTGGAAAAACCCCACACTGCTCATGAAAACAAAGCAAGAAAAAAAAACTTGTTTTCAATAGAAACGGACAATCAAATTCACACATGAGCAGCTTGTACCAGCAAAAAACAAACGTTATTGACTCCTAGTATAACGTCCATGATGGGAAAAAAAGAACAAAGAAAGGTCTTCGATTTAAATTTAAAATAGAACAGTTTCACTTTAAAAGAGAGGTGGGTGAGTGTTGATTTATGTGTTTGTATATGTAACCAGGTAGTTCAAACTAACAACGTTCACATTGGCAATTTGGCATGAAAATAAAGAAAATAGAAATAGGCTTTATTGTAATTTAGAGACACCTTTTTTTTTGTAAAATACACATAATTTAATTTGCTGCTTTAAAATCATTAGTTGCTTCTGCATGCATCTACAATTTGAATGGATATTCAAAACTTTTCATATACATTTTTCTAGCAGAGAAAGTAAATTGCCACATTCAACCCTTTATTTACTTTTTACATTTTCATTTGTCTTAAAGATACTTTTCGATGACGCAATTGAATGCAGTTAAACTGTTTCAGTACTTTTTAATCTTTTTTTGTAACAGGGTTCTGTTTATTTCTACAATTCAAACAATGTAGTAACAAATTATTAATCTTCCCACCTCTGGATATTAGCAAGGTCACGAGGTCAATGCATGAGAAAATATTTCATACTATCTAACAAACCAAAGTATAATCACTTTAATATTAATCAGTTAAAATCAAACCCGCATATAGCCTCCTCTGGTAAGGATGATATTAGAAACACTGATGTCATTATTTGTTGCAGTCAAACTGAAAATTATGAAAAGAAATTGATATTTCTCACTTTTAATTGTATACCAGGTGGAAAGGTTTTCACATGTACGATGCAAAATAAAAAGAATCCTCTATATATCGCAATGAAATTTGAAGTGTTCAACAAGTTTTCATTCAATCATAGACAAAAAACAAAACAAAAAGAGGAATCGCTTTGTATTTTTGCTTTTTAGATTGCTTTTGTTTACATTGATATATTCTGGGATATGAACCTACGCTTTGTGCCAAGAGGTCTGTTACTGTTCAAAAAGATTCACGGAATATTACATTTACCCACGCCAAACTGATGCAGTTATATTCTATTAAATCCATGATTGTTGACTCTGTGGGTTGTTTAATTTGAAAAAAAAAAAAGAGACTTTTTTTTGTTTAGTACAGTAGTTTGAAGAAGTAAAGCAATCCAAGCCAGTGGTGTTGGAGGATGTTGGTGGATGTTGGTGAATGTATGTTGGTGGATGTTGGTGGATGTATGTTGGTGAATGTATGTTGGTGGATGTTGGTGAATGTATGTTGGTGGATGTTGGTGGATGTTGGTGAATGTATGTTGGTGGATGTTGGTGGATGTTGGTGAATGTATGTTGGTGGATGTTGGTGGATGTTGGTGAATGTATGTTGGTGGATGTTGGTGAATGTATGTTGGTGAATGTTGGTGGATGTTGGTGAATGTATGTTGGTGGATGTTGGTGGATGTATGTTGGAGAATGTTGGTGAATGTTGGTGATGTTGGTGAATGTATGTTGGTGGATGTTGGTGAATGTATGTTGGTGGATGTTGGTGAATGTATGTTGGTGAATGTTGGTGGATGTTGGTGAATGTATGTTGGTGGATGTTGGTGGATGTATGTTGGAGGATGTTGGTGAATGTTGGTAGATGTTGGTGAATGTATGTTGGTGGATGTTGGTGGATGTATGTTGGAGGATGTTGGTGAATGTTGGTGAATGTATGTTGGTGGATGTTGGTGAATGTATGTTGGTGGATGTTGGTGGATGTTGGTGAATGTTGGTGGATGTTGGTGAATGTATGTTGGTGAATGTATGTTGGTGAATGTTGGTGGATGTTGGTGGATGTTGGTGAATGTATGTTGGTGAATGTATGTTGGTGAATGTTGGTGGATGTTGGTGGATGTTGGTGAATGTATGTTGGTGGATGTTGGTGAATGTATGTTGGTGGATGTTGGTGGATGTTGGTGAATGTTGGTGGATGTTGGTGAATGTTGGTGGATGTTGGTGAATGTATGTTGGTGAATGTATGTTGGTGAATGTTGGTGGATGTTGGTGGATGTTGGTGAATGTATGTTGGTGAATGTATGTTGGTGAATGTTGGTGGATGTTGGTGGATGTTGGTGAATGTATGTTGGTGGATGTTGGTGAATGTATGTTGGTGGATGTTGGTGGATGTTGGTGAATGTTGGTGGATGTTGGTGAATGTTGGTGAATGTTGGTGAATGTATGTTGGTGAATGTTGGTGGATGTTGGTGGATGTTGGTGAATGTTGGTGGATGTTGGTGAATGTATGTTGGTGAATGTTGGTGAATGTTGGTGGATGTTGGTGAATGTATGTTGGTGAATGTATGTTGGTGAATGTATGTTGGTGAATGTTGGTGAATGTTGGTGGATGTTGGTGAATGTATGTTGGTGGATGTTGGTGGATGTTGGTGGATGCGTCCGCAGCATGAAGACGGAGTCGCTGCGAGGCTGTTCCAGGTGGCATTAATGGGATTCAACACGAGACGCTGGATGTGCTTAGGAGACATTTTCTCCTCAGGTCCATTCCTTCTCTTGTCAGTCTGGATCAGCCGGACGCGGGGCTTCAGCACAGAGGGTTTTCTTAACCGTCTTTCCCACCACTTTTCTTTTCGTGTTTCATCAAGTGTCTCTCGCTAAACTCCCACCGCTCTCTTCCCTCTTGTCACACTTTAGTCTTCTGTCACACTGAACCGCAATTACAACCTGTTCTGTGGGGCTTCTTTATGCGAGTCACGCTTGATCAATAACACTAACTAATGCTTCGTTCGTTTTAGACTTTCCAGGCAACATGTCAAAAAGCCTGCTCATAAGTAACCATCACATGAGCAAATCAAATAAGAGAAAATAAAAAAAGTATCGCAGCACTTTGCGGTCAGTGATGGATGGAGACTTTCAGGGGATAACAAGAAGGGACAAAATTGGAATAAACAAGTTTATGCAACAAACATTTGCAATCCATCATGCAGATTGAAAGCTCTGATAGTCTGCCAGTTGAAGCTATTTGAAGAGGCTGTGTGAGGCCCAGACAGAGCAGCTGATGGAAGACCCAGTGAAAGAGGAATGCAGAATTAGTATTTTTTTTTTATAAAAGTTATTCTCAATTGGGTGAGATTTGTTAGGAAAAACAAAAAAACAGCAATGCAGCAGTTGGTCTCTCTTATTTATTTTATGTACAATGTTCCAAAAGTATGATGAAGATATTAAACACCAGAGTCCTGCTGAGTTCTCACCGCTAACGCTTGTTGGATCGGCTCTGTCCGGAGCATCTGTTTGTGATATACAGCGCTATGCAGCTTGATGTGTTTTGGATATGTGCTGCAGGAACAGAAAATGTCTCTGGCAAAGATTATGATTGCTGATTGCCCTGCTAGTTTCTTACTGCGATTAGCTAAGCAAACCAAAAACTCAAATTGTGATTGCTTGTTACCGTCCATTTGTTTTGTGCGGTTTGAGGAAAAGCCAGAACCTTGAAATGTCAAAACTTTTTCATGCATGTTGACTCTTGGTGTCTTGATGATTGTGTTTATTGTTGGCGAGCGTCTGTGGAGCAGCATTAAGGGATGCAGCTATTTTTATCAGGTCCAAATTCCTGACAACGGAGGATGTTCAAGACCAGATGTTTCTTCTATGTCTTTTTTTTTTTTTTCCCCACTCCCTGTCCTCTCAGGCCTCCTTACAGTTGTGTCAGTGTTCACAAAGGTTCAATGCATCCAGGAGTCAACGCTCTGCCTTAGCTTTCACCTCAGACTGCAGCCGAGTAGAATTGTAATGTGGTTACACCCTCCGTCTCCCCCAAGCATCAAAGCTGACAGATGTCCTTCAGCGTGTTCATGCTGGAGGACAATGTAATGCTTGATAAACAAATTCTCGGTGTATTGAAGGGAGCTGTACTGCTTAAGAGGCTGGTAACCTTTAAAGTTTGCATCGCGTCGATGGTGGAAAAACCTGAACCACAAACAAAGACAGAGAACGCTGAAGAACATGTTGCTTCGGCATTTATCCCATCTCGGTGTCCTCATGCAGAAAGTCTTTTCCCGCGTCGGGATTACCTCTTGATTCAAATTAGCAGCTGTCGCCGTCGTTAGTCGTGGACATCTGGCTCCTTTTGGTCACATCCAGCTGGACCGTGTCCCGACCACACTGAACACAGTGGACACGGAATGAGAAGCACAGGCGTTCAGGAAGGGAACGCTTTCAGGGGGAGACGTGAGGCTGGTTGATCCAGACCACCGAGACAACGGTGAAGGAAGAGTGACGCTGTCGCAGGATAGCTGGAGGTGCATTATGTATGCGCTAAGTGCTTGTCGTCACACGAGCTCTCCAGTTGGGTGACGTTGGGAGCCACAAGGAAATCGGAAATATAATCACGGACATAATTGCTTCCACTGATGTCGGGGCAGGACTGGTGCAGATAGCAGAAAACCATAAAAGCAAGTCCGAGCCAGCGTGAAAGACAGATGTCCGCAGAACTTTTTTCTTTCTCCCAATTGGCCTAAATAAACAGCTTACTGTGCACGATGACAGGTTTTTATTCACAGTCCAGTGAAAACATTTGCTTCAGATATTTACCAGAAGTGACTTCTTCAGATTTGTGACTCGGGGTCATAAATCGTTAGCCTTGAAATACCCGCGTCTACTGATTCGTAGGCCAGTGGAGTGCGGCGGGATTAAACTGATAAACAGTTTGTGTTTCTTTTCATCCAAAAATATTTAAAATCTGTCCGAGCATCTGGCAACAAATCCGAAATACCGTCTCGTGTTATTTGAAGCAATTAAAGCTACAATATGTTCCAGAGCTGGATCTATTTACTACAATCACGCCAATAAAAATGTATTAGAACGTCGTGACTGGTGACGTGCTTCGTTGCGGCTGCAGTTCCAAGAAGGACGCCGTGAAAACATAAGCTGACAGAGACTTAAGGTCTCACGGCGTACTGCTCTGCATGTGTGCCCGTCTAGCAAATTGAGCGTCGCCATGTTTCACACAGTTTCCATGGACACAAAGAGAAATAATGCCAAGATCCAGAACCAGGCTGTTACGTTCTTTTTGTAAGTGTACTGCCATCAAAAATGTTCCCGGTCTAATTGAGCCACTTTTAGAGATGTATGCAACCGAAATGACCGCATAAATGGAAATAGATGTACTTTTTGTTCTGTGGAAACTGCAACAAATAATTTTTTAATAGTGGTTTGACTACTGGTGTGTGATGATTAGATATAATAATTGAAGTGTCTTTCCCGTCTCTCATTAAATTTAACAGTGAAACACGCGAGAGAGTCGACGGCCTCTGACAGCAAAGATGAACAGAGATTTAGCTTGCAGGTTTAGCGCAGAGAATCGTCCATTATGAAATGCACGTGTTAAAGCCGTAAATCCCAAGGCGGTGTTATGCCGCCTTTTGGCTCCATAAATGTGTCCCGTTACATTTTGGTGCACACGCAAATAAACAAGAGTAGTAGTAGTTGTAGTAACAAACCTGCGTGTCCCCAGCGAACCCCACGGAACTTTCATTAGAAGGAATGGGCTATAAACCAAGTTTGACACCTTCAAGGTTGCATTAGATTAAATTACAAAATGTGTTTACACACATTCTTTGTTTTATGTATTTGTTACATATCCATGCTGGCCAACACAAAAAAGCAAAACAACTCCCCATTTGAAGTAATTCTTTTATTTAATTAGTGAACTAATTTAAACTCGGACTTTCAACTCCACAGTTAAAACACAATTGCGAATTATCCTTTCCTCTTTCGGACTTTTATCTCGAGCCAATCCCCCTGCTTTTCATCAAATACGAAGCGACAAAGCAGCAGCGGGGAGGTATTTGCCGCTAAGCTTCTCACCTATCACACTGGGCACTGACGTCCAATTAATGAGACTTCAGATGGGGATTGTTTTTTTTTTTTTTTTCATCCTATGCGAGATTATGGGGAAAGGCAGGAGCCATCACTCTCCCACCTTGGGTGTTCCTCAAAAAGAAAGACGGCTATTGTCACAACATCCGTTTCTCAAGCTGCTCTGCATCACAAGCTGATAAGCAGCTGTTTGATCCGCCTGCGTCAGACTATAGCTGCTAGTTCATCACAGACACTGTTTCACTCACTGCGCTAAAGAAGTCTAGCCTTTTAATTAACATTGTTGATTTCCTATTTTCCAAGACATGTGGTACATATAGTGAGGGTCTTGTCTCTCATTTCATTCCAGAGTGGAAACTAAATCTATATCAGCAGCATTGATAACCAGGGATATTCTCTCTTAGCAGAAATGTTGACTGAAGCATAAACTATTCTTATTATTTATCTTTATTTTCATTTGTCAATGTCATAACTGAGTGTGGCAGGGGAATCACCCTGGAAAGGGCCTGTGAACTCAATTTGTAGGTAGCAGTGGTTCAAACCACAAAATATTTGATTAAAACACACAGGACTTATTGTAAGTGTAATTATAACAAATAAAATGATCTCCGTAACAGTGCCAACAGCTGCAGAACTGATTTAACGGATATTCACTATTTTCTTTTTAAAATTCCTGGTCCTATGAGCTGTGGAGAATAATATCTTCTAATGGAAAACTGAATGAAGTCAATGCTGTTCAAGCTCCACGACGGTGAGTTCAACCTCCTCCACCCCCGCCATAAACGAGGCAGCCTTGCAGCGTCGACCCACTGAGACTCTAAGTACGTTAAAGTGTGCTGGATGGCATCAAATGTCACGTCTTCATGTCCTCGGCGGCAAAATCATGCAGTTCTCTTGGCCGCCTTCGTCTCATCACACCTTCCGTTTCCTCCCCGCTTCTTGCACCCAGTCAGCTCAGGATGGGTGTAGTCTCGTCGAGGAGTGGGCGAAACAGTGAACGCTTGCCTTGCTGGCGAAGGGATCGTGCCAACTGAACAGAGAGTCTTCCAGCCTGGAGCTGTCCGCCCACTCCAGATCCTGTTCCTCAGTGATTAGCCTGCAGCCTCATCCGCCTTTAGACTCTGCTCAGATTCCCCCTCAGTCTCAGGTGCTTTTCAGTTCCCCAAACAACCCTTCAGGGATTTTCTGCACGCGATGTCCAGCTGTATTGGTAGCGTGCAACGAGCCAGTGTGTTGACATTGGGTAGCATGCGGGCCTCAGTTTGTCTTGCCTCAGGTCGATGAAATTTGAAAAGCTGTGCTTATTAGTTGTGCAAGTGCTCGGTGGAATCCCCACTCCTCACGACTAAACCTTCTGAGCCCGAAGGCTAGACGTTTCTTTGCTTAGCAATAACTCTAAATGCCACTTTAAATACCAGAGGTAACGTGCTGCCTGTCCTGTGATGCAACGATTGACTTTTTCCATGTTTATGTTTTTATTCCCTTCACAAATCGTCAAGGAAAAACAAAGTGCAGCTCGGACACCACGGATTTAATTAATAAAGTGCCCGATTGGCTCCTGGTTCGAACTTCTTCCCATTAAAGTGTGGCTTCATTAGCTGCTGCAGTCGCGACTGCATGAACGAGAGATAGAGAAGGGGAAAGGGAGAAAAAAGGCCTCACCAGGAACAGACGGTGCTGATGTGATGAGCAGTGACACACAGGACAGCACTCTATCCTGGTGTTGGAACATGCCCGGCTGCTCTGCCGAGAGTTTGTTTGATTGGATTTCAGCTGCTTGTTATTGTGTAAATTACTGACACACACACACACACACACACACACACACGCACACACACCTTGGCTGGAAAAAGGACCAGCCAGGCAAAGCAGGCGGTGGGAAGATGGGGAGGAGGAGGAGGAGGAGGAGGAAGAGGTTAATTTCTGGGGACATTCTGTGGCGTTTGCTGACATTAAACTCACTAAGCACACTTTAAGTAACAGAGGCATACCCAGTGAGACCTATTACTGAAAAGAGAAGCTGACTGCAATTGTTTGTTTGAAAAAAATAGATACCGTGTGCCAGTTTGGAGTAAAACACACAAACACACACACCAACACACACCTGTATTGATTAGGACACTTGCACCTGCTGCTTCTTTGCAGACCCAGAATTATCAGCTGGTTAAATAGTGATTTCTGTGTCTGAGTTGTTTCCCCAACAGGAAACAGGAAAGCTTTGTCTGGTTAAAGCAGCTTCTGCCCCAGACAGTGTGGGGCAGGATGAAGATGAAAGAAGGTCTTGTATGTGTCACGCTGCCATCATCTGCTCACCACTATCCTGACAAATGAAATGACTGTACAACGTGTCAGCCAGGGCTGGTTTGAATTTAGGAGAAAAACTGAAAGAAAAAAAAAAAAGAAAAGAAAAGAAAAATCTTTTGGAGTCACCTGCCAGCCTCTAAAGGGGAGAACTGCTGTCTGGCTCTTCCCTCTCTGCTCCCTCATCTCCTGCTCACTGCGTTTTTCCCCTCCCTCACTGCATTTTCCCAGACCGAGGCGTCCATGGACCCTCTGGCTCGTCTGTTTTCGTCAGCGACTTGGAGTGCTCTGAGAACTTTGTGAACTCTTTGCGTTGGGAGTGGGGCGGGAGAGCAGGGCGAGCAGTTGATGGGACGCAGTCCGGCAGCAGCACCAGGCTCCTCTGGAGACAACACCGGGACTCTCAGGTGGACATAATCCCCCCGGGTCATGACAACACAACGCTCCAGCTTCCTACACCTCCTGGCTCTGCTGGGACTCCTCGTGGGGTTGGCACACCTCGGCCATGGCTCCGTCGCTGAGGATGAGGATTATTACATGCAGGAGCTGCTGACGCGGGAGCAGTATAACCACGTCCAGTTGTTTGACAGGACCATGGCCTCCATACCCGATGGGCATGAACACTCAAGACAGAACCCGGGAAAGAAAATAACCAAGGAAAAACCAGACAGCAGCAGGCAGACAGACAAAACCAAAACAGACGCAAAATCAGGTAAAAGCACTGCTATCTCTTTGAAGAAGAATGAGTCACAATGTGATGATTTCAAGGAAATGATACTGAATATCTAAAGTTTCACAAGATGAAAGAATCATGTGCAAAGCAATATTTGTTTTAGTAATAATTGGCCATATAAATGATTATAAAAGTGCAGGCTTATTCAGAAAAAAAACCCAAACTATACTCGGATGACATTTATGTGAAATGTTGCCCATGCAAGAGCATGGATCCATGCTCTTTGACAAATGAAAGCCAGAAAAAAAAAATCAAAGCATCAAATTTAGTCTTAATGGTCTCCTTGACTTCAGAGGAGCATCTGAATTCAATTTACACGGTGATAGATGTGCAGGGGGAAAAAAATTAATTCCAATGACAATGACCTCCTGAGGTAGTCGTCCCCCACTTCCTCAATACATCGGATCAGAGCGGCGCTCACGTGTGGCTTCAGCAGGACTACAAGCTTCACGCACAGCAGAGGTCAGGATTGTGTTATTTTGGAGGAGCCTGAGTGCACGTGTGAATCCAGCTTTTCGAGCCCAGACACAGCAGCCAGGTCCCACAGAGTGAAAACCTCTCCCTTATGGGGGCCGCCGGTTCATGCGGTAGCAGGTTCGGAGGTATGTTTGAAATCCGGCCAGGCGATTGGACGTGCAGGAGCGGGCGTGAGGCCGTGTGTTGGTCGGTGGCGGAAAATGCCGAGCAGCTGTGTCGACACTGACCTCATGCTTCAGGCATCTGGCTCCACGTGTCTCAGCAGGAACACCTGCAGCAGGTGGCACTCGAGGACGACCATCATGAAGTAGTACACATTGATGTATTGCTGAGTGCTTTGTCCTACGATGTGATTTATATGGTCTTAAATAACAGTCGTCCAAAATGTGGTGATTTATTGCGACGATGCGCTTGGAGCTTCTGTAATATATCGTTTGAAATATTAACAGCAAATCAATTGACGATGCCTTTCAAAATGACGACCCCACATTATATTATTATGAGGTATTGATATTTGACGCGCAGCTTTTTTTTCCTTACTGTGTTCACAAGCTCCTCACACTGCTGTTGGATAAATTCAAGCAACAGTTTAACAGAACAACATAGAAACTAATGAAGAATCAAGTGGAGCAATTAGCAGCGACAGTATGTCACTCGCAGATGTATGCAAACTTGTTTACCATAAAAACAACAATAATTACAATCAATATTTATTCATAAAGGACATTTTAAAAAGGTTAAGATTCTTAATTGACAAGTGATAGTGATCATAAGACAAAAGAATCAAGGAACAGTAAATATAAGCTGGGACAAAGGACACATAGAATGTATACCGAAACTGGTAAATAGAGGATGGTTAAATACAACTGAATTAAAAATACGTGTTGTCTGGTCTTCAGGGTTGGTTATCTGCCCAGGGTTCCTTCTGTCCATTCTGACATTGGCTCCATTGCTCCACAGCCTCAAGTGGGATAAAGCAAAGTAGATGAATGGATGAATTTGACCAGTGCTGCTTTGAGGCTTTGTGTTCAATTCAGTGTTCTGATTTTCAGAAAAAAAAAAAAAAAAGATTTCTTCTTGACATCTGCAGACCAGCATTCAGTTTACAACTTGAAAACCGGCCCACCAGAGGGTCACGCAGCTCACGTGTTGACTATATATAGTGTAAAAATTACAACTTTTTCAATAAAAGTAGCTGCTGTTTCTGATTTATTCACTATGGGTGCACTGTTTCAGTAAGAAACAAAACATTTTGGAATTGTTGCAAAATGTATAATATATATTGTTAGATCAGCTCCTGGAAATAAAGATTATATCCATCTATATAAACCTCTACTGATCAAAATGTGCTTTACAAAAGTAGAGTTTCGTAATATGACCTTCAGTTTCCTATTTGACTATCGGCTTTAGTGCCTGTTCATTTTGAATTTGTACTGCGGTGCTGCAGCTGAGAGCATTGTGGAGGATTTAACCCGTCCTCAGAATGACAGGAGGATAAATACTTTCAGATGTGAAATGACTTGTTGTCATGTGTTTCCTCCCCTGACCTGAAACTATGTCAAATACAAAAGCGCATGCCTCACGTCCATCTTTAGTTCCTGGAATGTGACTCCCTGCCCTTTTCCCTTCCTCTTGTGCTGGGTATCTTTGTCACTGAATTAATCCTTGTTCTGTTCAATATCTCCGTGTCACATATTGTAACTGAGAGTGCAAAATAAAGTGGCTGCGTGAGCAGATGTGAGTGAGAAAACTGCTTAAAGATTCAAAATATGTGTGTTGCAGAAATTAACGCTTGGTTTTGTTCCCAATCCTGAATCTGTCCATATGTGTCTGAGTTCCAGGAAAGCTTGTTTTTCTCCCTTTGTATTTCTATCCTTCTCCATGCTGACGACTATGAAACTGTTCTCATAGGTGTGATTCCATCCTGCATAGTTTCCTTTAAAAAGAACACCTAATACTTTTTCCTGGTTTACTATCACTCCTCAGTGAAAGCGACCAACAAAAAGACAGAGAAGAACAAGAAGAGCACTGTGAAAAACTCAAACAGCATCTCAGAAGGAGCCGGACAATACAATCCCATCCGAGAAGGTGAGTGGAAAACCAGTGACCTTCGTTCATGGGAAAATGTATTCAAACTGCTCCACTTCCACAGGAGCTGTTATGATGGGAAAAATGAAACAAACTCTCTCAGAGATGACAAATGTTTTGGAAAAGGGCAAGATTTTTTTTTTTTTTTACAAGACATATTTTCCCCAAGAGAACTAGCCTGGCAGTTTCAGACGATGCTCTCAGAAGTGGAGTAAGAGCCACAGAGGCACTTTGCTTATGAAACGTTGAGTTTGGTTTCTATGGTTCGTACTATGTATGTTTGCTAAACCAGAGCCAGGACGCCCCCAGTAGTCGCTCCAGCACGTCAAATGATTGATTAAACTCGCCCGGCTGAAAACATGATTTAGTTCAACGTGCGCGAGTTCCCGCCTTGTCAAACTTTCCACACCAATGAAAGCACCGATTCTCCGCTGGGTGTTTTCTAGCATTATGGAAAGCCGTATTTCAGACCGAGCAGGGTGGCCAGCAGTTTTGTGTTTATGTTGAAGTTATTGTAAGTCATCTACCAGAGTAGAAAGTTGGATAATCCTTGCATGTTGAAAAACTAACCCAAACCCAAGATGGGAAACGCTCAGACTCCCAAAAATGACGTTTTCATGGGTAAAACTCTTTTTTATCCACAGTTTCTGTTCACCTCTTCTCCTGGTAGCCACATTTTCAGAGCTTGTGCATCATAAAAACATAGACTTTATATCCTCCATTACTGAACTGTGACAATTGCTTCAACTCGAAGATTGTATTATTTATTTTCACGTTGTAAGACGTGTTGCTGAGTGCAACTACTGGGAGAACATTAAAGGGGTCGATCTGAGATCAACAGAGAATTTTTGAAGTTTCTCTCAGTGGATGTAACTACACTTCATTCATTGTTCCCCATCACATGTAACTGAACTCTGTGGAAAACAAGCTGTTTCCGCTCTGATATCACAGCTTGTCACGTGTGAGGAGTGAGGCTGCAGAGACTGTACTGGGCGCAGCTGTCTCACAACGTGCAGGGATATTTCCTCAAGGAGTCAGTCGCAGAGTTGTTTAATATGGTTTCCACTGATAGCAAGATAAAGCACCTTTTTGAAGATAGAATATGAAATATGGCTTTCGTTTTTAAAAATATTTGAAATCTAATGTTATTCTGGTGTTTGTTTAAACAACTGTCAGGATATTCAGAAATGTGGTATAAATATAGATATCTATCCATTCAGGTCGTTCTCACTGTAAAGTCTATAGTTTATAAAACACTTCATCTATCCAGATTGTGGCTATACAGCTGGAAGTGTCTTGTGAAAAAGTGCCGGAAAGTCCTTGTTTGGCAACAGTTTAAAGTGCACAAATGCAATCTGGATGAATGGCTGTCATCTAATTTCCATATTAAATCATTTGAAAAATGAAAGGTTGTGACTCAAAAAGCCTGACTAAGCATCGGTGGCTCAATTGGTGCTCAAGGCTGGGCGGTAACACGGCCAAAAGCTTGGATAGCAACATATGAAGCCTTGGATGGCCGTTCAGCTATTACACATTTTTGTTGAAGCCAGATGCTGTGTTCCTGTGTGGGTCGTCCTGTGAAGGATTGCTTGCACATTGTGATAATGATTCAGAGCTTTGCAACATGGCAGACGACTCTCTCTTTTCTTGTTTCCTTGATTTTTTATTTCTTCCATTTTTAAATGTCTTTGAATCTAATATATTGTGATCGCTACGTTCAGAAAGCTTGCAGATTTGTACTGAACTGTAAATGCATGCAGGCAGTGGGTCAGCAGTGGAATGACTTGTTTTACTGCTGCATATTGTTACTATGACACTGTGGCAATACGTTACAAACTAACTAGACAGTCCTGGATCGACTGTGTGCTCATGTGAAGGACGCACAATTCAACATCCCTCCCTCCGCTTGGAGGATCAGATCACAACTTGATATTTTCCCAG
The DNA here is from genome assembly GCF_963422515.1 of Blennius ocellaris. Lineage (NCBI taxonomy): Eukaryota > Metazoa > Chordata > Actinopteri > Blenniiformes > Blenniidae > Blennius > Blennius ocellaris. The sequence continues at coordinate 15,343,637 of NC_137670.1, read as the reverse complement.
TGAAGCAGCTGCCTGGAACTTTGGAAATCAGCGAGGAGATGGACTGAGGAGTTTTATTGTTTGGCTGAGCTGCTTTGAGGTGAATGACTGGGACGTACTCGCTCATTCTCATGAAGAGCACATTTAACAAGAGACTCATCGTCCCCAAAAAAACACCACCGAGTGCCACAGGAGGTCATTAGTCTTCTTTGCATGGAGCACCTTTAGCACAAACCATTTTTTTTTTTTACTTAAACTATTTTGATTCTGATGATTGAACAGGGTGGTCAAAGTCATTTTGATTTATGAGACACATATGCTTCAGGGTATGGAATTATGGGGCTGGAATGGTAGAAATATTACATAATAAACTATAAATAATAACTTCAATTGTTTGTTTTTTTTAATATTGAAGCTCACATATATGCTTCTGCTCACACGTGGCCTACACTATCTTCAGCTCCATATTCTGATAAAGTAAGCAGAGCTCTGACTCTTCCTTAAGAATTCCTCTTTGTTCTGTCAGGCCTGGCTGCGTGACAGCGACATGTGCAGCACATGCTCCTTGTACAAACACACCGGTCGGTGCCCGATTGGAAAATCTTGGCCGGAAAATTCCATCCACTGTCCTCCAGTTCTGCAAACGGCTCGATCGGATCCAAAGAGCGGCAGATATTTCACGGGTCAACTTTAGTTTGAACCCCCGCTGGATGAGTTCCACTGCAGTGTGAAAGGATGAGCAAACTCACTCAGAGAGATCTGTTTGGTGACGGCCGTCTCACGTTCTGTCATCGCTTAAGTGCAGGCTCTCGTTCAGACTGATTTCATTAAGAAAAACAATTGTATTATGTGCAGCTTTCCTCTTTGAAGAGTCTAATGAAGGTCAGCATGTGATTTTTTTCTGAACTAAAGACCGGATATCTTGAACAAGGCTGCTTACCAGTCAACACTTTTGCATCAGTTGTTGAGGTTCAATAATCAATAGGCTCAGAATTCATTGCAAGTTGATTAATCGATCATTGATGGCTGCTGATTGGCTCCTGCTTGCAGAAGTCCAATGTAAAAAGATTCAGTCTCAGTTGCTGATCTGATTTGCTGCCATTTTATTGTTTTTGTTGTTTTTATTGATCACACCTCATGTTTTTAGGCTTTGGTGTCTATTTTTGTACAGCACTTTAGGTCAGCTGTGGCTGTTTTTAAAAGTGCTCTGTAAATAACGTTGAGTTGAGAAAAACACCCGAGACAGAAACATTATCTTAGCATTCACAGAGAGAACATGCAAACTCCACTATCCTCAAACCTCAGAATGGCAGGCGAACATCTATTGCTGCCGCGATGTCTCATTCTCTCCCTTTTAGAATAACGATATTGCCACAGTCATTGCAGCATTTTAATCATGTGTTCACGGTGCAGTTAGATGGTTGTGATAGGTGCATATTGCAAAATTACAAAAGCCTTCATAGCGTGCCATCATTAATCACCCATGAAGCTTGACGCATTTTGAAATTCATAACAGTTTAAACATCAAAGTCACCATTTCAAAATTAAAAAGTTAATTTTAACATTTTGGGGTTTTTTTTTCCTGGTTGCGAGGCGGATATGTCAGAAAGACTTTATTGATCATGAATAATGAACAGGTGTCCTGCAGGTGAGTAGATTATTTCAGACATTTGTTCTGTTTAATGAAACAGTCTGAGTTACAGACATCCAAGGTCATAAAGGGTTTTTTTTGTCTCTGTGTGTTTTTGTTTTAAATAATGCATTTTGCTTATTGAACAGTTACTTTCCTTCATTTCATGAGACATAATCTGGTCATTGTTAAATATGGGTTGACAAAACTCCATTTTTATTACATTAAGAAATCCATGGACCTGATTTATCAGCTTTAGAGACAACTTTATTCCAGGATTGCAAAATGTGTTCCATCTTTTTCTTTTTTTCCTTTTTTTGTTTAGATTGCCCTCCAATGGGATTGGAGACATTGAAGATTGATGATTTCCAGCTTCATGCTTCCACTACAAAACGTTACGGCCTTGGGGCGCACAGGGGTCGCCTTAATATTCAGGTAAGATAAAGTGCTCGTGATGTTGAGTCCAATACACTGCAGGCTATGTTACCTTATTTAGACGCCTTAATGTTGTCTCTAAAGAAACAATACAAAGAGATGTTATCTTTTAAAGTGGGGATCAGGGTGCTTGAGCGTCATATGAAGATGTTGCCTGTGATAACTGACTTTTTTCCTCAATCAGACTGTTTCAATTCTCCACATATTTTACCGCCACGAAACTAACTAAACCCAGAAAGTCGAAGCGCTGCCATTAAACCAAAAGGCACATCCCCAAACCTAATAAAAAAAAAAAGGACTGGCATATGGGAGCAGAGGTATTTCCTGTTAGTTCAAGCTGTGCTTTTGGGGTATTAGCCTGCCTGCAGTCTGCGGAGAACTTCGTCTTCTGTATCACACTGCCCCAAACACTCCTGCACAAATAAGGAAACACACACACAAAATCAAACACACACGTAATATCCTCAAGATGCCAAGACATACCAAACAAAACAAGAAAGCTGTTTCCTCTGTCTGTGCACACTCATGTATGTGTAGGTTCTGGAGACAATGAAGGACAGAGGAGGTAGCGTCAGGAGAAATATATGCATACAAAGCAAATGTTGCATATTGAATTGGGCAAATGTCCTGTAAAGTTCATTAAGTTAGTTTAGTTAGGTTTTGTAGCATCTACAGTATGTCAAGATTAGCAATACTTAACAGTCCTGGTATAAATTAAATCGTATATTGATACGAGCAGGAAGCAAGAATAAACAAGTGATTTCCTGGAGGCGCAGAGATAAAACATACCCTCTGAATGTGTAATAATAGTGTGCTGCATAAATGATTGCCAGAATCTACAACTGGGTTAGCGTTTCTGCACACCTCCCAACCCGCGAGACGGTATCAAATTATGCTTTTGCAATTTCCCAACATAAGTTTTTGTTTCATTTCAAGAGAAAACAAAAGATATATGTAATTATATGTAAATATATGTAGTTATCAAGAAAGACATTTTAAAGTTTAACTTTACATTTATAACTTGAAATCATCTCATTAGCAAGGGAACAGTTATACACTTCATCGCTGTGTGTCCCAACGTAAACAATCATGTCTTATAATGTGAACAAGTTGCGACAGCAAAAAGTAAAAAGTAGTAATTTCGCATCAGAAAAAGCTTGTAAACTGTGAGAGCTGGGGGCTCGTGATGTGACCCTCGTGAAGTTTAAGCTCTTAAAAACTCATGAAGTGGTGAGAATGGTTCATTTTCTCACAATTTTCAAACTTCTCATTTGCAATCTTGAACACGTTGCGTCGTCCTTTGTTGTTTCCACCATTAAGTTTTTGCCTGCAGTGATGTCATACAATGCATTTTAACTGCTTTAAGTTTCTTTTAAAGTCTTAAAAATTAATGCAAACGTTTCACTAGCATCTTGTTGAGGGAACTTTCCACAAGAATACTAACTTTTGCAGCTCTCTCTTCTAACTGGGTTCGGTGTGAAACAGCGTCCCTCTCCGCCTGTAAAAATACCGATAGTGATCGTCAGTAATGTGGTGCCAGATATAAATCCGTTCAAGTCAAGGGTTCATGTAAGGTCCCGTCAGTCTGCACCTGGATCTGAATAAGTTAAACCTTGTTCCATTTTTTCCATCTAAATTTGTTGACGAAAAGCTAAAATGGCAACGCTTGGTGGCGGCGGTGAGTCTGTTTTATAGAGCTCGTCACTGAACAACAAACTGGTATTGACCATACATAAACCAGGAATTTGGTTCAAAGCTGCTCAACACTCTTGTTTTGTAGAGTCAATGTGCTTTTCCAAGCTGTGCGTAATTTCAATTCTTTTTTTTTTGAAAGAAACATTCACATTTGGTCATGTTTTGCCTCTCTCTCTTTGTGTGCGTGTGCGTAGCCACGGTTGAATCCGTAAATCAGCTCAAACAGCCTGCATGTTAAACTCGCAGAGTGACCTTTAACTCGTGTTTGAGGTTAAAATATGTAAATGCAGATCAGTCAAGTCCCTTTCCTTTATGCTCAGATCTTGAAATGATTAACTGTTGGGTGTACGAAGGCATTAGAGTGGCGCACTTCAAAGGGACTTGACCTTTACGACGCAGAGGCAGCGACATTATACACTCGGCACGTATAGGACAGCAAGTCATTACAACGTTTGAGTTCAGATGATGAAGATAAGCGGCGTGCCCTGTCTGCACATGAGCGAGTTCGTTCCTCCGCACACATTGCTCGGAGCCAACCGAGTCAGCTGGTGCAGCACAAGCTCCACAGAGCTGCATTTCATGCACTTGACTTGCTTCATCATCTTTGGCTGTCACACAAAGCGAGTGTGGAAAAAAAACAAAAAAACAAACGTGTCCTCCCATCACGCCCGAGACACACGGATGTGAGGGCTGTGTTTATTCCTGTAAAATCACAGGATTTGTCTGCTCTTGTACAATCCTTTTAAGGAACGGGAGGCAGCGAGTTTCGGTGAGTCTGCACACCGAGGAGAACATTTCGCAGTCGACGTGTAATAATCGTGTCAGCTGACATACTTATTCAGCTCAGCCGATTCCGGTCTTCGCAGCACATTTATGGATGTCAGAGGCTCAAACTTAAGCACTTCGCCGTCTCCACTGTCGACACCGAAGTAGTAACCTTGAATAAAAGCCGTTCTCCTGTCAGTACGTTGCACTGCACTTCCATTGCTATTGTGCTCCAATGTGTTGACATGCATTAGAGTGTAGCTCCACGTGGCTGTCTCTGGCTTGCAGGCTGGCCTTTATGAAGATGACCTCTACGACGGGGCCTGGTGCGCTGGGAGAGACGACCCGCTGCAGTGGTTTGAGGTGGATGCCAGAAGGCTGACCAAGTTCACGGGGGTCATCACACAAGGCAGGAACTCCCTCTGGTCGTGAGTAGGAGCCCCGCAGACACGCATGGGAGGGTTGCAGATGGCCGCGCAGCGAGGATGAGGAACTAACTTTAAAGCACACGAGAAGTCTTTCTGAAGGGTGGTTCAAGACATCTGGAAAGCTATTTTTAAAATCAAAGCTTTTCTTCACGAGTTCAGAGAACGCTGCACACCTTAACATGATACGCTGTGTTGGATCATTTTTGCATTCTGGGCAAAGGATGGTTAATGTGGACATCAAACACTACTTAAATCTGGTCCAGCAGTATGTAAACTTTACCCTCAAAATAACCTTTTTTCCCCCATTTTCCACTGAAAAATATGTTTACAGCAACAAAATGTTAAGTATTGCCAATTGGGGGAGGACTCATTGAAATCACAGGACTTTGCTTTATTCGAGGCAGTGGGAAAAGGAGAGTTGAAGCAAGCAGCCAAAAAGTCCAAAACCCCAAACGCAGAGAAAAGCCTGGAGCACAAATAATGCAGAAATCGCAGGAACACAACCAACACAGACGAATGGGCAAACAAGAAAAGGCCAATATATACTGCTGCCTCCAGGTGAAGACAATCACACACTCACAGGTGAAACTCATCAAGGCAGGAGCAGCAATCAGACGTGAGGAGGGAAACTCGAGGAGCCCGAAAGAAGCAACAGAGTCAGAATGTCCAAAATAATCCAAGAAACACAAGACATGAAACATTCTTATTGAAGTGAGAAGAACACAGCTGATCAAGTTGTTCATAAACTATAGTTCTGTTAAATATGCAAATGAAAACTGTATCTCATGAACCTTTTATGAAGTTTCATAACTTCAATTTAGTGCAAAACTAAACTGGTTTTTTGCACTCATTTTGCAAATTCAGTGCTTTTTTGGGGGGGATTTTTAACATTTGGATGTTCAGTATTTAACTGTTTTAAGCATTGTAGTTGTTTTAGAACTTTTTAGCTTGACTTTTTTCACTTATAGCCACATAGCTATTCATATTTTTTTCAACCCTTTATATCCATTTTCATTAGACCTCTTACCGTTATTATTATTGAACTATTCTTGTCACATCGAACTGCAAGATGAGGCTCTTTATGAATGATAGTCTGTGATGTTTTGAATCCTACTAATTAATTGTGATTTGAAACCAGATTTGTATTCGTCGTTGGTTCATTAGTCCTTTAAATGTTGCTTTTTAATTGACCATCCTTGCAGTAGATGAATGTCCACAGGTTAATGTAACTGATTAGGGTGGGATCAACTGCTTCATATATTGGTAACCCCCCCCCCCAAAAAAAAAAAATCTATGCTATTTTAAATAATTGCTGTAATTGCAATATTTCACAGCTTCATTTTACCTTCAAACAACTCAGAAGTCTCTGCAGCGCTGACATTAAAGTCTTCAGTCTCTGAACACAGACTTTGGAATTAATGAGTTGGTTGTGTCATATTTGAGACTTTGTATTAATTTACATGAAATCACAATAGAATTCCCCAAAACAACAAGTTTCCCTGTTTCCTTGAGTGCTCCAAACCCTTGAGTGATTCTGGAGCTGATCCTGTTTATCCACCCGTAAAACGTGACTTTAGACGCTGAAAACAGGCGTTTCAAGCCTGTCCGCACTACGACGAACCCTCTCTTGTGGTGTCTGCCCTTTTCACAAGTCTTTTCCCATCATGTCACTGTGGGATTAAGGATTTATGAATTTGATTGTGCGGCCTCAGTCTTTCACATCTCTTAAAAGGTCACAACAATATAAAAATAACACGAGGGAAAATAGATTTTACCACCACGTAAGCTTGTTCCAGATGAAGAGGAAATAAATGTGACAAGTGGGGATTTTTTATTTTTTTTAAATTTTTTTATGTCGGCTAAACATTGTGTCCACAGGAAATATTTAATCACTTCATATGTCATCAACATATTTGTTTTTTTGATCAAAAAGGACTGTGTTCGACACACTCTTATTTGATTTCTTAGGGATTAAAGTACCTTTATCAACAGTAATTTGATGAATTCATCCCACACTTTTCAACAAGACCATATTCTTCATCATCTGAGGCTCGACTGTCCAGAAAGTCCTCACAGCGTCAGACAGCAATAAAGAAAAGTCATCTTCACTTTAGGATTGTGGCATAAATCTCATTTTGGCAATGGCCCTGGGGTATCAATTTAAATAAAGAATGGCTGACCTTATGAATGATTTAAAAGTCTCAGCTCATTCACTCATTTACTTTGGCTGGACAAATCAGTGGAAAAATAGTCCAGTCATTGTAAATCCATTTGGCTGAGGTGTCTATATGGCAGAGAAAATGTGTCACCCAGACTGAATTAAGTAATTAATTGAATTAGTTTATTATGAGTTATCATGGAAAATTATGGTTGGTAACACTTTATTAATGAACGTCTTTCTGCCAATAGATGGCATGCAGTGCTCTGCACCCAAAGACAACAAACACTTTTAAATTGAGCCTTGGAGTTGTGACGTTATAAGAAATACAGCGAATAGGATCCAAACTGTCGGAGTAACTTTGAGGAGTAGTTGTTTCTCTGTCCACCAATAAGACGAACAACTGCATCTGTTCACATCTGTTATCGTTCTTCCACTACTTGTCTTTGTTTTGTTAGAATATTAGACAACTTCTGGCCTTTGTTCTCCTTAGCTGGAAAGGGTGGCGCTGACTTCTGCAGACTGCTTCATGGTTTGAGAGCACGGGGAAATACTTTATCAAGGGCTGTTTGTAATGTTTCTTCTAGGTTAGTGTGATCCTATAGGGCACAAAAAGATACAATGCCCGAGACAGGATTTCTCTGCAATTAGCTCTGGAGGGCATGTAACTGTCTGCAGTGCCAGCTCGAGGGGGCTACGGTTCATAACGGCGCTTTAATTAGCAGAACTGGGAATTCTTACCAGGCTGGACCTGCTCGACTGAAATCTTTATCCAGAAAAATGTGGGTCTCTGCCAACCTACATCCAGAACGCTCTGGGTGGCATGATGCGACATGAAATCACAAGTGAAGTCTTACGGAGGATACTTCAAACGTATTATAAAAGCTGACTATTGCTTTATCATTCAATGTTAGAGTGCTTATAAAAGACCAGATTGACGTGGTTTGAGTTTTCAACTCTTATCTAAATCATTTTCATACTGATAAATTTGAACCCAAGTCAAAATAATTTGTCTTTTCACTTGCACCGACTTCAGTAATCACTATTTATCCAGTTTTAACACTAAAAACTGTGCAGAAAATATCCCAAAAGCATCTTGAGTTCCAGTTATGGGCCTGACAGCTGTACTATAATTCAGTCTGTGGTCGGTATGAAAAGCTGGCAGGGTGCAGCTTTTGGCAAAAAATAAAAAAGGAAACTGATTTAATATTCAATTTGATGGATTAAACAACTTGTACATGTTTCAAGAGTGCACTAACAGACTGATATTCATTAAAGAGATTAATGGGAAGCAAGCAATGCCAGGAAGTTAGGGAAATAGATTAAATACACTAAAATACAACAAACCAAGCAGAACGCAGGGATTCCAAAGCTACCAAATTAGCTCAGACTGCCTCGTAAATGCCTTACATTTAGGTAAATACTGACTTTTGGACCTCCAAAGTTGAATGTCGTTTATGTTCCATTAAATAAAGTCACTGGTATTTCAGCTTGGGTTCTAATTGCAAATTTTGCTCTTTTTTGGATACTTTAATCAATACATGGCACCTTTTTGTTGCCAAAACTTAAATTACGCTGACCATGGCAGGGAGGTTGCCAGGCAACCAGATTTAGTACAAGCTGTGTTTGTCTTTGTACAGATTGAGCAAGTGAGAGTTTGTCTGCTAATTAGTGAGTTTCATGGGTAACAGTGGGCGTACTTCTTTATTTTAAGTCACTTACAGTGAACAAAAAAGAAAAAATATTTCCCTCTTAGTTTGGGTTCAGCCATGCTAATTATGCTAGTTTCAAATATACCACACACTCATACAGACGAGGTGTGATGTGTGATAAAAGCATAAAAGGGGGTGTTTTAACAATGATGAGGGTCCAGGACAATAGAGAACCTGCAAATATGATTTCAATTCCATTACAACACAAAGCTACAACTTCATTATTTACTCTGAAGGATTGTAATGATATCCTCCATCCGTCCTTTCATTTGTGTTGGTTGCAGAGACTCTTGCATCTAAACATTCCTCCATCTTCTACAGCACTTAATCCAGGTTAGGATTGCAGGGTGCTGGAGTTTATCCAGACTGACGAGAGGTGTGAAGAAAGTTTAGAGTTAAGCGCCTCATTTTCTAATTTTTACTGTATTGTCCAGTGATTCGAATAACTAAATGCATGTGCGGAGTCAAACAAATGTTAAAGTAAAGTTAAAGTAAAGTCGTATGTATGATTGACTTCATTTTAACTTTTGGTTCAACACTTCAGTGATAAAAAGCTCAAGTGACTCTATGTTCAACTTTCTTCACCTCATCCAGTTAAGCTATTTTTAAGAGACTTTTCATATTTGGAGATATCAAATGTTTCTGGATCTGAGCTGAGCTACAGCGTCCTGGTCACCTTGGTGCCCTATTTGCATTAATTTCACCCTGATGGGATGATCCTTCCTCATCCTGATTTTCCTTTAATGTTAACAGGAGCGACTGGGTGACCTCGTTCAAGGTGATGTTTAGCAATGACAGCCACACCTGGATAACGCTGAAGAATGGCTCACAGGACATGGTGAGTAACGAGCATCACAATAACAACACTGCAATCTTGTGATGTACACACACACACACACACACACACACACACACACACACACACACACACACACACACACACACACACACACACACACACACACACACACACACACACACACACACACACACACACACACACACACACACACAGGGACACCAATTACTATCCCACCGTACAGCATCAGAGCTGCAGCATCGATATTCTCTTTATTAACTAGCAGCATCAGGAGTTGTGTTGTGCATGTGTGTCCCCTGTTGACTGGAACCAGAAGGAAAAATGAAATCTTGCTTCAGAGCAATTACAGAGGGAGATTTAGACGTCTGCTTATTTCCGAGCTTAATGAGCTGAGAAGCAACAGTGAATACTGATGATGCTCCTGCAGATGGGAAGCGCATGCTGGCTAATTGTCGCAGTTGCATCTCAAATTATACTTGGACGCCGGAGTTGAATGGGCGATTAAATTGACAGAAATCAAACAATATCCTTAGAGCAAAGCGGTGCATTTTGCTGTAAAATTATTAAAAAAAAAAAAAAAAAAGAGAGAGTTGAGATGATTATAAACTCCAAACAGGATCTTTGTTACGCCACCGCAACTCCATACAAGCGAAGTTGTAAAGAAGAGGGAGGATGCAAATCTCAGAAACCAACTTTTTAATTACAATAAAACAAGGACAACATGTCAGATGTTGACTACAAAGCATTTGACCATTTCCGGAAAAAAAAGAAAGTAAATTTTTTATTTATCAGCAAAAATGTGGGACAAAGGCATGTTAATGATGGTGAACATCTGTAAAGTTAGGATGATTATTGCTGCAGTTTAAGGAGATGTGGGACTTTAGCTGCTCAACATTGAGGGGAGTTTTCAGTTAATAATGCACAACATATTTTTTTGTTTTTTTATTGCTAAAATAAAACAGACCAGGACTCCTTCCATAGCTGAACACACTTTTAGAATAGTTTTGGTAAAATAAAAAAATGCATTTTCTCAGAGCTTTTTAAACTTTTCAGCATCAATGGTGCCTGCTCCCACCATGAATACGAATTCAAATACTTTAGAGATGCTTACTTTTAATTCATGCTGTCACAATATTTTGAGAAATAAAGGCAAAAATCTTATTAACCTCAGTTGATCTAAATCTGTAATCAAGTAAATTTGATTAAGTTGATTTATTTGAGGAAGATCATATCCTCATTGCTCCCTGCTGCGGTTCACATCCCAGTTAATGACATTTCGGTGTAACTGTACACTCCCTTTGCTGATGAAGTTATCAATGTGGGAGATAATACTCCGACAGTGATTTAGTCTCTGCTACGAGCCTCCCTCTCACCCACTCAACCACCTTTTTGTGCCAAATGCCAAGCAGCTCTGTTGGTCTTTTCAAATGCCAAAAGGTACAAAGAACTCTGACTGTGGGTGTTAAAATTGACAAAAGAAAAAGTCCCCGTCGTATCAAAGTTTAATGACACTGTACAGGTGTGTGGATATTTGTTTAGTTAAAGGTCGTGGTGGATGTATTTTGCTGGTTCCAACTAAATTTGGCCTGTTTTCTCGTATTTTCCAAAGACTTTTTCTTTTTCTTTTTAAACTTGATGAGAAAAACATTCTGCATTGTCTCAATATAATAAGTTCTACCCTTGACCGTCTGTTCCACACGAATGTGTTTGCCTCAGTAGATATTCGGCGCCAACAGAGAAAAAGAGATCCCAGTCCGAAACGTCTTCTCAACGCCGGTGATCGCCCGCTACATCCGAGTCAACCCTCGCTCTTGGTTCAACAGTGGCAGCATCTGCATGCGGGTGGAGATCCTTGGCTGTCCCATGCCAGGTGACCGGTTTGTATGGACGGAGCAGACACAAATAATCCATGCCAGACAGATGACGTTAGCCCCGCGCGGATAAATCCAGGGCTAGTTTTATGTGTTGAGGGTTTTGAAACCGTTTTCTCTGGAACATTTTTCCTACTGAATAAATTCTCCCGAAGGAAGTTTTCATAACAAGGTCTGGAAAGATTATGCAGAGTTACTAGGATACTGTTTCTGGGAAGGCGGGTTGCTGCTGCGTTATTAATGGGCGATAGCTGAATGCCAGCAGCCCAATTATTAAATTAAATATAGCTTTCTGTGTCTTTGGGCTGTAATAGGAACCTCAAAAAACAAACATGACACTCCCTCCATGCCAGGATGTCATTTTTTTTTTTTTTTTTTTTTTTTGAGAAGGAAAATACTTAGTTTGCTTGGCTGAGCAACACCTGATTCCTCTGTGGAGTCTGATCTCTATCAAACTAAAAGAAGGCTCACAGGAGGACTCAGCAACACAATTTTAGGATTCATTTCTAAATGTATAGGTAGAACACGCAAATTCAACACTGAAGCATCAACATGTGTCCATTTGGTTACAACTGCTAATAAAGACAGCTGGTACCCGCCTTTTTCCACAGGTGAATATCAGTAACTCTATGAATTCCTCTTCCAGATCCAAACAACTATTACCACAGGCGCAATGAAGTCATAACTACAGATGATTTGGATTTCAGACATCACAGCTACAAAGAGATGAGGCAGGTGAGTCACAGCATTTAGATACCACCCTCCTTACAAAAAAAGAAAAAGAAAAAACAAAATCCTCCTGATTTTTATTCAGACAACAACAACATCGCACTTAGTAATAAAACATTTTGTGTTACTGGCAAGATGCGTCTTTTGCAAGTTCAAAGTGCGCACGGATGAACCGAGCCTTTCAGCCACATGAAAATGCATAAAGCATCACTTGGATTTGCCTCATTACTTATTCATATTGCTGTCATGAGCAGACGCCTGTTTGTACAGCGAAGGAGGACAGCTGTATTTGTTACTGTGTACACTGCCTGAGCAGTTGTGACGGTGTGAATCCTCATCCACTGTCATGTAGCATCTTACTGTGCCGAGCAGAACGCTAACAAGTGTCCCGGACTGCTGCTTAACTCGACCACAGGGAGGCGTTGGTCCAGTTTAAGTCTGGAATAATTAACTTTGATCATTGTGAGCACCATAGGACTTCAGTTCCAGAGGGCCTATTTTTTATAATTTTTTTTATTTTTTGCTTAGAATTTCTAGAACAAGGATTCATGAGAAGTTATGGTGATGAATTTAATGACAAGAGGTAACAATATGTCATAAATTTCACGCTAATAAGATCAACGTACATGTATTTGATATTTTGGAGCTATAAATTGAGATAGCGCATCAAATACAGAGTATTTGCTGTTAATGTGAGATTAAATTGTACTTAAAATTGGCTTATGAGATGATTGTTGCTCTATACTCATGCTTTCCTTGCCTGGTTCACTATTATTATTTTTTTTTTTTTTTAAATATGCGTGTCACACAGGAGGCCCATTCTTTATAGAGGGAAGAGTCTTTTTTTATTTATTTTTTTAACTTATTTTAACATTTTGTCAAAGGTTCTTTGACTGAATCTCCCTTTCATTTCAACACTTTAAATCGCACTGTCTTGGGTCTTAAAGAAGAAGTAACTGCTTCTCACATAAATTACACGTCCCATGAGAAAAGTGGAAGTGAGGATATCCCATCTTTGTACAGATCACTGTGTGTAGTATATGGTCACACCGATGGCAAAAAGCAGAAGTATTTTCCCTCATAGACAAAGAGATTAAGCTGCCTTCACAGACACAACCGTGCCAAAAAGCTTCTCTTTAATTACAGCATTAGCTTAAGTATAGTAACAGTAACTACACACAGATTAAAACACAGCTTGTTCTTCACGGGTCCATGAGGCTTCAGTAAGAGAAGAAAAAAGAAGAACACCTGGGATTTGTAAAAATGTTTATTCTCAGAACTGAATGTCCTTCATTGATTCTGGTGAATAATACAAACCAGGCCCGCTGCTCCAGGGAATACTGTGCTTTATTACACTGGGAGCTGTAATTTTACCACTTGCTTGTGATCCTTTATTTCATCAATACAACCAGACATTTACTCACTCAGAAAAGTCAAGATTCAACCCAGACTTAATTAAAAGCACATCACCTCTTCCTGTTTGATCTTCTGCTGCAACAGCTGGAGGAGCGAGCAGACAGAATTTTAGCATCATTGCTGTTGCGTCGTTTAACAGCTGGTTAGTCTTTTTATTTTTTATTTTTCCCCGCTGGATCATTTCCATTTTGCGCCAATCACACCCGTGTGGGTAAATGATGATTGTTATTATTTTAATCAACATCTTTATGAGCCTATCTTCGTAATTACCTCGGCTGATTCCAACACTGCCCCCCTCACTGTCAAGACTGTCATTAAAACAGCTCTGGTGTCACAGAACACTTTTTAATATGCAATAGCACAGATATTGCTTTATATTTTACATGATTTTTAGGTTACAAGTACCATAAAATGGTGAATTGGCGGACACATATGGATGTGGCACCTTCATAGTCTCAAAGCACTTTACACCTCCAGCTTCATTCATGTATTCACACACTCACTCATAAAACAGTGGTGACAGAGGCGTTGGGTAATGTATTTTCGTTCCTCCTTTGAGAACGACTTGGGGTGAAGGATATTTTAGCTGGATCACCAAGTAAACAAACTAAAGATCAAAGTAGCGGTTTTGTGGTTAGAGAGAAACCTGGTGGACGAATGGAGGAAAGTTGGTCATGACAAAATGAATATTCTACATCAACTTTATCCAAAATATAGTTCTCCCATCACAGTTGACCATGAGTAAAATGCTGAGTGCACGCCAGGCCATCATAAACGCACACATTTCTCAGTCCAGTGCTTTCTGCATTGCATTAGACTTGTTAGGTATAGTTACCAGATTATCATTCAAATGTTGTTTGATGTTGCTAAGTACATACAAGTATTCCACACCAACCTTTTTGTAAATAAGACTCACCTTAAATAGAAGTGTCATGTGTCTGTAAGAATGGAATAAAACCTTTATCTTGGTGGCAACAGTATGTGTTAATGAATTGACTGAATATAAGAAACAAATAGTGAAAATAAATGTTTTTGACCACTTGCTTTAAGTTTTCTGTAATGTTGCTTTTTTGCACTGTGGTGAATCTGTGTACTTCAGAGTTTTAGCAGTTTGTTGCTGCCAAAGGTTTCAGCACTTCAGGTTTTCTAACTGTTATTATTTAAATGTAACTAAATGTAGAAAACAGTAGAGTGAGTCACTGCGCCACCTTGCGGTACGAAGTGGTATCAGAAGACTGATCAGATAGCTGTTACATTGTCTCCTATAGCATGCTGAATACTTTTAGATTGGTTTTGTTGATGTATGATAAATTCTTTTTTTTTGTTTGTTTGTTTGTTGTTGTTTTAATACTTGGGATTAAAGAGTTTTTGATCTTCACAGCTTATGAAGGTGGTCAACGACATGTGTCCCAACATCACCCGGATCTACAACATAGGGAAGAGCCAGGGTGGGCTGAAACTGTACGCCATAGAGATCTCCGACAACCCAGGAGAGCACGAAGTTGGTAAGTTGTCAGCATTTAAGGTAAACATTAGCTGTCGTGGAACCGGACGCGATGGCTCAATTTGAGGTGATTAAATATGAAACAATCAGAAACCTCACACTGTGTTCCCAAAACTGTTTTTCCCCGTGTTGTTTTTGTACTGCATAATTAATCTCCCTGCGTATTTGCCCCCTCATCTCTCTAATCACGCCGGCCTGTTGACCAGGTGAACCCGAGTTTCGTTACACAGCGGGTTCCCATGGTAACGAGGTGCTGGGTCGAGAGCTGCTCCTCCTGCTGATGCAGTTCATGTGTCTGGAATATTTATCCGGCAACCAGCGGATCCGTCACCTGGTGGAGGAGACCAGGATCCATCTACTGCCATCTGTCAACCCTGATGGATATGAGAAAGCCTTTGAAGTGGTAGGTCTGCAAGACCGCCATTAGTGACCTCACACCACAAGCTGGACCGTGATGGAAACAGCGTTGTGTCCGCCTGGCAGGTCCTCTCCCAATAAAAGTGTTTACGGTGCAGGTGCAGGCTAGAAAAAAAGATTAGTTCGGGTGATTTGGTGGAGTTTGTAAAATGACAAAGGACCATAATAAATAATGCACGCACATGTTCTCCTCTGTGGTAAAATACCTTTCAAACAGATGTTGCTTAAATCGGCTGCAGCCCAAGCAAGACGCCGCGTTAATGAAATGCAAGCCGGAAAGATCAGAGACTGCGTTTGGCCTCCCCGCAGTCAATAACATCATGTCATTTAGGGACCTGATGTATGACTGTACTATACATACTGTAACCTTCAGTTTCAGAAAAGCTAATGATGTGCTTAACAACTCATTTCCATGTCAGCCTGCACTTTAAAGTGCTCGTACATGCACAGTAAAAGAGACAAATCTATTCAACCGTGTGAGCCTCAGAGAATGGCAGTGGACAAGCCTTAATTTAACTCCAATAATCACAGTTTGCAGCTACAGCTTTCTTTAAGCGGCACTCACTTACAATGATTGACCATTTTCTACACAGCTCTACGAGCTTTGACTTTTGGCCACCATGTTACAATCACTCATTCATACAAACAAATGTGCTTTGAAAGGACAATAATACTTAAACAATAAAACAAAACAAAAAACTACAAAATAACAGAAAGTTAGAATCACTCATTCCCTCATACCCAAGTGTGTATCTATGTAAATTACCTTGATTAGTCAGAAATATACCAATTAATGTGTGTGTGTATGATTGTTTGTCTGTCTGAGTTTACCCAGTGACAGCCTGGTGACCTGTCCATAATCAGCTGCAATCAGCTCCCGCGCCCTATGACTCAGAGTTAAATAGATGGTAGAGAAGAAGAATGGATGGATGGAATTTTAATGTAACAGGAAGTCGAAATATTATAGTGTTTAATTTTTTTTCAGAAATTTAACCACAGGCAAAATCAAAATTCAAATTTCAAACATATTTCAAACTCATTATCTGAACTGGACTTTACTTATATAGTGCTTTTACTCTAAATGATCAGCTTTACATTGTTAGTTGCATTCCCACAAACACAGACATGCACACAAGACGCTCAATCCATCGATTGGGAGCAGTTTGGGATGATCGAACTGGCAGTCATCTGACTGAAAGACGATCTGCTCGATCAACTTAGAGCAGGCTGCCTATTATATGTTAATACTTTGGCTAGTTTATTTATTTTTATTGGAATTATAACAGATAAAACAGAACAATTCGAGATGCACCTGTATGGATTCAATGTTTGTCTTTCAAATCATGTTGATTCCTGTATTATATACAAAACTGTAGTTCTCTATGAATGTACTTTATGCGTTATGTTTATATTCCTTTCCACACAGGGTTCGGAGCTCAGTGGTTGGTCTTTGGGTCGATGGAGCAATGACGGCATTGACATTCACCATAACTTCCCCGACCTCAACTCCATCCTGTGGGAAGCTGAGGCCAAGAAGTGGGTTCCTCGAAAAGTGTTCAACCACCATGTGGCCATCCCTGAGTGGTACCAGTCCAAGAACGCCTCCGTGAGTCTGAATCCGCTAGGCGGCTTGTCTGTTGAAGTTATCTCATGTGGAGATTAGAACATACAGTACCTACACATGTAGACATACAAATGATCACGTTTGTGTCTCAAATCTGCAGTTTTATTTTTTTTCCCCCCAGCTTTCTTTGGCTTCAATATTTAAATAAACCACTTTTTTTTTCCTTCTTAAAACTGTGATTGCCGCTTAGATTCCAATGACACCTTCAGCTGACAAGCAATCACACCGTGTTCTTGTCCTGCACCTCCTCCACTGTAACGAGCAGATCTCACAGTGAAGACCATCAGCCTTTTGAAAAGGGTAAAGCAGTCACCAGGGCAAATCAGCGCCGTCTATTTTGGGAGACGGGGCTGCACTCGCTATGTGTGACGAAGAGGCTGCGAGCTAAAATATACCGAGCAATCTATTAAAAGCACATCCTCACGGGTGTTTTTCACGTTGGTGGGCGCCGTGGGTGAGTCACACACAGCCTCCAGAAAAGCTGCTGCTGCTGCTGCAGCAGCTGTACGACCGGGATCCCCATTTAGTCATAAGTCTGTGAAAACTACCCTTGACTGATGCAACCCGTTCTCATACATGAAAGTGTAGGCTTATTCAAATGAGTCCAAACAGCGAGAGCAGTTCCGTCAATATTCCTGCTTGTGGCAGGCGATTCCCTGAACGCTTGATGTCAGCAGAGATGAGAAGAAATCTAAGCTCTTCTTTTGAAATCTTAATTCACTCCCTCTTTAGGAAAATTAATTTAGAGAGAGTTAAATTAGCAATCATAGTACTGAGATGACTGTGTGGATTACATTACATCACATTACCACCCCCCCCCCCCCAGGTTGCCTTGGAGACACGAGCCCTGATAGCCTGGATGGAGAAGATGCCCTTTGTACTGGGCGGGAACGTCCAGGGAGGGGAGCTCGTGGTGACCTTCCCGTACGACAGAACTCGCTCCCAGTGGGTGGCCAGGGAGCAGACCCCTACCCCGGACGACCACGTCTTCCGCTGGCTGGCCTTCTCCTATGCCTCCACCCACCGTCTGATGACTGATGCCAACCGACGGGTCTGCCACACAGAAGACTTCGCCAAGGAGGACGGCACCATCAACGGAGCGTCGTGGCACACGGCGCCAGGCAGTTGGTGTCCACGTCTTCCCCCACTGATCCCAAACCCTTGTGTTATACAGGATTCCTCCGCTCCCCTCTGAGCTTTTGAGCTGTGGCTTTGCTTAGCACATCTGCATATGCAGCCCCGAAGCCCAATTGGCTTTATCCCAGGCTCAAGGCCTTAGTCTGAAACAGCAGCATGTAAAAATCCAAAGACAAACAAAGAAACAAATCAATTTAAAAGTAAGATGATCATTTAAGCCAGGTCGATGCTCGCCAACAGATATGTCTGTCTCTCTTGCCAGGTATGAATGACTTCAGCTATTTGCACACCAACTGCTTTGAGCTGTCGATGTATGTGGGCTGTGACAAATTCCCTCATGAGAGCGAACTGCCTGAGGAGTGGGAGAACAATCGCGAGTCTCTTCTTGTCTTCATGGAGCAGGTACACAGGCGAAGTAGCCCCCGCAACTCACACAGAGACGCAAGAAAAGTTCTGCGCAAACACGAAATACACACAGCCGTGGAAATATGGCTTGACTTGTGATTTGTTCCTGGCGTTCGGGAGGCGAGCAGGTTTTTGTGGAGCTTTCTCAACACACAGGCCTGGATGTGGCGAAAACAGCTGTTACGAAAATTTGCGGAGAAAAATGACAGATTTAATTTAGTCACTTGTATGTTTCGCTCAATACTTCCCAGACAATATCTTTTTGAGAGAAACACAAAGTCAGTGGTGGAAAATAAGCTGAAAATCAGAGTCATGCATAATCGGAAGAGGATTTAGTGGTCTCGTTCTTTGGTAGAGGAGGAAAAAATGTGGTTGAAAGCGTCTCAAAAATCTGAGCAAATAAGGATCAATTTTCTTCTTCTAATAAAATGTAACCAGTTGTTCTCTCTGTGGTCTTTAATATGATCAAGCCTCATGAATGCTGCCTTTATTCCTCACTATGAGGTCCATAAAAGTGGAAAATGTGTGTAATTGAATGCAATACAACCGAATCATGCAACCAACTGTTTTTATAAAATGGTGAAAATGTAAATTCATACTTGACCTGTTACACTTTTTTTCTCTTCAGGTGCATCGTGGAATCAAAGGTATCGTCAGAGACCTGCAGGGTCGAGGAATAGCTAATGCCATCATCTCTGTGGAGGGGATCAGTCATGATATCCGTACAGGTATATTGCAACTTTAAGAAAAAAAATAAATATATATGTATATTCTAACCACTATAAAACAAAAAATCTCAAGTCTTTTGCTGTTAAAGGTAAAAAAAAAAAAAAGCCACCTCTTTCTCTACATTTAAGATTATTCATCAGAAATAAATTACACTCAGTTACAATCTCAGCATGGAAAACTGAAACAAAAAGCAGGTGATGTATTTTTGCAGAGCTTCAGGTTGTTTTTTTGTTTTTTTTTACTCTGGCACGTTTGAAGTCTCCTGCTTTGACTTCGGTTATCAGGTAATCTCTGCTAATGTCTAAAAGCTGCAGCCTTTGAAGCCAACATCATTTTATTCTTGGAGTGTGAAATCAAATGTCCATGAGGACATTAACCATTATTGTTGCTGGAAAAAAGTTTCAACTCACTGCTTCCACTTAGTAACCTTAATTGTAAGTTCATGGGGGGACAAAGCAGGGTAAACTATGGTCAGGTCACCAGGCTGTCACAGGGAAACAGTGAATTAACTACTTACCCTCAGGATTATGTTTTTGGACTGTGGGAGGAAGCCGGATTACTCAGAATTCCTGCAGATGCATAAGAAGAACATGCAAACTTCACACACAGAGGTGACCAGGGATGTGTAAGACGACAATGCGAAATTTGATGAGCAATTCTATATTGAGGAATTTCAGTGATCAAGATAAAATGTTCTGTTAATCTGCAGCAGAGACTAGAAGCGTTCACTAACAAGAGAAAAGTAAATTCTCCTGTAGCATATTAAGATACTTTTTCGAAGTAATTAGAGTGTGGGATTGTGATGCCTCAGACGGAAACAGACTCGCCATCGTGGATCTTAAAATTCATCAGGTGGGTGTTTTTGGACAACAAAATGTAGTTTTTAAGCTATTTCAATTCTGAAAATAAACCCACAAGTAGGTAGCCAAGTATGACATTCAGCACACTGAGAAAAGAAAAAAATACATCATGACAGAGCAGAGCTGTTTTTAAAAACCTAAATAAAAACATAGATCTTGTGCTGCCTGAGTTTTTTACTATCTGATCCTACTCCTGCTGAGCCTGGTTGTATAAATCCTCATATCCGGGGACAGGATCGACATATTGCTCCTGCTGGGAAATTACTAGTTTTTGAAACAGACCTTTTGGGATTTTATTTCTACTTTATATCAGAATAGTTGTTAGAAATTGGAACCAGTGAGAATGTATCATCTGCAGTAAAATGTATTCCAAATGACTTTACCAAGAGAAGGAAAATTGTTTTTTCTACAAAAGGAAAGTATTAGTTTTCCGAGAACAGAAACATCTGCAAATGGACTGGGCTTTTTTTTTTCTTCCCTTTTCATTTTCCTTTTTCAAAGAAAACTGGTCAGCCAAACACCATGTGTCCTGAGGCAAATAATCACAATATGGCTGGTACAGTCAACACAGGCCGCTCTGAAGGTTTTATATCAGCTCCCTTTTACAGTTGTGCTACTGCTGTTTATCAACATGGCTTTGCTGCTCTGAAGGCTGGCAGCTTATACACACGCCAAATGACAAACTGACAAAACTAACTTGCCCCCGTTTTTTTTTTTGTTTAACCTAGAGTTGTCAAATCATTTTTATTTTGAGCCACTAATGCCCCCAATCTCATCTCAATCAGGCCAGTCATAGCATGATAAACAATGAATAATGACAAGTAATCCTGAAACTGTTTACAAAATGAAACCGAAAAGTTTCTTCAAAAGGACAGTGCACCTTGAAATTCAAGGTTTTTTTGTTGTCGACCAACTGGAAGGTTGCAGGTTTGAATCCCATCTCCACCTGCCTCCGTGTGTGTGTGTGTGTGTGAACGGGTGAATGTGACGGATGCTGTAAAGTGCTTTGGGGCTGCTTGTCACCACTTCAGCGTCATTCCAGCGGCTTTAAATATGTTAGTAAGTAATAAGTAAATCCATTTACCACTTGTTTTCCTATCAAACTCCTGCTTTTCATTTCTATTGTGAAAAGCAATAGCGAGTCTATTGTGCTGTGAATTTTTACTGAAAGAAAATCTGATTCACAAGGGTTCTACCACAAGTCTCGACACACTTTTCATGATTGTTCACGTTCACTCATTCATTCGTGAAATCTTGCGACAACTCTCATAATAGATGCTCACACGCCTCAGATTTAGGACTTGTGCATATCCGGTACACATCAGATGGGACTTGAGTGCGTGAGACCAAAGTGCACCACCATACCCCAGAAAAGTAAAAAAAAAAAAAAAAAAAAAAAAGGTATGGACCTGCATTGTGTTTCTGCATCTTCTCAGCTGTTGATGGAGATTACTGGCGCTTGCTGAACCCGGGAGAGTACAGAGTGACTGCCAGGGCCGAGGGCTACGGCCTCAGCAGTAAGAAGTGCGAGGTGGGCTACGAGATGGGCGCCACCCGCTGCGACTTCACCATCGGTCGCAGCAACTTGTCACGGATCAAAGAAATAATGGAAAAGTTCAACAAGCAGCCCATCAGACTGCCCATGAGGCAGCTCCAGGCCCGCAGGTCCAGGGAACGGCGTCTGGGAACATAAAGACTGTATGAAGAAGCTGCGGGAAGAATTAAAAACAAACATGTGCTCTGATCACACTCCGGCATTGTCGGTGTGATTCGCTGTTTGGAGACTGAAAATGTGGATTAATTTAAACAAGGGGCTTTTTTTTTTTGGTTTTGGACCCAGGCATAAGCTTTCTTTGTTCACTATGGCCATCTCAACTTTAGGATTTATGGCAAACGTTTCAGGATTTGAAGATATTGAGACACCAACCACCATCCCTCGAGACATAAATGCTGACGTGGCATAAACAAATCAAACCACGTCAGAGCCTTTTGTTTTTCTTAAAAGAAACTAATAAGGAAACTGTTTTAGCCACTGTGAGGAACTCCCTTGAATGTCATTATGTACATACTTAGTAACTTATGTAACACAATCATATAAACTATTACAAAAACTTTCATTACCTGCACTTGTGAAAGGTTCATCCCTCCAAAAAAATGTTTGGACTCATTTTCAATGTCATCGGCTCATTCTTTGCTTTTCCTTATAAAATAAAGATTATATTTGCACAATTTGACCGTGTTTAACAAGATGTCTATTCACGTGTGGATTTTACTTTTTCTCTGGCGTCACAAGAATATAAAAATTATGCTCAAGAATAATCCCAGGTATTGTTTTTACAATTTATCTTATTCATTATATTGAAAAATAAATATATACAAAAGTTTCAAATTGTATATATGTATAGGCTTGAGGTTTGCCACTGTTACAAACCTAATAAATGCCAATAACAGATTATTTGAAATGTTCTGATTTGTACAATAGATATTTACTTATGAGTCTCATTGTCTGCTTAGAAGAACATCACACATCTTTCTAATCAGAAGTGGACAAATTGAAGTTAAATATACTGCGATCAGATCAGAGACACATTGACAGGAGGTCAAACTGGAAATAAAAGGAGAGAGTGGGTGAAAGAAAGTAATCACTCCAGCATTGTGCCAACACATCATGATAGTTAAACACTCACCAGCTCATCCATGGTAATGACTATTCATCCCATCACAATTCAGTTTTAAAAAGACTATGAGCTGAAGAGGGGTCCCAAAACTGATCAAGCATTTTCAGTAATAAGTGATTTACTACAGTGCTGTAGATTATTTTTGTTAAAATTCTTGTTAAAATCAAGTCAGATTTTACATTTGCTCCTGCTTGATTGAAGGTCCCTGGTGGATTAAAAAAAAAACAAAAAACCTTGAATTTCATTTCCATAACTTTGTTGTAATGGCTGTGGTTAATTTTAAGCATCAGCTCATTCGATCTCGGCAGCCGTGAGATCGTATCTCAGGAGTGTCAGAGTAGGAAGACTCTAATTATCAGAGTGTGTGCCAGGGATTTCACAGATCACTGGCTTATCCTGACAACAACACCAGCTCCTCTCGCTGTGGCCAGCATACAATTAGAGGAGGACCTCGACCTCTTATCTTGTACTCCAAAAGGTTATTGAATGGAGGCTTACACGCCTGCCATCGTCTCACAGCACTGGAGGATATAAAATATAAGAGCTTGTAAATGTAAGGTTACAGGCTTCATTTAAAAAAATTTTTTACAGAGTATAATATGTGACTATGAATGTAAAACACAAGACACAGAAGTTCAATTCAATTCGATTTATATTTTACAGAGTAAAACGCAACAATTTCACCTGAGCTCCCATAGTCCATAGTGGGTAGAAAATGCTTGATCTCAACAGGGAGAAATCTTTGCAGGACCAGACTCAGAGGTGGAGCTTTCTGCTGTTCTGGTTTGGGTTGGAAGACAAGAGATAAAATTTAAAAAAAATAGGACAGAGAGTAAAAAGCAACAAACACATTGTCATAAATCTAATAAAATAAGGCACGCTGGATTGGAAGATCATGCTTCACAGCCTACAACGTATTGATTAAAATTCCTCCATCCATGTTATTAGACTGTGCTATAAAATGAGGTTTCTTTTGTCAAGAGCCATGCCGATGGAGAGCCGAGACTCATTAGCGACATCCGTTTCTGCAGTGTTCACTTCACACTTTCTCGTTCTCCCAACTCGATGCGACAAACTTGTTTGCGTCGGTCGGGGCAGCGAACCTCAAGTTCTCGCCAATGGTGCACCTTGGCCATTTAGTGTGAGTCATTGTGGGTGCCAATTCTAACTGATCATGTGAAAAGTGTGCTGCAACTTAATCAGTAAATGTGTGTCATGTAAGCAAAGTCGAGGGAGTGGAGTGGAACTTGATAGAGTTTAAAAGTTGACTTTGCATGATTCAATTTTGAAAATGACACAAATGTTGTGTTTTCTTTGAACATGTTTAAATTCGGCGCAGGGTGCACCTATTTTAAAGTTCTGAGAAACTTTCAGTGCCACACCGGTGCCGACGTCTCTGACGGAAAGTTTTGAGAAGTCGAGGCGGAGACAAGACGGCACTTTCGACCGTAGACTTAAGAGGAGGAACCGACTTTGATCCACGACACAAGTGAATTCCTTCTTTGAAATCTGGGTCCCAC
The DNA here is from genome assembly GCF_963422515.1 of Blennius ocellaris. Lineage (NCBI taxonomy): Eukaryota > Metazoa > Chordata > Actinopteri > Blenniiformes > Blenniidae > Blennius > Blennius ocellaris. Next base: position 15,319,125 of record NC_137670.1, on the reverse strand, counting down.
TGCAAACATTCTATTATTAATAGGGGCAGCTGTCTTTTCCTGAAGAGCCACGAAGAGAAAAGGAGGTGATCAGCGAGTTAGAAAATACAGATCGCCGCTTGTTTACCTTTATATAGTTGCGATATCAAACGAAGCCAGCCACGAATCACATTGTTGAAATACCAGGGTTGATGTTCATTTCATGATAACAGAACCGATTTCATCCACATGCATAGCAGACAATCCTCGTGAGTCCAGGTGGGTGTGACTCGTGATGTGAGTGTGCAGGGTGTGCAGTGTTACCGCTGAGGCTTGCAGCTGTGGTACCGTGCAGACGTGTGGGGAAGACACAGGCACCGGCTGACCTTGCCAGCAGTTGAAAAGACCAGCTCCTCTTCAGAAGTTGGTCCAGCCTTTGAAGTGTTGGGAGCTCGGGCCTGGATATCAGGGGAGCGAGTCGCCATGCAGCCTAGGTAAACCGGCGTTTAGCCTCCCTGGCCCACTCCTCTGGAGCCTCACAGGCAGATTAGAGTCTCTGCAGCGCCGATGGACATCAAAGACGACAGGCAATGGAAGGGACAGTCGCCCCAAAGTTCTGCAGCTTCTCAGTTAAGGCGTTAAGTTTCAACACATTTCACTGTGCTGAGACTTTTCCCCGTGGAAAATACATAGATATTTCAACAGGCTTCATGGAGTTTGATTTAAGGAATATTCCAGGTTCTTCTAGCTGAGCTCTTTCTTCATATTGGAGAGCTTATTAAACTGACCTTGGCTGTATATTAACCTGGAGAAAGAAGCCTCTGTTTGGGAAGTGTGGGGACAATCCCAAAACAAAGACTGAGCAGATAATGTTAAAATAAGACACATTTCTGAAGTTGGATGGTTTTTTTTGAAAGATGTGAAGAAATCATAATTTATTCTCTAACATCTGCTCTGGATTTATACACCCCTCACAAATCTTCAAGGAAAGGACTTAACTACTTGGTTTTATTTCTTTTATCTGTCCAAAGAAGCTCCATAAACTGTCCTGTTCAGCTCCTCTTCTCTTTCCACCATGAAACTGAAACTGGTGATCGAACTACCAATCAGATGATGATCCACTCAGCAACTGGAACGGTCCCCCAGGCGCACGGTTTAATGTTTATATTGGTCAAAATCCATTTGATTGTGGTGAAAAAAATGCATTTACTGAGGTTGTTTGGTAATTGTACTGGTTCTTTCAGTGAGACGAATAATGTGACACATTATTCGAGCGGGGCTCTGACAGGATGCTGTGCTGCGCTTCATTGCACACCATAAGAGTAAGTTGTGGTTGAAGACAATGAATGAAAATTTGCCAGATATATATTTCAAAAAAGATATTTCCAGAGTGAGAAATTGCAGAGTTCTTATCGGCTAAGATTCCCCACAGCCATCGGCAACAAGAATGTCTTTTAATGTCAGAAATCACCAGGTGCATTATTCAAGCAAAGATTTCTACTTGGCATTGAAGTGAGGTGTGGTTTATTACAAAAGGGTAGATAAACATAAGAATTTAGCTTTTTTGGTGTTTGGTTTGCTTCTTTTCAACATGCTTGTAGCACTTGCATTAGAAATTAAATGTATTCGTATCATTCTTATCATTATTATTGCTTTTCTGCAAACAAATCAGAATTCCTGCAGGTGATGTTCACATGAATATGTATTTTTAAACTTGATATGGCTGCATGGTTATGTAGAGTCTGAGGCTTTATGTGCAAAGTGTACCTGATCTCCTTGTGCCGTATAAGCTTTCTCTAGGTAGGCTGGTTTCTTTCCACAGTCCAAAAACTCACATTCGAGATGAACTGACTGTCTTTATTCTGTTTGCCCTGTGATGCAGACTGGTAACATATCCAGAGTTTGCCCAGGTTTTATCTATTATTACCTGGCATACAAGATGAACAGACCTATTTTGAGTGATTTGTCCAGCTCAGTTTGTGTCAAAATGAACTAAAATGAGGTGGACATTTTTCTGAATCATATTTACAGACTTCAAGACACAACTTAAAACCCCAGAAATGAAAGGGGGGGAAAAAGTGCATATCTTGAAAACACTTATTATTGACACAGAGCTTGGAACAGATGTGTCCTCTAAAGATAACTTTTATATATACCGTAAAGACATGTAATTCGACAGAAAAACTCCTGCGAGGTGTACCTTCAAAAATGTTGGTGAAGGTAAAGAAAAATTAAAAAAAGCTATACGTGGTGCAAATCATAGCTTATGCTGATCTTTAGAGAGTAAGTTATCTACAATAAAACACATTTCCTTCTTTACCCAATCTGTGAACGACTTGTATAATTAATTGTTTGAATGCTGTGATTTTGGGGCAAAAGAGTTTGTTTTTTCTTTTTCTTTTTCTTTTTTTGTCAAGGACATGCTACCAATCGTCTGTGGAGCCTTTTACCACATGGGTTGTAAAGAACACAAGCCTGAAAAAAATACTTTCTCGGCCAACTATTTGAAAACAGGTGTGCCCCACAGATGTGGAGACACACAAAAAAAAGCACGAATCATTCCTTCTCAAGTTTGTTTATCTTCATACAGTCAGATGTTTTGAAATTGTGTCATTCTCATACTTTAAAAACCAAAACTGGATTCCTTACTCTCTTAAGAATATGTATCTCATATTTTCAAGACCACACGGTCAGACGGGAAGCATGTGGAGACATATGGGAGAGAAACCAGAGTAAGTGGAATAATGAGCTCCACATGCTTTTTGATTATTCATGTGTGAGTCGTGCAGAATTCACCCTCATAATTTGCACATATTCACACGTCACTTGGATGTGGAGGTAATAATTCTGTGAGTTTGGATGAAACACAAAGCAGCTTTTACAAAAAAGAAGTTGTGTCTGTGATCAAATGAACAAACGTCTCACTAAACATTCACACATTTTAAAGAAATGAACTGAGATCACTTGTAAAGCATGAGAATAGAAGGGCATTTTCAGCACTCTGACATTGACTTCTTTTGATTTCTGACACCAAGTGAAAGGATGATGAAAAGCAACACAACAAGCATTCCGATGTTTTCCAGACTGAGGTGTCCACTTTTCGCTTGGAGCGGTGGTTTATTGCTCTCTGTGGGGGCGGCGGTTTGGCCGAACGGGCTTTAGTCAACCATGATGAAGCCGTGTTACGGTCGGCGCCACCCACCTGAGGATAATCACTCGCTCCTGGGGTGGTAATCAGGGTATAGAATCACAGCCATTTCTGACCGAGGCCGTCTCCGGCAACTGTTGATGTTGTTTCATTACCACCTGCGTAGTGGTGTGAACAGAAGGACTGTGTCCCTCTGACATGGGGCTGATTGTGGGTAAAAACTGTCCAAATCGCCTCAGAAGAATGAGCCAGAAACTCTTGTCAAAACCTTCTGTTATTCCTCTTTCTGCCCAACATGGATGCAAAATCATCCGAATGGAAGGAACATGTGTTTATACCATTGATTTAACATACAGTAGGACATACATAACATACATTGCACCTGAGCTATTTCTATATTTACCTCTAAAACGTGTATAAGGATTACTTTATGTTTCCTATATGTTCTCCCAAACTTACACTTATGCTGTTTAAATTGAATTAAACAAAAATGAAGCACATAAACTACAGTTGCTTTAGCTCACCAGCATATTTTGCCTGATTTACTTGGTCACCATATAGGTCTGCAGGATAATCAGCGTTGTATTTTGTTGTTTGTTAACCCACGCTATGTTTCTAAAACATTCCACGTTGAGGAAATTGTAACACAGCAGGTTTTTTTTTTTCTATTTTAAAGTTGTTTGGCCTGCCTGTGCCTGCAGGGAGTCTATTCCTGATGGTCTGGCCTGCTCCCAAACTGATGTGTGTTAGATGACTTAGTGTCTTGAAATTATCCCTAGATTTAAATCCATGGGGGATGTTTTTGTGTTTGATCCCTGCAGTGGACAAAATCTATCCCCACTCCTCACGATTGAACAGCGACTACCTCTTTTTCTACCACGGGATGGATGACACACATCAAATATGTGTATTTTATCATTTTAGTAAAGCAGGACTTTCAACTTAAACGCAACAAACTTGAAACTTGAGAAACAAATCATTGCATGAAGCCTGCAACCAATGCAGCTGTTTCATCGAGGGTTTTGCACTAACAATGATTTGATATATTAAAACAATGGCTTTGTTCCTTTTAGTTTTCTTTTAACATATGCATATAACTCGAGTTTTGAAAGCAGACAAAATCAATTCATTTTGACAACTCGTTACAACTCAGGGTCACGGGGTGCTGGAGCTGAACCAGGTCACAGGTCGCCCATCCACAAGAGGATGAACACAGAGAGAGACGGAGCATCACAGCCACGCCCAAGACTGAGTCACCAATTAACCTTGGACACATGTTTTTGTACTGTAAGAAGAAACAAGAGTATCAGGAGAAAACCCATGCATGCACACGGAAACAATGTCAAACTGGAAGGCAGGATTGCTCAACACTACATTAAAAAGTGGCTCTTACCCATAAGTATTTGGAAAATTTGAAATGTGTCCATAATAAAAGCAAATAGTCTTTTAGAGCATTTCCAGGCAAGGAACCACAAGAGGAACATAACTTTTCAAAAAAGCAGAATTAATCCAATCAAGGCACAGAAACATATTTAAAGCTGTAAAGTAAAGTATTTAAGAAGACCCCCCCCCCCCCCCCCCCCCCCCCCCGCCACACACACACACACACACAACATGAAAAGAACACTTTGGTAAAGTCTACAGTTTACTTTAATTGTCATAGTCAAAATTTAAAACGGTCATTTTCCTCATTTTCTCCAACATAATGGATTACAATCACCAATTTGAAACAAAATGTTCTTATCAACAGAGAGAAATAGCAGCCATCCAAACCCGCCATCGTCATCATCATCATCATGGTCATCCTCATCGGTTTCTCATTTTAATCATGTTCAGCAGCAGCAGCAGGATCAATCTAAAGTTTCATAAATAAATAACAAAACACTTCAGGCGGTCAAGTAAGTCACCGACAAACAAAATGAGGTATATTACACTCAACTCACTGTCGCCTTTCCGCAACAGTTGAACCCTAATTTGTATTTTAAGCAGCACATTCGGAAAAAGTCAAACAGTTACAGTGTCGTCAGAAATTACACGTACACACAGTATATCAAGAAGACCTAAAAATACTTTTCACGTTGTCATGTTTATCTAAATCTGTCACCAAATGTAACTCCACGTTTAGCTTGTTTTCCACCGAGAACCACAGTCATCATTTACGACGAATAAATAAATGAACTTCAGGTGCAACAGCAAGAATTTGCCACAAAAATCAAGAATGGGTGAATAAATACAGATGCTGATTCTTAATACTCTCAATGAACGATGATGTGAATAAGGCAATAATAAATTCCATCTATATTGTTTAAGATATTCACGTGGTTGTAAAGAGAAAAACTGTAAACCTCCTTTTATTACACAATTTAAGGCATTCATTTCTACTCTGTATAAACATAAATCCTTCACTTATGAATACCAACTTAAAGAAAATATTCACCAGTTTATGCTTACATAAATAGTTTCTTCTTGTTTTCAGAAAATCAACAGCAGCTACTTGTACTTGGCTCACTGGGCATGATTTATAATGTTGGCACTGTGTGTTCAGTCTCCGTCTCATTGTTGGACTTCTACTATATAAATGCACTGTGTTGTAAATCCTGTAAAATGTTATCCGAGTGTAAATGGGGTAAAAAAAGAAAAACAGGTGCCTATAAATTAAGTACAACTATATGTGATTCTGTATTCACGGGTTTCTTCGCTGTATTCCTCCACCATCTTAAGTGGAGCCCAGTCAAAGCCCCCTGTTATAAAGCTGCCTGCCTTCTGATACAGAAAACCCCCAACAAATAACAGGTACAACATGGAGAGTTAATCAAGAGGGCTCATGAGCGTAGAAATGTCTTCAACAAATACCAGGCACCTACTATAGGCTTCAGCAGAAATACTCAGAATATATAGAATATGCAAATATTCAATATTTCCTGAGAGTGTAAAATACTGACTTTGCCATATTTCAATATGTCTTATTTGTTACTTCAAATACTGTAAACTTTGAGTCTCATTTTACAATAGAGATGAGGATTTAGCTATTACGAGTAAACGTGGTTTGAAAAGCAAAAATGGGAGCTTAAGCTAAAGCTATTGTAAAAGAAACATCAACCCCCATCATAGCCAAGCTATAATTTAATTCTACTTTCTACACTCAGATGTTTTAACTCAGATAAAATGATATTTATACAGTGGTTTCAGAGGTATTCAACTGATTAACATACTGAAACCATATTGCACCACCCACGACTAACTCAAACAGTCTCCATGGTTAAAATAAATAAACAAAATACACACTGGGGTACTGCCTCCATCATTTCCTACTGCCGGTTTAAAACTTGCTACAATTTATTTCCTGGGAAATCTTTAGTTAACGTCTCATACAGTGTCAATGTATAATTAACAGTTCTCACAATTGCTGTGTTTCACAGGGGCTGATCCCTCCCTGCCTCCCTCGCCGGGGTTTTGTGTGTCGGCCCACTAATTCTCCAGGCTGGGAGGTTAAAGGTCATCCATAATGTTAAGTAGTGACACATACATCGCCTCCTTATCCCACACAAATACATGAGAAATATTTTCCTCATGTTTATATCATTTTGAAATGTAAAAGAGAAATGTTGTCTTTTTGATGGAGAAATAAACCTTCTGTAATGACGACGTTACTAGAAACCGGTCAGGGAATTTTTAGCGTCCCTCCAGTTCAAACTACTAATACCAAACTATTTTATGAGTCTGGTGACTCCAAATGCGACAGAGAAACAATTATTCATCCATTAATCTTAATTATTTTGGAAAAAGTTCCAAAAAATATACAGGATGTTGCCTTTAAGGTGCTGCCAAACGTCAACGTTACACATTCAGCAATTAATGTTTAGAAACAAAAAAAAGCAGAGACTGTTTGTTTAGTTTTACAACATACTCAAGCAAAATCACTATTTCTGGCTCTGGAGGTGATTTGCTCTCCGACCTGCTTGCATCCTTGCACGGATTAGAGGCATCCGATCCTTTTGTTTAAAAAAAATATACATCGTTGGACGAGACATTTCCCTTTTCAGTCTGTCTTCTCCTAAATGTGTGAAAGAGCATGAAGCAAGCTCTGCAGGTTACTCGTGCCCGACTGCAGATGCAGACGACCACGGTTGATCATGTCCTGCTTGACCAAACAACCTGAGGGGCAAACGTCAGTCGTGACAGCAAAGGCAGCTGGTTCGGAGGTCCTTGTTTCCCATTAAATACTCTGCTTAAAACTACAATGCCAGAAAAATTTGAAGGAAAAAAGAAAGCATGTTATTGTGATTTCCTTCATATCCCATAACAATGTTCTCAACTAAGAGTTTCCCGATTTCAGAAATTATGTTTTGCCACCTGAAAAACCTGAGCCGGACTGTGTGTTCACTCCTGTAATACCTTTAGAAAATGTACCCTTACTCTACGGTATCAAGTTTTGGTTAGGCTAGATTTCAGTGCTACATACAAAAAAAACTCAACAAAGAAACATTTCAACTAGTCACTTGCAAACACTTTGCACTGGCTAAAAAAAGACATGGAGCCACCCCCTTCTCTGTATATCAGAGAAGTGTCAAAACAGACAACTCAACATACACTGAACTTTACGTCCTATCAGACTGAAAGCTACCCTAGTTAAATTAACGAGGCGAGGAACTGGCCGTTCTTCCTGGGTGAGCACGTCTTCCGTCTCCTCCGGTGGACGAGAAATCTGCTGTTTATTGTCCTTGTGGCGAGTTCACTGCACTGATCTGCTGTTCTGGGCACTCAGTGAAGGAGCACAGAGCAAGGAATTTGCACTTGGCTACGGGTTTTTGGAGTTTCCTCTGTTCTGTTTTTGTGTGTTTGTATTCGTTTGTCAGCCCAAGTTCAGGCTGATGTGGACGGGAGGAACAGATACTTCTTCTTCAATTTCTGTCTCCTTTGACAGTTCCGGGATCAAACATCTGACTGTGACCTCTCCCGTGTCACTCCACTGTCGGGATGCCACTGCCCTGGTTCTGGTTCTGGTTCTGATTCTGGTTCTGGTTCTGGTTCTGGTTCTGGTTCTGGTTCTCGTGCTGGCGCCGAGACGCGTTCAAGGAGCTGCGTTTCAGCAGCCTGTTGATGATGTCAGCGCAGGTCTTCTTGTACTGGTGTCGGAGCAGCGAGTACACAAAGGGGTCGCAAGCCGCCTTGCTGTAAGCTAAGCACTTGGAGACAATTCCCCAGTGAGGGTTGATAGGCACCGCTGGAAATAACTCCACGATCCTGCAGGCCAGAGAGAGAGAGAGAAAGAGAGAGAGAGAGAGAGAGAGAGAGAGAGAGAGAGAGGCAAGTCAGCATACAGGAAAAGACACGCATGCCTTGAGCTTATTATGCAGAAATAGGAATACAGAGGCAAAACACTGTGCCTGTAACCTTTTTTTTTTCCCCACTAAGGGCATCTCCACTGATATCATTATGTAAGGATTTTATATATCGAATCTTCTCTTTCTGCACTTTTTCGCATTAAGTTATTATAGATATTCTTTGGCAGTTTTTTAATTTTTTCAGTTTCCACCAGTACGTCACTATTTATGATGAGGGTTTGCACCTATTTCTTATGTTTTTTCAGTTTTACAGATGCGCACATCATGCATCCATATAATGAGCATGTACCTTTTGGTTTTTTATCATTTTATATCCTTATTTGCTTGTGGGAGAATTTAATATAAAAGTTGACAGATTAAAAGAATAGACCTTCATAGGAAAAACTAATGACAAGAAAGTCAGATCTCAGCCTGTACTTAAATAATACTAATGAAATGTTAGCTGATGAGCTTGCTAATGAGTGTTGGGCAACCCTGAACACTTTCTTTTACCTATGTATTAACTGTAACACTGATTTTTATCTGTTATAAATACATTTTCCTATGTGTATTGTGACTAAAGATGGAAAGGGAAAAAAAAGTCCAATCTTCTTGACTGATTACTGTGTCTGAGATCTGTCAGCACATTAACTCCAGCCTTACATGGGGCAGTAGCCATCACCGACATTTGCCACACACTCTGCAGAAAGAGCGAGAACAGGAGGTTAAGTCAGCTGCCACAGCACACAGCAGGGTTTTCACTATACACATGATGACCCTTACGGCAAATGAGCTCAGTAGAGCCAGTGGAGGAGCTTTTAGCGTAATATATTCAGATTTTAATTAGGGAACTGCCATTTGCAGAGTGGGAGCCTGTGCGGCCCGGCTACGGATATTCATTACTGACAGTTTACCGAGAACAAGACGAAAAGCTCAAAGTCAATGTGTCCACTGTAATATTTATGACAGGGCTCAACTTCCAATTTTTTGGTTGCAATCAAAGACGTTAATAATGGGCTGTATTTAAAGGACAGACAGTAAACTAGTCGGGATCATTTCAAGCCTTGTCAAATAGTCATCTCATCGTCATACGAGACGCCACACTGCAGACATGGACAACCGGCTGCCCAGGCATAATCCCCCAGAAAAACTGCGATGCAAGGAAGAAGGTTAATTAACTACATTTCAACTCAGCATCGATTGCAATTCATTTCTCAGCCCAAATTTATTTCTACATGGAATTTGTGAAACGTATGCATTTTGACGCAAAACTAATTTACAGCAATGAGTTAGCGCTTTACATTAAATTAGTGGCTGTGTTATAATCTGACCCTCTGCTAGAAAGGATGGGTTTTTAGTGGCCTCATGCATTACAATGTACCAGCATGTGCAAGATAATAGAACCTATTGTTTCATTAAACCTGCCATTCATGCTGAAGTTTGTCTGGACGGTTTAACTTCTGCTTCATTGCACACTGATCTTTATCACTTTTGCTGGTTAAAATCCACAAACTAATATACACGAATGTTAAGGTTTTTCAGAGTATTGTGTCTTGAAGCTGAGTTCTGAACATTAGAGCTGATGCTGTTTGTATGCAACAAGCTTGTCCCTCCAAATATTGGCTCAAAATGACTTTAGCCAGTTGTCAGTCAAACTGCAACTTTACAGGAATACTGCCAATTAAATGAAACACAGGGAGATGTCTTTTTTTTTTTTCTTAGCTGAAATTGTCTTTTTTTTTCCTGACATGTTCCTCCTGCTGGTTCACAAATATCCATACACATTAGGTTTTCAAGACAGCTTCTTCTTTTTGGTTTTGCTTTGTGGGGGGATGGAGTCAGTCAATAGAACAAAGCCTGAATACTTTCAGTTTGTACATCAGCAGTTTGAAACATCATGAACTTTCTCAGCAGAATCATAATATTAATTAAATGTGAACAGTTTTTTGAGAAAGATCTGCTTGTTTCTGTGATTTCTGCTCCTGGCACTAAGTAAAGGTTGCTTTATTTAATTTTAAATATTTAATTTTGAACAGTATGTTCTTCAAAAGATCATGATTCACAGTCACAGAACTATAACACATGTATGAAAAAATAAAAGATGCCCTTAAGGTTTAATACAGTAAAAATGGCTAAATTCTGCACATATTGTGTTCCGACTTTGACAGGAATTAAATGAGCCAGTCTTTTCTCTTCTTGTGGACACGATGTCCTTTAAAGTTCTCACATGTCAACACCCTTCGTGTATCACACTCACTACATTTGACATCCTCCCTTTTGCCCAGTGATCGATGCCAGTGAATTCTACCTAACAAACTGAGATGCACTCCGCGAACTTGAGGGGGGGGAAAAAAGTGCTAATGCAGCAGCAACAGCAGAGCCGAGGCATATTACTTATCACAAGGTCAGCCAATCTCATCTTCCAACTCCGGCCAGTGTGAAGAGGAAGCAGAGAGGCGGCAGGGAGGAGGCAGGAGGGGAGGAGGGTGTATGGGAGGGTTGGTGGGTGGGTGGGTTTGACAGCAGAGAGGCAAACCAGAGGGATGCGCACACTGCAGTGTTCCCCTCGCACATACCCCGGCTTTCCGAGCACTCACCTTGTGATCACGTAGGGAGCAAAGCAGAGCATGAAGGTGCCAATGAAGGTGCTGATCTTCCTCGTTGCTCTCTGCCGCCTCCTCCTCTGTTCCTCCAGGCAACGCTGACGAACACTAAAGCAGAGGCAGTTCAGACGGGATTATAATTCGTGGGCCACATAATTAGGGGTGTGGGGGGGGGGGGGGGGGTGGTTGCAGGGGTGTCATGAAACACAGCAAGGAGTGGGTGTACCTTTTGTCTTTTGCGGTTGAGATGGGGTTAAATATAGGAGGAGGCAGGATGAGCAGAGGTTTCCCCTATAGACTGTGATGTAAGGCAAAGTGAGGATGCCCACTTCCAAGACACCTTTTGAAACACTTTCCGTGTGTGTGTGTGTGTGTGTGTGTGTGTGTGTGTGTGTGTGTGTGTGTGTGTGTGTGTGTGTGTGTGTGTGTGTGTGTGTGTGTGTGTGTGTGTGTGTGTGTGTGTGTGTGTGTGTGTGTGAGACTCTGTGCGTGAACCTGAGGGCACCGTGGCCGTGATACCACGATGACACACTGCTCTGAGTGATATTCTGTGAAATGGAGGTCATCAGTGTGAGTAATGACAGTCAGGATTTAGAATAGCTGCGTGCACCACATAGACAGCAGCTGTGATCTACAGTATCCTGTGTGACCAGGCTTACGCTGATTGATCTTTTACACGCACACACACACTCTCTCACATGCACAAACGCACACACTCGCACGCACACACACACACACACACACACCACACACACTACGTTCCTTTTAGCTTCACTATATGGAGGTAGAGTGCAGCAATCACTCTGGATGGCATTTCAGGAGAATTAGATTGTGCGTCCCCTCTCAATACCCAGGACACAATTCAAATGTCAGTGCAGAGATGGCAAAGCATCATTAACTACTGCGTTGTATTTACCACTGAAACAGACCCGTGTTTTTACATGCTTTACAATCAATATAGAAAGGAATGATGGCTGCAAGTACATTAATGCTCCCAGGGACATGAGTTTTGTTTTTTGTATTTTTTCCCTCTGAGCTGATCTGAACAGTTTGTTCTTTTCTTTTAAAAGCTCTTGTTGAACAGACAATTTTCTGAAAGCTTCCCAGATATGCCTCAGTGTCAACGGTACAAAGCAAAACAATGACTCCAAGCAGGAATCATAACTTCAAGTGTCCTACCTGGGGTGTATATCCACCAGCAGCACCAAAGTTTGCATTGTGATAACGTCGATCCTCTTACAGTGAAATCTTGCCACTTTAAGGACTTTGAGGTATGTGACACATAAGACTATAAAAGACAGGAGAAACGTGAAGGAGTGGAAAAACACGGTGAAGATAACAAACTGCGTCCGGCTGCTCGCCCTGGGGTTGGAGAGGGTGCAGGACGCGTAAAGCCGGTGGTATCCCACCCAGGACAGGCAGGTGGCCACCGTGGAGAAGGACACGGAGTGCGCCCACGTGTATCCGAGCACAAACGCCGCGTCCTTGTGGCGCATTTTGGAGTGGTACCTCAGGGGGAAGACCACCGCGATCCACCTGTCGATGCTCAGCGCGGCCATGCTCAGCATGGAGTTTGTGGACAGGAAGGTCTCCAGGAAGCCCACGATCTGGCAGAAGCCGTCCCCACCCGGCTGCGCATTGCTGACAAGTCCCACCAGCGTGAGCGGCATGTTGGACACGGTCAGCAACAAGTTGCAGAAGGTGAGGTTGAGGTTGAACAGACCGGGCACCTGCTTGCGGATCTCCGGGTTGTAGAGGAAGCAGATCAGCACCAGCACGTTGGACAGCAGCGACACTATGATAATCACAACCACCAACACGGAGAGGAACACCTCCGCAGTGTCCATCCTGTGGGCCCCCCCTTACCCCCGAAACTCACTTCTCCCCACTTTCTGTGCGCATATCCAGTCCAAAATGCATCAGTCACCCACAGCCGCGTCTGTGCATCCCTCGGATGTCTCCAGCGGTGGAGAGCCCCACTCGTCCCTCCACTACATTGTCCCTGCGCAGCGGAGATAAGCCGGCGAATTCCGATGTGGTGGGACGTACTGGGGGGGAAGGAAAGGAGCTGCTGTCTTCTGGCGCTGCGTCTTGCAAGTGGGGGTTTGGTCGTCCTGTGATGCGCTCTCGAGGCATCACCCCTCCGCTCCTCCGCGCGCACCGCACAGTGTGTGGGCTACTGTGAGGACCTGACTGAACATCATATAGGAAGGGAGTTCTAACTGGATTCAGGGCACGAAAGAAGAGCGGAAATCCTCTTTCAACTTAGATTTTTTTTTTTTAAAAAGAGAGAGAAAGAATTTAACATAAAAAACCATACATGTTCTATTTCTATGTTTTATGTTTCTCCCATCAATCAAGAAACACTACAATATATAAATGCTATATTGAAAGATCTTATTTGTAATTAATTGTTTACGTTTCTTTGAATTTATTGCTACACGATTATAAGGCAGGAAATGCACTGTAAGCATCTGATAAAGGATGCTGTCACACACCCATCCTATTAAGACGATTATCTGATTCATCAGAAATCATCAAAGCTGATGTCACCGGAGGCTACTTGCCCAGTGACTTTTTGTGTCATTAACCCCTTGTCAAACTTAATGTTTAAATTAAATTCAGAAATAACAAATTTAAATCATTATGTAAGTGGCAGCTTTCATTGTATTTCCCTTTAAGTCACCATCCTCCCTATCTTCACTCATTAGGTCTGCTTCATCAAATTGATAAGAAGCAGCATGCTGTTTCCCCCTGGAAGCTGGAGAACGCCCCCACACTCTGATGCCCCTCCAGACTTTGGTGTGGAGAATTTTTCCTCTGAAGCGTGGGACTCTTGAAAGTGTTCTGCAGCACGTGAGCCACTGAAGGCACTGGAGCAGGGTGAGGTGGTGGTGGTGATGGTGGTGGTGGTGGTGGTGGTGGTGGTGGATGTGTCTTCCAGCGAAGGGAGGGGGGGACAGTCAGAGTATGTGGGCAGAAAGAGTTATTGTGCACTGCAACACATTTGCATGGCTTTTATCTGTAGAGAGGTGGTACCATGCAGGCCACTATGTCATCCCCACTGTCTGCTCAGTGGAAAGAAATGTGGCCACAAATAAAAGAAAAAAGGGACAAAAGACAGTTCTCGAAGTCCTATCCTGTGATGTTTTCTGTGGAGTGTATAGGCGGACGTTTGCTCCTGATGCAAAGAGAAGGCAGCTTCAGGGGCAACGGCAAACAAGCCTGCCAGCTGCTGTGTGTTATTAGGCTGAAACGCAGCTCCCTTCTGCCGCCATGCCCGACTAAGGCTTGTGCTGTGATGGATGCATTTTCAGCATTATGCGTTGTACATGTGATGGGGGGGGGGGGGAAATCAGCCTTTGGAGGAAGGCACACTCCAGCACTGTCATGCACGTCCCTGCACAGCTCTCTACTGTCAAGCCTTATCAGCAAGGAGCCACCAGTTGATCTCAGATGCAAGTGCAGCTTTTTTTTTTTTTTTTGTAGGCAGTGCAGTAATTATTCTTTTCATAATTAAATGTCAGCTCCAGAGACAATAATGCCAGTGGAAAATAATTTCTCTAAAAATACATCTTTGAGGGGTAGGAGTGATGTAAATGAATGAATAGATTATACTTGTGATGGATCTTGTTGTTTCAGTTGGCACAAATATCTTGATACTTGAGTAGAATAAGGATGTTGCCCACACAAACATTGTCATCATCTTTAAATCCATCCAAAATGCACGTTATTAGAAAGCAAGTATTATAGCTTTGCCGACATACGAATCAAGCCTGAATCAAGGCAGGCATGTGGTGTGACTCCTCTTGGCTTCCTGCACTGTCATCCTGAAACAAATCAAGATAGAGGATGCTTTGAAAGGTTAATCATTCTGAGAATGGCAAAAATAAATAAATAAATAAATGAATATAACTGCATCCATTCATCATTTTCTTTCCCACTTTGTTCACGTGTGGTTGTGGTCACATTACAGAGCAAAGAAGCTCCGACGTCTCTGCTCTCTACACCTTCTTCCTGTTCTTCAAGCCCTCAGAGCAAATGAGAAATATACTGTAAGTCGTGGGCAGATCCTGGCGTTTCCTCCCCGCTGGATGTGTCAGATTCATCTTTTTTCTAAACTAGAAAAAAAACAAAAACTGGTGAAAGACAGAACCTATACTGATCTTACAATAAATAAATCTACCATCAAACATTTTGAAGGTAAGATTCATGCAAGTTAGTTGTGTTAACACGTCCATGTCGGTGTAGCAGCTAATTATTTCCAGTATAAAAATGTTGACTGCTATTATAAATAGCAATGCCTTTTTTTTTTTAGATCAGCTGTTTATTTCTATAAACAAATACACATAAAAGACACAAAGGAGTGTATATAAAATGTTTCAGTTCGATGAATGATCATAATCCAATGTATACATGTTATTTAAAAATCTATGTTTTGAGCCATAATTAAAACATTTAGATTTTATGATCAACAAATTGCAACATAGAGTCACTAAGTTGTGTAATGATTCATGATCTCAGCTTATGGTAACAAAGTTCCTCAGTCAGATTGTTGGTTTGCATGTCCTCAGTGTTTATGGGTTTTCTCTGGATACTCTGGTTTCCTCCTGCAGTTGAAAATGTTGCATTTTAGGTTAAGTAGTGACTCTAAATTTGCCTAAAAGTGTGGATGTGTGGGAATATTTCACTGTTGCCCTCTGGGCAAAGTTAGCAAGGATCTCATGTAACTGGAAAGTTGCTAGATTGAATCGTTAGTTTGCCTAGTTTGAAAGGCAAAAAATATTCTGGGGGAAGTGAAGTCCAGTGCTTGTCTTGCCAAATCGCCATCACATCAAATTTCAAATGTTCCCTGGGTGCTGTACAGCTGCTTCCTACAGCTCCTTCCTGAATAAATGAAATGCATCACTGTACGACGGTGCACGCCTGATAAATGAAAGGAATTTCTTCATGATTTCACCCATAATCAGCCTCCCGTGACACTGATATTTATAAGGTGGTGAAGATGTACGGGTGAAAATTACTTTACTTGATGAATAACATAATTTCTTGATGCATGGCTGTTTATAATCGTGTTATTAATATACATTGTTATCAGCATTATTCTTACAATTAAAGGCAGTTCGTCAGACTAAACTTCAATCCAAGTGGACTGCTTTAATCAGTTGATCTTCATTGTTTCAGTGATTTATGTTGTCATTCCCTTTAATACAAACTGTCAGTTTTGATGCAAATCTGTCGTGTTTACCGTGGCTGAGACAAGATCTTTAAATCTGCACTTTGAAGATAATACCTCTTGTCAGAAGACTTAACAAGTGGGACTTGACTGAGAGAGATGGAGGGATGGGAGAGAGCCCGCAGCACTCCTTCTTTGTGCTGTGACAGTGTGGATTTGAATTTCCTGCCAGTTCCAATTCCACACTTCACTTCCTCTTGATTGGCAGACCGGAGTGAATTTTAAACCGACATGTATGCCCTCGCTCCTGCATTTTTCCTGACGCCTTCAAATATACACTAGATGCTTACTGTATATCCCGAACACTGCAGGACTTGTATATTCTACTTAATTTGGAGACAAATTTTGGATTTTTTTTGTTTTTTTGTCAGAAAAATGTGTGAGGCTGTGACTGTTGCGTAACTCGGAGCATAAACAATGCATGAAGTGGCAGGTAGAGCGGTAAATCTTCAGACTTATGAGGACTTCACAGGACACTCACTGGACAGGGGGAGAGCAGCAAAGCTTTGACACTGTCGACAATATTGCTGAGAGGTTGATTTCCTCCTGACTTATTTACCACCACCAGTCTAACGCTGAACAGGGCTTTACACACCTCGTCAAAGCCATTGAGTGTACACATAAATACAGTTATACAGCTATAGTATGAAAACACACATGCAGCAGTTGATGCTGTTTATCCTGCAAGATAGTGTTTTATACTTAACCCTTTTCAATTTTGGTTAAATCGTTTTACGGGCTTTTATATTTATGAAGATAAAGAAGCAGCGTGATGTAATACTGTTTGCTGTAGTAACGTCTCCCCACCAGCCAGGGGTGGAGTGTCTATCTGCCTTCCATTTTCATCTTCGCTGCTTTCAAATGATGTTATTTATAGCTTCCACCCATCATTGTCTCCTGATGTGGAAATAAAACACTTCAATTTCCTGTTTGAATTGCCCCCAGGTTTAAAAGTAATCTCAACAGGAAGTGTATTACTACACTTAATACAGCATGCCCCACATTCCTCCTTGTGGCATGCAAGAAAAAATGCAACTGGAGTAAATAAACAAATGATGATGCTAAAATAATGTTTACAGACTTTGTTTTTATCACTTATTGATGGTCTAACGATTGGTATCCCCTGTGCCCTCCGCCCTTAAAATTCACCCTTTGGAAACAGCAACTCCTTCACTAATCAAGAAACGACATCTCGTTTGTACCGCCGCCAAACACAAATGTCTTTTCAAGAAAAAATATTAGCATTTTGCCGAGATTAAATGCTTCTTGGCCCGGATGTGAAACCTCCTGTCATGTCGACTCTTCTTCTGAGAAATGCTTCTGACCTTCACAGAGTTCAAATCATCCTGTGAAATAGTTTTTGGGCTTTGCTTAAATTTTCATATTCATTGATGACACTGGAGAAGTCCTGAATAATCACCAGCTACCTGTTCTCATCAAACAGGCCCTGAAGGGTTCCGTCAATGAGAGATCAAGAGAGCTTCTGGCCTAATGAGGCTGTTCGAATCCGATTGAAGGCGATGGGCTAAAAATACTTTGTTCAGATGTCTCTTTGTGTGTGATTACGTCATGTAATCAACCCTGTCTGCTTATTACATGGCCACTCTCGATTGTGAGTAAAAGCAGGTTTTCTCTTTGAAGCCCAAAGCCATTAACACAGATTTCCCTCTCTGACTCACTGGTACTTCACGCACGTTATTTCACACACATGCTGTGCATTATATTTATTTTTCACAACACGGCGTTATGAGCAAGTATATACGTTCACAATATTGAGAGATTTCATTCCATAATTTCATATAATCCTGTTTTGCTTCTTTATATATTATATTTGAATGTATTTACTTTAGCCATTTATGATTCTATCTGCTTTGCAATAAGGGTCAGAAACCTAAGGTCATGTTAGCAGCTGTTGTGACTTTTTTTTTTATAAAGAAAACTAAATAGACTACCAGCTAAATTTGGTAGTTTAAATTGTAATGTAAATGTTTCATAGATTGAAGGAGCAACGAGCTAGAACACTCTGAACAGTCGACAGCAAGTTAGACAGTTTCTTACTTTTTTGTCCTTAATTCTTGGCGTTTGGGTCAATAGATTACCCCCCGGAAACAAGTTAACGGTTACAGGAGGAACCGAATACTGTACTTCAGTAATATCTGCACTATTTACTCAGTATAAAAGTGTGTTAGGTGTACATTTACTTTTGCAGTCCATCCAGGAGAATATTAGAGCTGTTGAACTAACTGCTTCATGGCTCTGCTGCCACAACATAGACTAATGAAGGACCATCTTTGATGCACTCTGCATCCCCCCCCCCCCCCCCCCCCCCCCCTCTCTCTCTCCCCCCTGTAATCTTTCTTCACTGTGCCTTTGCTCTCTGACACTTCCTGGAACTATTTCTGGGCTTGGCGCTAAAAGTTCCTTATCTTTCGTTATTGGTCTCATCGTCCGTTGTTTGTTGTTCTCTGTCCAGCTACTTCCTTTTTTTTTTAAGTCTCCCATAACACCCAACTAGTAGAGGCTGTTTTGTACCACATCTGAGTTTAGGTATTCCTTTTTCTCACCCCATCACTGAGCTAGATGAAATTAAAAAGAACTGAATGAGATCAGAAAAAAAAAACTACACAACACATTTCTGCTCATCTAAATGTATTTTTTAGCTTTTGTATTGTCACCATAGCATATATATGCTGTAGAATTATAATATAAGCATTTCATCGTTTCTGCTCTCTCTTATAGCCTAACAATTTCACAAATTGAATGAAAAAGCTGTACTACACCGACATGCCGAGAGGCTATTAAATTAATATTTATGTATAATTATGATGTATAATTGATGTTCAATAATCCAGAAGTCTTTCAAATTAGCTTTACCTCAACTGGCTACAACATTAAACTGCTGCTAATGTTGATGCATCGCTCACAATTGTACATTAAGGTAATCTCATGAAACCTTTGAGTGCTTCCCCCCCATAAGAGGCTTTTGTCCATGTCCTCCATCTGTATGCCTGGCCGGGCAGCACACCGTCCGACGCTCCAGCACAATCTGAAGCCCGTCCTTTCACATTAACTGTGCTGTAGAGGAAAACCAACACCGAGACTGAGCTCACCATCAGCAATTTATAATCAGCTCAGTGTTAAAACAGCCACTGGACTTTTGAGTCCAGGCTTCTTTTCATCATAGATCCAGGGGAGTTACTGGCAGCGTGTGTTCAAGGATGCAATTGGGAAACAGTTCCAGACACAATAAAAGAGGTTTATAGCTCGACATGGTGTTTCACACTCGAGGCTGACAGATACCTTTTACCCTCGTGTTAATATTTGGACTGAGAAACATTTTGCCAGCAATAATGATCTCCAGCAGGACACTTTTCTTCAAACGTTTTCGGTCCAGATTTTTGAAGGAGGCTGTCAGATTTAAAGCTTCATTATGTAAAGCAATTGAACCTGGAATAACGAGCCGTTTTATCAGGCGGTGTTGACGTTGGGGAAAAGGGCAACTCGGGTTGATACCAGTGTGATTTCAGCATCATTATAAAATAAGAAAGGCTCTTTCTGCCTTGTCGATCCATGCCATGCAGCAACTCAGTGATGAGGCTGTCTGTCTTTCATCTCTTTATTTTACAGATGAGTTCACAGCGACACTGTGCTTTGAAGGCGTTTCCCCCCCTACACCAGTCAGTGAAAGCAAACACAATTTACAATGTATTGATCTCATTATTTGCAACTTTCCCACAAATTATAGTGTCTGTGATGATGTTGTTGTTTTTTTTTCCAAAGTAGCTAGACAAGCCTACAACCAGATAATGTTTTGTCTTGTGTTTTTGAAGTTTCATGGCCCACTTGAACTTGATAAGATTCCTCGCCCATGTTAAAGTTAAAACTTTTATCTTGTGGCAATGATAATATTATGGATGGATGGATGGATGGATGGATGGATGGATGGATGGATGGATGGATGGATGGATGAATGGATGGATGGATGGACATAAACAAAATAATAAGTACATTGAATACAGTGAAAATGAAAAGTTAACATGCTCAAAAGGTCTTGCCCTCTACACCCTCACACCGTATCACAAAATATAAATTTTTTGGAATATGTTTTCTTATATGACTTCAAAACAAGATATGATGGGGGGTTCCACCACTTTTAATAACATTATCCTATGTGGCTATTGTTTATTTTTTGCCTTTTCCACCTGAAGTTGTAAACTGAGATGACATGTCTAAACTTGGCTGACTTGTCATCTCTACATTCTCCTTTCCCATAATTCACCTTCATTAAATACGTGATGAGAGAATATCCATAAGTTCTGATTAGAATCGTTAAAATAAAACTGTTGGCTCCGTGTGTTCAATACGAGAGGAATCGATATTTCAGTACATGCTTTACACATACTAAACCTGCAAATTCTAGGACTATAAATGAAACCTGGTTATCTTTAGTGTGAAGTGAATACATCTAAAACAACCGACCAACTGATTACTGTCCCTGCTTCACATGCTGAGGATGTTATCAGCTGACCATTGAATAAGAAATCACAATATTTTTAGACTGTGTAGAATAGAATAGAATAGTATTTATTTTATTTATTAGCAGGATAAATCTTTCAGATGAAACATCTGGTTTGCGATGGGGTCCTAAAACAAACATCTCAAAACAAAAAACATAAGAAAACTTGGCAAAACAACAATGACAAAAACAGGAACATTCCAAACACACAAAATGCAGAGAGGACAATGGCTCTCAGCGATTACGCAACCCTCATACCCACAGTAAGATTTAGTACACAGAAAAATACATTCCCAAGTACCATTCGTAGCATAACCTCGAGATGAAAACAAAAGACGATAACAAAGTCAAAAGTATGACATTCAAGGGCATTAGAAATAAACATCACCATCATCACTTTGATCATATAAATAATTTATTAATTCCAGAGGGAATTTGATCTAATTTTCTAATCTAATTTCATGTTCATGAGGAGGGTTGAGTAGATTAATAACACTAATGTCTGCACAATGTTGCTACTTAAAGAGAACTAGACGTACTTACCTGAGCTTGGCCTCAGGATCGAAAAGCCAAATCGATCATCTGGCTTGTCACAAAATCAGACACCTTATCTAATCATCTATCCATCTTCGACACCACTTGGTGTAACTCAGGGTCGTGGAACGGTGCGGGTAAGCCCAGTTGACGATGGAATAAACAGTGAACAGGCGAAATCAGACAAGCAGTCTGTTCTATGTACATAATTATTATTGGCCTGTAAGAAAAAGTTGCATATCATCATGATTTACTCAGACTGAGCGTATGGCAGGAGCATTTCGACAGTGTGGCAATCATGTGTCTGTGTGAGAGAATGAAGGTAATGCAGAGCCCTGGAGAGCAGAGAGTAGTTTGTGCATGCTCCAGCTCCCCGCCTAAATGTAAATAAGGTCCATGCTGGCATCTTCAATTAGTCCAACAAGAGCTTTTCCTGTTTATCCCTGACAATGATCTGAGCCAAACAACTCGCAGTGTTTTATTTCAATCCTTCCATATGAGCCGCTGCATTGTGCTGAAAAGGCAATTCTCTCACTCGCTGATCTAATTCACTGCAAGGATTAATTTGCTGCCCTAATTTGATTTCACAGTAATTTAATAATCCCCCCCCCCCCCCCCCCCCCCAAAAAAAAAATAAATCTGCAGCGTTTCATCCACCTTTGAGAAAAACCTTAATTAGAAACACTAATGCGCAATAATTATCCTTTTATTTCCGGATTAACGTAGCCTGCACGAATAAAATGTAACAAGGGAATGACAACAGATTTTAGCATGAGAAAATTAATTCTATATTAGCATGATTACATAAATAAAAGAGTGGGCTTTTTTCTTTCTTTCTTTCTTTTTCTTTTTTTTTTCCCACGTGTGCATGGAGGAGTCTTATCGAGCTTGCAGGATACAGCAATTAACTTCTGACACGTCCTCTGCAGCATGCTGCTCTCACGTGATGCAACAGGGAGGCACCAGTGCCTTCACTGCATGTTTTCCTCGTTTGTGGCACAGTCATGACACTTTACAGAAGGAGATGAATAAATCTGATTATAAACCTGTCACTGCACATCTATGACTGGGGTTAAATACCACATTATGACATATCACTTTATTTTGGAGTATTTTATTTTTCCCCAAAAAATGATAAGAAGCGACCACTGTTGGCCAAACACAAGAGGGAAGAAGCTCTCCTGTTTGTTCAGGTGGCTGGTTTATCTTAAGAGTGATCGTTTTAGGAGTTCCGTGTCGAGATGACGCAAGCTCAGCGATAAATCATGCACTCCTGCCATCTAGTGAAAGACTGCAGCATTACAAACTGGCTCAGAGGCTCCATTAAATTAATGTGTCATGAAGGAAGAATGAACTCCAGCTGCAGCAAAATTTAATCATTGGTTCCTCCTTGTGGCAAAGCAAGGTCAGTGCTGTTTTTCTTTGGGGTTTTTTATCCACTCTGTCATCTTCCTGCTGCTCGCTGTCCCTCGTCTTGTAATAGTGTTTGTAAATTGGTTGTCTTGCTTGTCATAGAAACATGAATTATTTAAAATGTTGGAAAGTGGTAAGCTGTGACCTCCAGTCTGGGCTTACAGCCAGAAGGTTGCTTGGGAAGAAAAAAAAAGACAAAAAAAAAAAAAAAATGTGCGTGTGTGCATATGCATGTGCGTGTAAATGACTGCACTTGCTCAGAACTGATCTTTTTATTCCATCTTTTATTAAAAGTTTGATCCCACAATATTCTTAATTTCATTCGCACAGTAATGGAGAGTAAATATGAACAAACCATCGGAACCGATTGTGGTGTCAAAGGTCACGGTAAAGGACCCAAGACTAAACTGGATTAAATCTCTGCGGCGTTCTGGGAGCATTGTCCTGCTTCTGCAGCTGCAACAAAAAAAGCCACTTCACTCCTTGTTGAGTTTAATGGCAGGCACACACAGGGCCATTAATGCTGAAAAGCCACTGCCCCACCTCTTCCCCAGTGCTACCCTGGGAGCCGCAACCTCCATAATGGCTCCATTCTCTGAATTAATAGCGCTCACCGGCCATATGAAAAAACACGATTTTAATTATAGGCCCCGGCGCTACAAGAGAGAGAAAAGTGAAATAGGGCAGCAGGGAAACCTTTTGTGCCTTCAGAGGCAGCAGGGCAAAGCTAATTCATGTTTCTGGATACCCCTCCAGAGGAAACGGCGTTTGAATAAACATGAATGAAAATATGAAACTATCCAACACTCTGTATGAACAGATTATTGACTAATTTGTCATAACTCTTGTTAATTCACAAGATTCCCCCCAAAAAGTATATTTGCAAAAAAAAAACAAAAAAAAAAAGTATTGTAATTGTGTCTTTACACAGGTGAAATGTAACTTATCAAAGCAATGAGCATTTCTTTTTCAGCTGGATTTCCCAATAAATCATTGGCTCTGACATTCATAATTAAACTTAATGATTTGTTTTATCATGCCTTATTTAAACACGTCACATTTGTCAAATTTTGCGTGTTATGCTCGTGCAGCAAACAGAAACTGACTGAAAAGACTGAACTGCTCACATCATCACGAAGGATGCGAGGCGCCACTTCAGGTGTCATAGACGTTCAGGGAGAGCAACACAGTGACGGTGTGATCCCACCGAACTGCAAGACAGAGAGGTACAGGAAGTCTTTTCTGCCCACTGCTCTAATGTTTTTAAGAATTATAAGAGTGCAGTGGGATTGGGCCAAAAAAAAAAAAAAAAAGATCTTGAATCTTGAATTAGGCAGCACATTGGTGTTGTGATTAGCGTCTCTGTCCCATAATAAGAAGCTCCGAGGTGTGACTATGAATCTTTGTGTGTTGAGTTTCCATGTTCTCCCTGTGCTACTTTAGGTTTTCTCAGGGTTCTCAAGGTTTCCACAGCCAAGACAAAAAGCAGACTGGAGACTTCTAGATGTTCATCAGCATGAGTCAGCTGGGCTCAAAGATCAATAAAAGGAGTGCGTCATGGCTGCTGGTTCGATTCCCCATCTCCCGCCTGAGTAGGAAATACAAGTCTAAATCATTCTTCATGATTTGTTGCTCAACATTAGACAACGACACTCCACTCATTCAGCTCACATTGTATTTATTTGGATTTGAATTAATATAATCATTGTGTGTAGACTTTTGGCAATTCCGTCAGTTTTAATAGCAGAAGTCAAGTTTCCTTTTCACTTTACCTTCACTTTTTGTTTTTTCCTCTTCTTGTTGCCATGCGTCAGCTGCAGGTTCTACGCCACGCTCAAGATACCCATCAGCCAGTTCTGTAACTGTATCCAAGTGGAGATGGACAGGCATAATCACCAACAACAATAGACATCAGTGATCTCATTTCAGTGGAGGATTTTTTTCAAATTTGAAGCAGTAGACACAAGATCCCATCACACAGTGCCAATAAAAAGGACATCAGTATTTCAAATGGTAAATAGATCGATCTATATGGTACCTACCTACCTCATAACGAGTGTCTATTCTAGTCTATTCTATTCTATTCTATTCTATGTTTTGCCTTAAACCAGGAGTGTAAACTGTTTAACAAACTGCTGTGTAAAGTTTAAGCGGCAGAGCTTCAGTGCCTGTTGAATCCTGCAGAGGGCGAGGGAAACAGTCCGTCCACTCAACATCCCTTTCACCTGAAACCCAAGAAGCACCTCTTAAAGAGAGTCACTTGCAATCAGAAAGCCTCCATTTAATTACAACACACAGGAAATTACGGAGTGAATGGGTCAGGCGCTGATAAGAGCCTGAGCACCGGGGGATGATAGCTCCCGAAACCCGAGGAGCCCCAATCTCAAAGCCGAATTATCACAAAAGGCCAAGTCTGGAAGCCGGACAATCTGATTGTACTGTCATCCAGATTCATAATTAATATATTTATCGAATTAATCGCTGAAAAGAGCTCTGGCCTCCCGAACAGGAGGCAGATTCATTTGCCTCTGGCTCGGCTTTCCTCTAATAACAGTGTTGTCAGTGAAATAAGCCCAGAGTGGACCAGTGTCCCAAGACCTCATGACAGACAAATTGCCCATCTGTGTAGAGATGATATGGGGGATTTGGGGACTAAAGGGAAGAAAAAATGTCATTGTTTGGTGACAACCACAATCGTACCCTTGTTTCAGTTTGTGACTGCCAACTTAGAGGAACATGAAAGGACCGTCTGCTGTTTGGGGAGAACTGAAAATACCTGATGTTGTACGTCTGGTTCAACAAATCACTCATCAAAGGGGCTGTGTCTCACTGTCACGTGCTCTGGCCCGAGTGTTTTATTCCCTCAAATGAAACAACCGAGAACTTCACAAAGCATGAAAGAAATGCCAAACGTGTTCTCTTTTTCATTATTGAGGGGGAAAAAAACCTGTGAAGTAAAAAAAAAAGGCAGAAGTTATTTAGTTGAATTTGTTGTATGTCTTTCTCTCTCTCTCTCTCTCTGAACTGCCATGGTGGACCCTGCCTTCCTCGTAGTTAGCGCAGAAAACATTAAGGAAGTTGTTTAAATACTTGATCAAGTACCAATCATTTGTAAAATATATAACACCCGTTTACAATTTTCAGTCAAATCACCCACTTAGATCAAATCTTTTACTGAACATTGCACAACAAAGCATGACGTATTTGTGCATATTTATTTATTTATTGCATATTTATTCATGTTTCAATATGTCTGTAAATGAAACTTTTCTTACAACCCCTTAGAGTCAGAAAATTGATTTGCAAAGAATGTGAATTGATTTTACATTTTATATAAACCATTCATAACTGCATATTTAAAAAAAAAAAAAAAAGAAGATGATCTTCCAGTGTTATTATTGCAGCTCTTAAGCATGTTATGTCCTTTAATAAAGTGCCCGGACTCAAACAAAGGAATTGTATCACCCATTTTTCTGAAGGAACTAATTACAAATTAGACACATATGGTAATTTAGTAACCTAATGAGGATATTGAAAAGCTGCTGCCGGAGAGCAAAGGGCTCCCTTTTGTCTCCCGGATATCCATCTGGGCCCCTGAAAGAGCATGAAATATACCATAATCATTGGTCAACATCCCAGGTCATTCACAACTGATTGTGGAGCTGTAATTACATGACAAATGTCTAAATTACAGCTGTCGACGATCACAGAGATGATGCCAAATGATATTGACAAATTTGGTGTTGTGGTTGTCGACTCAATGAGCCCCTGAGATGTTGATTGAATTTTACTATCTGAAAAGTAGATGGCAGTTCTCTTGTGATCTAATTCTTTTATAAACAGAGCTCAAGTTTTGTATTTTTTTTTATTATTATTGTCACATATTTATTTGGTGAAGCACAATAGATATCCATAATCCTGTAATCATAATAGTATTTTGTGAGTTACAGACGTGGCCTCTGGGAAAAGGTCATTAAACATAATTCAACAAAGAACGGAGCCGACAGACAATCCTCAGAAAACCATTTTTTGAATGATGTAGAGCAGCAAAACAAGACTTCTCAGGGGGAAATCCCAAGTTAAACGCAAGAAGAAATATATTTGACTTTGTAATTTGTGTATTTTCTTTTAATGGCGGAGTATCAAAGATGAAATCCATGAGTGAAAATGGGTGAAAAGACATTATCCTCCTCCGGAGAACAGTGCCGTTGTGGTTCCAGTTGGACCTTCGGGCTCAGAAACATCTGAAGCATTGAGTTTTAATTGTAATATGTAGATCTTGTCTGTAAAATTAAAGGTGAATTCTTTACCTTTCGAAATGAAACTGGATTTAGATCGTTTTCATTTGACATGCAATCATGCTGTCATAACAATTTCCATGCATGATTTAAAGTTTTATATCCTAAAGCCCAACTTTGGCTGAGGCTGCTCGATACCTTGTCCCTATAAAGATCAACGTAATTTGTTCACTGTTGGTATGTCATAGTAAACAAGATCTTGAACTAACGTAGATGAGCAGAAATAATACGAAACTGAAGAGCGAGAACAAAACAGCGCTTTGTAGCAAGTTGTTACCATTAAAGCCAGACGTGTTTTTGCACTTCAGCCTGAAATCGATGGTGTGAGAATGAGTTCGGGGAACAGTGCATGCTGAATGCTGCAGAAATTTGAAGAATTGAAAGTGACAGGGTTTTGCCAACAATCAGGCTGAAGAGAGCCACAGTAGTGAAGAGGACTTAATCCATCAAAAACACACTCGTCCTTATTTATAGTAACAAACGAGGGGGGGGGGGGATTTTACACTTTATTGACGTAACCCAGACCTGAAATGAGACAACCCTGATCTGCTTAACAACCAAGTGCATAAGGCGTTTTCTTCTCCGTCACCGTCTGACGATGACAATGAAAGCGAGTCCTCTTCTTGTTTACTCTGAGATAATGTTGTTTTAACATGTTGTCCTCGGCAGTCCTCATCGAGCTGGTATTTATGCCGTCTATCAGGGGCTGGGTGAGGCCCTTTTCCACATTGAGAGTATGGCTGGTTCAGCTCCGCAGGCTGAATGGATGCACACTCCAGTGCCAATGACTGCACCAGGCAGGTAGCAAAGGCTTTTCAGCCTGCATCAATCAACTCAGGTGGAGAGCCCTCGCTGTAATTGCCAACTATTACAATACGTGGCATGAGGGGTTTGGCACTATTTTCATGCATGATGAAATGGCATCAAGGCCTCCTCTCACGTACAGTGATAATTGAACAATTAAACTTTAACATTCAAATTAGCTCTTCATATGACATCAATAATTACCGAGGCCGGCCAGTCACAAAGAAGGCTATCTGAGGTCGATTTATAAGCTGGTTTTTAGACTTGAAGTTTTGATGCAAGTTCAACTGTGTTGATGAAATTATTAGTTACAAAAAAACCTCAAAAAACACATTTCACCCATTTGTTTTATATTGCAAACCTCTTTACATAACCCAGACGTCTTCAGGTGAAGCCATCCTCATCATACAGGTGATTGAGCTCCAGGTATATTTTCAGGCCATCCAGCTGCAACCACTATTAGACATCTTAATTAGACAGGATTTAAATCACCCCATTTGATCGGGGCAGTTAAGACTCTTCATACTCTTCACTGTA
Organism: Blennius ocellaris; assembly: GCF_963422515.1. Classification (NCBI taxonomy): domain Eukaryota; kingdom Metazoa; phylum Chordata; class Actinopteri; order Blenniiformes; family Blenniidae; genus Blennius; species Blennius ocellaris. The sequence goes on along the minus strand of NC_137670.1, from coordinate 15,290,754 downwards.
AAATGCAAATTTTCTCTGGAACGAATGGACGCGGATCCTCAGAGAGCATATGGAGAATCTCTCATATTAATAATTCAAAGGAAATGAGCAAAAATTAGTGTGCAGAGCATCAGCGGTGTCATGTAGCCATTACTTCTGCAAATGAGATATTTGATTTGAGAGATCGAAAATGGAAATGTCATCAGTGTGAGAAATCATGATCTTCTTCCACTTCTGCCTTTGTGTTTGCACCACGTGACACTGTCATCTATGTGGAAACAAAAAAGAAAATGTAGTAAACATGAGAAACCCACTGTGCAGATTATAGTGTTACTTTCTTGGTCACTAATCCCTAAATAATACAACGCGAGCTGAACCCTGGTGCCTAATTACACTTCAGAGGAGACATGAAAACCCTTCAAAAAAAAATAAACCTCCTCATACACACAGTGGAGCCCTTGAGGTGCATTAGATGAAAATTACATTAACACTGACAATGGCACGGACACTAGGCTCCAGGACACACTTGGAAGGATGCAGTGAAGTTGAAGAGGACCTCAGTTTTAGCTCACGACAAAAGCCAGACGACAACAAACTGGATTACGTAGCAAGAGTGTCCAGAATCAATGAGAAATTGTTATGTTTCAGAGAAAAGAGTAATGAATTGTACCGGTGTTAAGTTGGCGTGGGGCGAACAGGAGCTAGTGACAAGGTTTGACACCACAAACTCCTCCCCTGGACAGTCAGAGATGAAAGAGATTGTGGATTTGATATTAACTCCAAGCGAAAAGGCCAAACTGGGAGCACAGGGCGCGTTTAATAAATAAAACAAACCCACACAGACACAAACACACACACACACACACAGACACATACACACACAAAGTCATTTGCAAGTTCCAATACAAGATTACTATATGTGATGATACTTCGAGGCAGGAGATGAAAATGATTGGGAAAATGTATCATGAGGTGGCGATTGTGGACCATATTAAACTGCACAAAGAGGCTTTTGTTCTTGAATTCTTGCAGCAGTTCAGCCAGTATTGCCTCTGCTTTAATTTAATATCTATTTATTTTACTCCATTGTATGGGTTTTATTGAGGTTGCGCCTGCTGTATCGCCGCGATCTCGACCAGAAGTGAAGGTCAGGAGAGGCAGAGTGCCTCTGTTTATTGGCTTCCATTGAGCCCATATGAGCTGATTTGGATATCTGCTCTTGATATTAAGCTCTTTCATGGTATTTTGTGCCATCCGGATATTGTTTATCACCACATTGAGATATTCACCCTGTATTTACTGCAGAATTAAATATTCTTCATCACTTTTGTAATATCCTCTCTGTAGGCTGCAGGATGCAGGATGTGAGGACCCTGTTAGATGTGCCAACAAATTCTTGTTGACTATCTGTGAGTTCAGGACCAAAAATAAATAGAACACATACACACTGCATTTGATCTGTGTCCTCACGTCTTCGATGTAATTTCTCATATTTATGAGGCGACTTTGGAAGAAAATGCAAGTTGTCTGTGCCCTGTTGCAAGCTGGAATAATAACTGTATAACCAGGTTTGCTGTCGCGGCGTTAACCTACACGATAACATCAACCACAGACAAGTAACAGGTTATTGGCTTAAGAAGCAGAATCCACTGTGTTACTTTTTATTAAAGTTGCTGAAATGACTGTAAATCTCATATCTGTGTTTATAAAGACAAAGCAATGTATTGACAAACCTAAAACTCAAACAACGTAACATTGTATTAAGATCCCAGTTTGAATTCTGGGATCCTCCGGCTTCGGGGAGAAGAACACCCAAAGACAGTCAATGTTGCACGTTTTAGTTTTCGAATGGACTGACGACCTGCCCAGGAAGTAGTTCTGACCTTCACTCATTATTCGCTGTTTCTGAAATAGTCTTCAGCCTCCTGCAATCCTCAACAGGATAAAGTAAACTATCGATAGATGCATATCTGCTGAATATTTTCCATGCAAGTCGGCTAGAAGCCGACATCGACGTGTCCTTTGGTTCAGAATCAGATCAAAGTGCCTCATTTAACACGTAAATTATACTAGTTTTCCAAACCATTGGCTACAGAGCATGTAAGTAGAGATCATTTTTGGAGGAGCAGTAATTGTTTATGAATGTTACAAAATCAATGTTCACTTTTTGTGAATTCGTCATGACCCAGATAAATGTGGGAGAAGTGGTGAATCAGAGGCAGATGGATAATGGGAATAGTGAGGCTGATTGTGTAGTTTCAGGTTAACCCTTTGTGGGTAAATCATTGAAATCCCTACAAATTTTAAAAACACATCACTTTGATTGAGATATTAAATTATTCTTAAACCTTTTTGTTTTGGAAAATGTCAATACATTGAACGTTTTAAAGAAAAGCACAATTTCCACTTAATGTTCCTGAATAACAATGGTGTAAAACACATTGGAAGGTCCTCCATTGGCAGCATTTCACATGCATATTCTTACAAACTCGACTTCATCATATGGCTTTGATGCTAATGCTACTTACTTTTCACGTCGTTATCATTCATGTATCGGCTCAGGTCTGACTGTAAATGGATTTCACTTGCAGCATTAAGTGCTTTTCCACTGCTTCTGAAAACCCCAAAGCACTTTATATTGTTAGTCACATTCACCCATGCAATCCAGTGCAAGGTACTCAATCGAGCCATTGGGAGTATTTTGGGATTCAAGGAGAATTAGACATGGAGGGGGAAGATGGAGAATTGAACCTGCAACATTTCCAGTGACAGAGAGCCACAGCTGCCCCTCAAGCATTGCATTATGGGCCAAACCAACCTGACGATCCCCAATAAATAAGGCCCTGTTGACACAACGTTTTAGTTTTCCATATATGTGAGTACATTAACAATAATAATAATGATGGTGGATTCCAGTGTGATTGTGCTGCTGTCTCTTATATTTAACAGCACACACACACATATATATACAGGGACTGCTCACGGAGCCCCGACCTGTCCACTGAGGGACTCGAACCTGCAAACCCTTGATCTCAAGGCCACCACTAGTCACTCTGTTGAGAGTTAAGAGATGCTGCTCAAGGGTCCATAGTGGTTGCATGTCATTTCTGGGAATTGAACCAGGGAAGAAAGCTTCCTCCAACAAGTGACCACCCATGCAAACTGCAGCATTTTTACTTACTTTCTGACATTTTCAGAAAACCTTAATGAAACATAATTAAATTAAAGGAAATAACTAACAGCAATTATTTCACTTCCAATTCCTGTCAGCCAGCCTGGACCCTCTGGTGGACCGGTTCTGGCCCCGGGACCGTATGTTGCACACCTCTGGTGTCGCGTGACGTGTGCGTGCGTCACGACTCTGTAGGTGTAATGTGACGCTGCAGACGGTGCACGTGGTCTGTTGTTTACTTCCTCGAGGAACATTCGCAGGAGGGGAGGAGGAAGAGGAGGAGGAGGGTGAACATTGTGAAACGGCGTTCCTGGATAGAGTTACGCTGCTCGGCATTTGCAATAATAATAATTTAAAAAAAAAAAAGAGTCACAGGCCGAATTGAACGCAGGAAAACTGCCCGACCGGAACTGAATCTGCTCACTTTTGCTTCTTCTCTCCAGCGACATCTCCACAGTATGTATGGTTGTTTTCACTGTGCAGTCCTGTTCCTGCTCTTTTGTTCTCTTCTCTTGGCTCAAACGTCACGCTGTCAAAACAAAGCTGGATTGATGCGTCTCAACATATAAAAGAAAATGGAAAGGAAGACATAACTGGACGAGATTCAGTGAATCAGCAGTGTATCTCTGTACATAAAGTTACATCAAACTGTGTGAAGCTGTTCAAACTAACAACCACATTTCTTTACTGTTTTCATTAGGTTGTTTTTTTTGTTTTTCTTTCTCCCCCAGTTAAAGACTGAAATGCTTCAGCTCGGTAGCCTGTTTACCCAGTTTCAGCTCAGCTCCAGGCCTCCAGAAAACACCCCAAGCCCCAGCGCAAAGCAAACACCAGCAGCCCCACTGTTTTTACCACATGTCATGTAAGTACTGCGAGCTGCCTGAGCTGGATGTTTACAATACCAGAGGAATACGTGTGTGTTTGTTTGGTACAAGGGTCACAAGTACAAAGATTCACTCACCTTCAGCTCAGTTTGGCCTATTTTAGCACATTGTGTTGGCTACATGATCACAATAAATAACAACAATAATAATAATAAGTTCACCTATATAGTGGTTGTCAACGTTTCAAAGTGCTTTACATCTGAAAAGAATAGATTTGTCACAGGTAAAATGCTATGTCAATACACACATTAAGTGGAAAAACAGAAATTGAACTTCAGGAAAAGAAAGCATGGTTCAATTAAAGGCTCTGTCTGTGCACGTGTTGAAATGTCCTCAGTTACGATATTACAACCTGAGTTGGTCCCAGTCGTGTGTGAGCATTTTGAATGAGAGCCATGCAGCAGTAAAGAACTTCAACACGCCTTAAAAGTAGTGAAAATGTGCCGTACAAGTGATTTAAAAGTTAATTAGAAAGGGTGTTTTTCGAGACAGATTTAGAAGAGGAAATAGACGAGGAGTGCCTAATTTCCTGAGGCAGATCATTCCAGATGGACTGAGCCCCAAACAGGAAAAAAAAAAAAAAAACCTATGTGCCTTGGCTTTTTCTCCTGTGCTGGGTATCATTAACAGAAACCAACGAGACAACCTCAGGCTGTTTCATGACAACTACATTTTTAAAAATGAATTCTAATCACATTGAATCTTCATTTTGGGGGCAGGGTTCCCATGTTTGAATACCAGTTGTGAGAGTAAAAGTATTATTCTATAAAGGTAGTGAGGTCTATAGAGCATGTTGTCGTGACTTGATGTGGTAACCCTTGTGAAAAGGGAGTTTGGAGGCTAGTTTGCGCTGTTATGTTACTATCAATGAGTCATCTGGCAGGATTAGTGAGGGTCACCATAGTCAAAATGAGTACTATTCCCTTCAACACTATTGCTCCGGTTCACAGTCCTTATGACCAGTCTACATTGTTTTATCAGCAGCAAACCTGGACATGAATACTTATTTCGAGAAACTGTTTTGGATAAAAGTTGAAACCAGATCAAAATCGATGCTCACACATTGAATAGATCAACTTTGTCCACAGCTTGTTTCACTGCGAACGTACCTTTTGGTTTTCACTGATGAAATACAAAAATACAAAAAACTCATTCGTTGCTGTTTATTTTCACTGCAGGAAAATCACAGGGCTGAGGAAGGAGGATGTGTACTGCAATCTTCGCATTCCTGACCAATTTCAGGCAACCAAAGATGACATCAGCATTGTTATCCTCTCAGGTTAGTATTTCTGATGAAAACACTGATATTGTAACAAAAAATATATATATAATCTTTCAGTTGGACACTGAGCGTCCTTGCTTTTTGTAACAGACCTCATGCCCACATGACATGTTGACTAGTCTGAGTTGGGAAAGCACATGTCATAATGGTTCTAGTTTCCTAGTAACTCAGGTGGCATGTGACAGTAAGCCTCTATGAATAACACACTCCCACTGAAGCAACAAAATATATTTAAACTTCAGAGTGTGAGCCTTCTCTTTGGATTCATGTTTTCTCCTACTTCTCAACAAGGGCAAGGAATCTTCTGCCTCGACGTGAAGGTCTGGAGAGGAACTGTGTCTGCTCGCAACCAAAACTGGCTTGTGCAAGTGAAGGAAGAGGACCAAAACTTTAGCAATACCTGCATCGAGCAGGTTGAAGACCCCCTTAAAGCGATCACGGTAAAAAAAAAAAAAAGAAAGACATTTAGCTCAAATTGTTGCAATAGCCTAATGAAAAGCCTTAAATGTCAAACTGTCTGGTACACTTAAGTCCAAGGTCCATCCGATTGTCCAACACACTGTTTTTCAGCCGCACTGTAGCCGGGTTAAGAGATTCTGAGTCACCATAACAATTTATATGGAAATTTCAGACACTACAGCAGGGCTTCCTAAACTTCCTGAGTGGCCACTCTTCATCTGAAAGGCCATAATTATGCTCACGGGTTGAGGTGGGTGGGTAGGTGGAGGTGGGGGTGGGGGGGGGTGGGGGTGGGGGGTGAAAACAGGCAGGTGCCTAAACACAGCTGTCACCTTGTGGGTCTGTGTGGAGTCATTCATTTCCATTTCTATAGATGTTGAAATTGGGCTTGACAGAGGAGTGTGGCGCCAAACGCGCACACCACATTATTGAGATAATCCCACTCGAATAGGTTCTATTAACTTCATTAATCTACACAAAGCACGCAGTCCTCAACCGTTCGCGCCAAGTCGAGGTTACATAAGTTTTTTTTAAATGGGCCCCTTTAAAAAAATTCAAAAAAAAATTCAAAAGTGAACATTAGCATTGAGTGTCTGTGGGGTCGTCATCCAACAGCAGTGTTGAGACATCCCATGAATGTGAGTGCACAGAATGAAAATGTGAACATATTTGATTAGATAAACCTCAGAGCTTTATTTTGTAAATATTGAAACAATCGAACACTTAACAGAAATTCGACAAGCCTCAATAATTTGGTTTTTCCATGAAATGCACTTTTAATAACAATATATCAATGCTTTACTGTCTCCTTCAGACCAAGACAGCAAACCTGTGCAGACATCTGAACAGAAGCGGAGTCTCCGTGCGCCAAAGTCTGTTTTTCCCCAGGGTCGTCTTCCTTTCCTCAAATTGTGAGCTGGATGAAGATCTGAGGAAGAGGAGGGAGCTGGTCTCCTACGGTCAGATAAACGACTTCCTGAAATCCTTCAGGGAGGGCTACATGGCCTGGATGTCAGACGCCCTGACTCCCTCGTGGATCTCTGGTTCGTTGAATTAAAGTGATCCATTGCTGTGAATAAGACAATATTGTGATTTACGGAGAAATCCAGCACACCAATGAATGAATCATTGAGTTGTTTTCCCGGAACCGGTCCGTTGAGCAGATCCTACCGACTGATAAAAATGACGTGCGGGAACGAGTATCGTCTTCCGGTAAAACCACCGGTTACGTGAGTTTCTTGCGTCCTTGCAGGTCACCTGTCATACAGGCAGATGGAGTCGGTGCGGGAGGTTCTGAGGAAGGTGGGAACGTGGGACCTGGTGCGGCTGCACTGTGGCGACCAGCTGAAAGGAGACTACCAGGGCTGCCAGTACATCGCTTTCGACCGCCAGGAGACGGACACGCTGGAATTCTCCAGACTCAAGACCCTGTCCGCCGATTCGCTGTGGGCTCTGCTGGGACACGTTCCTCAGGTCAGTGCTCAGACCATCATGGGCCCACAAGGTTCATTCGTTGCACCTCGGGGGTTAAACGCTCATCGTTGCCTCCAGCATATAAAACCCAACATTGACCAGCAGGTGGCAGTAGTACGTTATGTCTGTGTTTCTCTTGTCCCAATTATTTGCATCATGATCTGGTCATTTATGATTAAGACAACAGAACACAGCATGATTTTATTATGAGAAGTATATAAACCTAACAAACTGTAATTTAGCAAGGACTTGCAGAACAATTTGTTAAGGAGATTCAGAGAAATTTAAATTCATGTCGTATCTTTGTTTGTTTTGCACCAGAAAAAAAAAAATACCTGAACTAACTGTCTGTCTCATTAAATTTGTGGCCTTTTTAGAAGTGAAGCACAGTTGTGATGAACATAAACACACTTTTATTACATAATATAGACAAAGCTGATTAAAGCTTTGTTAAAACCTGTTTTGGTCAAATTGTATATTATAACCTCTACAAAAACAACCCCATCAGAATTTTACCAGATTATCATTTTATATATTTCAAATTTTAAATGAGATTAGATTAATTACTTGACTGATATACATAAAATGTTGAAGACTGTAGATTTTTTTTTGATCCATCCACAAACATGTCATTATAATTCCTAGCGATGGTCCCTGAGGGCTGGTTATCAGTTAGTCCTATTAAATTAAGAGAACATCGCCTCTTAAAGAGCAGTACCTGTGTCCCAGCATCTATTACCGATTCACACCCACAGTCGGTGTATAGACCACTCAGCCTGGGGTTTCTGCACAAGCCCACTCAAGGCTTTGCCCCCACCACCACCACCCCCCCGCCCCCACCCAAAAACACCCAGACTGCATGTACTCTCCCCTCTAGTCTCCAGCTGCTGTGTATTTGATACATGACCCAACAGTCATTAGACAGTCTCCAGCGGGCCCTTTTCTAGCCCAAGGGGACAGACAATGCAATAACAAAATATATTAAGGCACAGTGATGGGAGCCTCCTTCTCTATAGTTCACCCAAAATATAGCTTGGGGAATATTTGGAAATGTGTTATTAAATCGTCCATTTTTGTCCAAATGTCAGATACCAAACCAAACGTTGTATTTATTTCAATGGATCCACCCCCAGACCCATCTGTTTCTATACCATATGAATAACCTTCTTTTGGATTCATTGACAGTGTCACTTACCGTCTTAAGAAGAAGAAAAAAAGAAACCATCTTTGCATTTGTGCAGCAGCTGTAAGGGGAAGCTTGGGGGTGGCGAAGAAACCTGATCGCTCCCCCTGGTATTTTCAGAGCTCAGAAATAATGCATGCATTTTGATTTGTTACTTGTAAACACAGACAGAGCAGAAGATCTGCGATATGACTCACGCTTTCATTTGCGCACGCGTTTGGCTGTAAGAAGAAGTGGCAGCACACGCACTCACAAAGCCACCACAGAGGTACTAGGTGTTTTCTGTGAGCTCAGGCAATTACTCTGTGGAGAATGGGATGTCTACATGCCCCAAAGTGGAGAATGATTGAGTAGAGTGGCTGTAATTTATTAATTATGGTCTATATTCTTAGACCACGATTCGGGGCTTCATTCAATTTGTATGGATTGAGGGGTAATTACTGTACGTGTGTGTGTGTGTGTGTGTGTGTGTGTGTGTGTGTGTGTGTGTGTGTGTGTGTGTGTGTGTGTGTGTGTGTGTGTGTGTGTGTGTGTGTGTGTGTGTGTGTGTGTGTGTGTGTGTGTGTGTTAAAATGAGATAAAAGGAGCTGAAAACCTACCCATGTCATAGCTTAAAGTGCAGGTTACCGATGTTGTTCATCTTCGTGTCCTCCCTCTATGCTGATATTTCATGAGGCCTCTATATATAATCCTTTGTTTTTTGTTTTTTTTAAGAAAGACCCCTGAATTCTTAAAAGTTTAATTGTTTCTAAGTGTGCCTCCTAATTGCATAGCTGAGAAGAAACAATTAGGTTCCTCCGGCTGTAGCTTGACTACGCAGCCCCGTCAGCTGATTAATAGAAGCAAAGCCACCAGACGTAAAGCTGCAAATTCACAGACAACATCTCAGCTATCGGAGAATGGTACAAATAATCAGATCTCGGTTGCCGGAGATACATCTCGTCTCCCTGACAGACTGCAGATTCCACACAAATGTAGCTTGTTAATTTAACTCCACACACTGACATTCCTCTCTGTTTGGCCATCTCCCAGGCTGCACGCGTCACGGGCCCATAATGGACAGCCTGGTGCGCTCGGTGCTTAGCACAGAAAAGGCAGAGAGGGGAGACATCAACTGCTTTGTGGTGATAATGAATGGAGGCACACAAAAGGCCAGGAGCAGGCCCATTTACACAGCCTGCAAATACTGCCGCCTAAATAGATAATATTGGCTGCCACTGTGGCTTTTTGCTCTCTTTTTATGTCGAGAAGAAATGTATTAAGCCATTTGAAGCAAACACTCACAATACCCATTGCTGTTGCCTATAAATCATTTAGAATAATCAATAGAAAATATAGCTATCGCCCACGTATGCTGTCCAGCCCGCAAAACCCTGCGAAATGGGCGCATCTGCTTTGTAACCGATTCAGAAAGAAATTAAGTCAAGTAAAAGTATATTTACAGATGCAAAACTTTAAAATCCGGCTATATTGACTCCATGAAAACCAAAGTGCATATGCACAAAGTTTGACTTTTTGTGCTGTTTTCTCTGAAGGAATAATGACTTGATAGAGTTCATGTTGTCAAGTCTCAATCGAAACCTGATACATGGATCACCTCCGGACTGATAAAAGTTTTAAAGAAAAGTTTATATGGAAAAGTCTATTAGCTCAATGCCATATATTAAAAAAAAAAAAAAAAGGTTAAAAAAAAAAAAGTAATATAAAATTGCCCGATATTCAGATTTCTGTTTGCCGTGTCGCTCTTGAAAGAAAGCTGAAATTGGAAAAAATTTGCAGCAGAGTGTGTAGGAAGCTACAGAGGCAAAGCTAACCATGCAATTACACACCAGAGGAGAGCTGCGGAACCGCAAGTGTCAGTAATGAACTAGTGAAGACACCAGCACTTATACCGCGGGAAGCAGTGGTGGAAGCTGACTCGTAATAGCGCGTGATTAAACTTGATAAAATCTATTTTTTCTCTCGAGCGTTGAGCCGCCGGTGAAGAGTCCCGTGGAGAGATTCTGCATCTGTCAGTTTGAAGGTGACTCAATGCGTTTCCTCCAAATCCGTCACCCAGCATGCAATAACCAGTCATTTTAAAGGGCTCTTCAGCTGCTGTTTTGTTAATTTAGTTAAACATCAACCGCTTGAGATCATGTTTTACGCATTCCTATTTAACACAGGTGGACTTACATATTCAGTGAGTGTGAATACATGTTTAAAATATAGCTCCAATCCATCAATATGCATTACAAAGTAATTTCTTTGAATGTGGAATGAGCTGGGATTTGCGGTGTGTAAAATTGTCTGTGATGCTGACCTAACACTTAAGCATTAATACAGGGCTGGATTTAGTCAAATGAAAAAGAAAGTTATTAAATATTGAACTAATATTTGTCAAATTATTGTCTAGAATACAACTGAAGATAACCAAGCAGATGGTCAATGCAGTGAATTTAGATTACAAATATAACATATTAAAAAATCCTGCACATATTATTTTTCCAAAACTTACATTTTATAACGAAATGAACAAACTGAAATTATATTCAGAGCTGAAATAAATGTGTGACTTTATATGATGAATATTATTTATTGTTATGAGTTTTTTATGTTAAATATTTAAAAATATATGTTGTTTTTCATCACTCTGGAGAACAATGTTGGTTATTATAGTACAATTTTGTGGATATGGCACAAACGAAATAAAACTACATTTCAATGAATCTTGAAACCATTTTAAGATCATGTAAATATAACATTAGTGATAGTACCATTAATTATTAATCACTATAGTAATAATAGTTTTGCTCTCTTCCTTTGGCAATTTAATAAGATCTTACAGGCTTTCTTGAGGGTTTATTTCAGATTCCCACATTTCCCTACTCCTGGTAATTACTGGATTCACTACGTAAAGAAAACTTTTCTTTGGTCAGTGGCCAAGATGTTAATTTTATCTCTGTGAGCTCAGTTATTTGTTTTGTGGATTCAGGATATTACAGTGATCCCCCACAGTATAGGTTCCAAGATATAATCAATAGGGATTCATGAATAATGAAGAGGCTGAGTGGAGCAGAGGCACTTAATTACAGCTTCAAAAGCCATTCGCGTTAATTGAGGAGAATAAAGGTGATGAAGTGGACTGAACGGCAACTGTAGAGTTTTATAGTGTCTTTGGTGGGTTTCTTTTTTTTTTTTTTTTCTAAATGAAAGTATAAAGACCTCCCACTGAAGCTTAAAAAAAAAAAAAACTCATTTAATGTTCTAATTCACTGCTTTCTTGAATTGATGCATTTCTGAGTTTAAGCTTTAATACGATATCCTTTGTGCGTGCAGTGTTTCTCCCCTGGCCACCTGTGAGCAGACTATCGTTCTTTTAATGTAGAAGCTGATGTGCTGCATATCCAGACAGTGTGTGGTTGCTGGGAGCAACAGATACAGTAGGTAATTGACAGCCCTGCCATCTGTTACAGTTATGTGAAATTATGGATAAACTAGTTAACAGACACTTTGGCCCATTGTCTGTTGTTTTGATAATCACCCTTAATAACGGACGGCATCAATATGGTCTTTAAACCTGATTTGGGACCTAATGGAGTCAGATGGGGGCAGTCAGTGTATGCTCTGGGCGTAATACTGTTAGAGATGTTCGTAAAGAGCAAATTAAATCAGTCATAGATTGTGCCCTCTCAAGTCAGCCAGACAACCAGACCCATTGAGGAGAAAAAGGAGTGGATTCATATTTTAACCTCTTGCAGAAAATGCACTTATGCAGAGGTAAATAAAGTCAGAGCTGGGTGACTGGATGTAAATGGTTATTACCGAGGGTCTAATGGCTTCCTGTGAGCTGAGGTAGGCTATGTAGAAGCAGAGACATAACTATTCTGACCTTTTTTTTTAGGGGGCGGCATTCATGGCTTTAGACGAATGCAGTTAATGATGTTGACAAACCAAAGTTCAGGCATGTCAATGGAGGACCCACACCTGCAGCATGTATGAGGTCGGTTGTGTTGTTTAAGCTTTTCATGCTCAATAATGATGACGTAGAACTGCCTCCGAATCCAGTTACTTCATCAGGTAGTTAATGGGAATTTATTTTACGTCAGTGTTGAATGTTGGTTCAACCTTTGGCTGAAAAATGGCGGACGGACACGCTTTCAAACATCTCAATTTCCAGGTTTTGTCTCACTGTAGATTTATTCCTTAATGTTTTTGACTTTTGGTCACCCCCCCCAAAAAAAAGTAATTTAAAGAAAGAATCATGTGCTCTATGCTCATTATACATGTACAATACCCCACTTCATGTGTTGACATAATTTACAATAATATTGTCAAATATGGATGGCATCTATATTTATCCATATTTATGGATGAAATAAATAAATAAGCCCAGTTGCTTTTGTTTCAGCAAAAACCGAAAATAAACTATATGCATCAGTTCTGCTTCTTCTAGTGTCAAGTTTTTCCTGAGTGTTACAAACTACTGCTATTCATACGCCCATCTCTCCTTTTAGGTAGGGTGTGCACCCTGCACACATTCATATGTCGCAAGTCAGCAGTTCACCTCAAATACCAGTTTTTTTATACTGCGGAAGGAAAGTAAAGGTCAGGAGTACACCCGTGCACAAACAGGGAAAACACAGTAAGGACTTTAACCAGGGATATTCCTGCTGTCTACTATTTATAAATCTTTCTTAATCTTTTATTTATTCATTCAAACAACATGTAGAATATAAACGTCATAATAAGTACATTAATATAGAGTATAATAAGACTGCTCAAGTGTTTCGACTTGAAAGAGAAGGATTATTTGCCATTGTAAACATACATATAGTATTGAATGATTAGCAATTAACCATTAGTTTTTTTCTAAACTCAAGCAATGGTGAAGAAACCATCAGCCATGAATCAAACCAGAAAGCATGACTTTGCTCATATCTCCATCTGATTTCAAATCCTGTAATTCACACCCCTTCAAAGCTGATTTCCACGACATTCATCCCCTGAGCCAAACCACACGGTGTTTCTCTAATTGCCTGGCAAAGCATTTTTTTTTTTTTGAGGGGGGGGGGGGGTCTGATTCCACGACATTTGGCTTGTCGACAAAGATGTTTGGTGTGCCGGAGGTGTGTTACTCAATGTTCCTCCCCATCGCTGTCTGGTTGAGACACAGCGTGGAACAAAGAGGCCGTCGTCTGAGGCCGGTGTGGCGTTACGCTCACTCAGAGTTCAGCTGAAACACGGCACCCATGGCTCCGGGTAACGGCCCCCGCTGACGGATACCCCGCTGGGATTCTTTGACTTTATCGGAGGAAGAATCTGAACTTTGTGAATGGCAATACACACAGGCGGTGACACGTCCCTACCCAATTACACTGTTCCTCACATTATTCAGGCTCATCAGACCTGTCAGGCCTGAAAGACAGACGCTTACATTTTGACTGAAACATGTTGGTTTGCGATGTATACCAACAATACACCATATAGCACGCATTTTAATTCTCTGATACCCGAAAACTGGCTCCGAACCTGTGTCTCAAACATAAGAGGAAACGGTTTGGAAAATGCTGTCAGCTATATGTAAAGATAGTCTTGAGTTTAGGAGGTTAAAAGGTGATGGGTGAACCAGAGGCAGGATTTATGACTATCAGCAGACGGTAAATAAGAAGAAGGAGTTTGTCTTGTTGAAATGTGAGGAGTGATGTCATTCACACGACACAGAAAGTGAGAGGCCGGCCGGGGTAGACACCGTTAGGTGAGCTCTCAGCCCTTTGTGTGACACCCAGCCTTCGCCCCAAGGGTCTCGTTCCCGCCGTGGAAGTGTCATGCACACACGGATTCTTGCAGACACTCAGACCTGTTGGTGCTTGAAATAGTAATGGTTCTGTTGGCAAATCTGTGAGCCACCGTCGTAGTGGCCATTGATTCATTCATCCTGCTGGAGATCCGGCTGCTCCGACCTTACGTTCTTCATCTTAAATGTCAGACGGAGGTTACTCTTTGGATGACATTTCATGTCAGCGGCTCCTTAACACTTCTGTTCTGCTACTGTAATTTAGATACACTATGGCCTTTATCCTCAAACACTTGCCTCAAGTGCACGAGACGGAAACATGCAGTGACAGTTCCCGTATCTCTGCTACAACAACACCTGGCAGGCAGGTAGTCTAGACCACACAAAACACCTGTCTTTCAGTTCAATCCAACAGTGGGAGCATTTTTTTTTCTCCCTCTCGATATGAAAATCTTCAAGTCGTACAGCATTTCTGCTTTACAGATGTTTTAGATGATCAAATAGTTTAGAAAATATTGCACACTCCATTGCTGTCTAAAAACATTCTCATACAGATTCCCTTTTCAGATAATACACTCAAATCTCATGCAACAATGTCCTAGTTCCTAATGTTTTTAACATGATTTATTTTTTTTTTAAGCCTGTAGGGATCCGTCTCATATAAAAAGCATAACTTATCGCATGCTAGTTGTATATGCTTCAATCTGAAATGTCTTGTAAGCCTTTACTTATAGTCTGCAACTGTCCTAATGTTAGAATGTACATTTTTCTCAATACACACTGAGATCTATTCATATTAAAATAGTTGATTGATTTGTGATTGAATCCCCCCCCCCCCCCAAAAAAAAAACAAAAAAAAAAACTGTCTGACACTTTGGAACTACTGCCCCGGCATAATTACACATCTTGTTATAGCTTCCTGTGCTGCTTTTACTGCATTAAGTAAATTGTTTTATTTTTTTCTATTTGGGTTTAAATGTGATGCGTGCTTGTGTCTGTGCAACAGTCGAGCTGCAAATGATGAAATACTTAACTATGGTTCCTTTAAATTACTTAATTGCTGATTACTAACTCTCTTATTTGTAAAAAGGAAAAAAAATCCTCTCTGATGTCTTTGTCTTGGCTTATATGCCACTCTGCCACCAGCTGTCATGAAGCTTTTTTTTTTTTTTTTTCATGCATCCCAAATTAATAGTCTCTCGCTCACTCTGAAGTGTCTGATGCTATTGTAATACAAGCCATGTGGCATCCGGCCAAGGCTGCAATATAAGACACAATTGTTCAGTTGTTTTGGTTTTTTTTTTGAGGGGGGGGGGGGATTTTATTCTTTCTCTCTGTTTTAATGCACAGTAATAAGTAAGTAAATGGTGGAAAGATGTGTGTCTGAAATCGCAGCGGCCTTTGTTGTAGATAATTAGGTTAGCAGCACGAGTGTGCAGGTGCTCAGGGTGTGCTGGGCGCTCGTGTTGTGTTATCGACTTGCTCATATTCGTAGGCTGTCAGGGGTGTCGCACTTCCCATCAGCCCCGGAGCTCACCAACCTCTTCACTATTAAAATGATCACTTTCAATAGCAGACAAAGGAAAGAGGGAACATATCTAGTGCAGGGTATTTTCCCCACCTCTAATGCTTATCTGCCTTTTGATGTCGGCGTAATAAAAGGCCTATTGGGCTTCCACAATGACCTGCAAAATGGACAAGGGCCGATATACTGGGCTCTGACTGTCGCTACCATTAACTAAAAGGCCCAGACATTATGGAGAGCCGGGGATGAAAGTACATGGAGAAAAAAAATAATAATTGAAAAATTGCCTAATGCTAAAGTGAAAGAAAATGGATCTGTGAAAAGGCACTGTAATATTCTGTTATCCCCTGTAAATGCAGCCAAACAAGAGATGTAGCGAGGCATTCTTTTTGAAATGGATGTGGTTCAATTACCTGCATGTCTAAATCTAGTTAAGGCTCCCATTGTCGGGCTCGAAACATAACAGGCAGTTTTGATGTAGTGTTAAAGCGTATTATGCCCTACAACCTACATAAAATCAAGAGAGGTATGACTCCATTCAATATGTGGAGGGGAATTAAAGCCCACAGTGAGAACAAGGTTAATTTAATATTTATTCTGTTGCAGACTACCATTTGGATCCCCATTCGAATAGAGTTGCTCAATATTTTTGCAACCTCAAGCAAAATTCTACTGTTGTTAATTTTTTGAAGGTCATTTCACTGAATACTGAACAATTCCCGAGATACGATCAGTTATTTCTCACTGATAAAAAATAAAGGAACTGATCAGAGGTGAAAATAGCAACAAAGTGTGTAATTAATCTGCTGTTTCATTGCCCAAACCGTATTCAATTAAATGTTTGTATAAATAGTACCAAGTAATCTCTTCAAAACTCAATATTAGTCATTGTTTTGCACATTGAATGTTTAATGCATCTATAATCGAAGAGAGTTGATTTAATTTACCTGTGCAAAATATATATATTCAAGCACAATTCAATGGAGATTGTTTCCTCTGGAAAAAAGAAGCAAAAACCTGTTGAAGATTTGAATTTTAAGTCGATCACATGGTGTAAACTGTGCTGAAGTATTGGTGAAATAACATATATACAACCAAGTACAAGTAGCCAAAAATAGGACTTAATTATATTGATATCAGCATTTTTAATAAATGACCTACATGAATGTGCTTTATTGTGTTATGCATGTTCCCCCCCAAAAAATACACAAACGTTCAGATTTCAGCAACAAACATTGTCTAAGGAAAAAAAAAATTAAGAAACTCTACAGCTGTTAGCCGAGGTCATATGAGAGGATGGACAGAGATTTCCATTGTTGGCATTATTCAACACAGTCCCTTTTTCAACAACCCCAAATTAGTAGATTGAGTCTGATTATCAGCCTGAAAGCCCACCAAGTTGGAAACAGCTTGTACATGTTGAAGTCAAAGGTGAAAGTCAGGAGTGTCTGTTCAGCTCTAACCAGAGGTCAGGAGGCTGCAGACGGGGTCACGACCCCAGGAAATGGCCCAAAAACAAGCATGAAAAGCGCTTTGTTTCAAGTCACTTGACAACAGCTTGTCCCAGAATACAGCGCCACCTTGTAGTCATGAACTACAATAGTTATAACCAGTATTTTTGTTTTTTTTTCTGAATCTGTCGCCCACTCTGCAGGTAACAGTTAAAATGTACAAGCGTGGCTCTCGCGGCTGGCTGGGTAAATCGCTGAGCGCCACGACGACCATCCCTTCGAACGCCTTCGTGACCTTCAGGATCAGCGGCGAGGAAGCGGACGCCAAAATCCCAGCAAACGCCATTCACAGCGTCACTCTCAGCACATGACTGTCTGCCAGATCGGAGCATTCTTAATTACAAATGTACAAATACCTAAATGTAATGTTGTGCCTTTTTGATATGCAGTGTTTCTATTCTCTTATATTGTACTTCTAGTCAAAATATCTTCATATGAGCTTTTTTTTAAAAACAAAAACAAAAACAAAACAAAAAACCATTAAATATAAAAAGAAAAATCCCATCTGAAAATCCTTCTGATTTTCAGATCCTCAGTGTCAATATTATTGTAATGATGGTAGTTTTCAGACAATTAGCTTGATTATCTTTCTCTTGTTTTGGATTCCTAGAGCTGCCCCTCACTTTAAAGCACCCATTAATTAATCATCAGCTGATTATGTCACAGCAGTGGAGGACTGGAGTGTTTAATGTGTTAATTGTGGCGGTTAGATTGTGGTGGCCTCTGGCGCGACAGAGGGCCGTGTGCGTCGCTGCCTCCGCCGGCTCGATGGGAAGTTATTTACGGTCTGTTTAGACAGTGTAACTGTAAGGTGCTTTATTAATATGCTCCACCGCACCGGGGAGACGATAACAGGCTCGAGAGCGCACGGCCGCGGCCACCAGCACCATTCATAACTGTGTCCGAGTCGCTTTCCATCAGTTATCCGGCTCGCACAGCTGCGCTAACAGCTAGCAATTGTATTTACTGGGTCTGGTCGCGGTCAAAATGAAGTTATTTCCATCAAGATATCAGTGCCTTTAGCTAATGCAATAAAAACAGCTCTTTCTGTTGATGGTATCTCGTTGCATGGCATCTCTACCTGAAACATCATTACACTGTACTTACTTTTTCAAATGTCTGTTTACACTTTTTACCTGAGGGACAGATCGTTGATAGTTGCATTGGTTTAAACACATTTTTAAGCCTGTTTCTTTGCTCCAGTTTTTGGGGGTGTTCTGGTGAATTTACTCACTTGTATTTAAAACTCAAGTAGTCCTCAGGAGGTGTTTTCTCTCACACTTGACAAACCGCAGTGACTGTATCAGATGAGATGTACTTAAATGAAAATCGTTCTTGAATATGATAAGCGGTGGGTGCATGCAGGTTTTACTGTAACTTGATTTTTCTTTGAGATGAAAATGCATTTTTTATTATATCTAAAGCACTTTCAAATATAAAAGCCAACATACTCTTAAGCTAATTCAAGCATGTTTTTCTGTTTTTTTTAAGATATTTGACCGGTGTTCATGTTTGTACAATGTGGTGCTGTAATAAAAAGATTTAATGACTAAATTACATTTTTAGGGGTGAAAAATGCATTCTTCAGCCAGTTTCATTCACTCATATATTACCTGATTGCTCCCCCGAAGCTATGCAAACTCTTCTTATCCAAACATACCCGCGCAGTGTCTGTAATAACGAACCCCATATACAAAGTCATTTGTCACTACTGGGCCACAATGTTTCCTTAAAGTCTTATTAGTGAGATGGAGGGCATCCATCAACAGCTCACTCTGCTCTTTGAAAGCATGCGGCCCGTCTCCCAACGCGGTAAAAGACTGGAGATTAGGAACGGATGACTGGCCACAGGGACAAAGAAAACTCTGTTGGGCAGCGTGGTGGTGACCGGCAGAGGAAGCGGAGCGGAAATGGACATGGAGATCAGACCAGAACATAGTGTGACAAGGTAACAAGGTAAACTGATCCAGGCTGCCGTTCCTCTGGAAACGGAATCAATGAGGGTTCTGTTCAAAATGGAAATCCTGCAGGATATCGAGTTTAGGTAGATCTTTGGAAGAATACAATCAGCTGTAAATATACAGTGATTCTTTCCATAAAAACACAGACTAAGTATCCTGCAGACGAGAATATTGATCATCATCTGTTTTCTCCACGTCTTGTGCAGCCACAGCGTGCAAGCAGGGAAATAAAAGCGTGTATCCTCTGAGCGTGTGGTAAAGAAGCCAGGTGTCCAACTCTGACCTCTGGCCGTTTGCTCGCTGCTCAGGGTGGCCGGGTCAGGTGTTTCATTCGACCTTTTCTTTTGTACAGGAAGAGGAAATGTAGAAGAGGAAGGACAGCTCCATCTCGAGCAGCGTTCATCAACGACCGTTGAAACTATTCAGCTCCTCCACTACAGTTCATGTGGGTCAGCAGCACTCCTAACTGGTTCTCCCTTCTACATTGTTTTCTGGCCTTCGGTTTCTCCTGCTTCTGCACTGGTGCACTTTACTCCCAAGACTTTCCGCACGGAGCAAACCCAGCAAACAGTTTGACCGTATTACGTGAATGTCCAATCTTCTGTGATGTGGCCGCGTCACCTTGACTGGCTCAAAGGTTCTGAGCAGGCGGGGGTCAACACGCGCTCTCTAGCTGGAACATTTTCTCTGAGATACAAGCCTATTTCATCTGTAAAGGGCCCTAGAGATGAAATGGTGCTGCACTGAGAGTGTAACCTTAGGCGAAAAGCTATGTTTACTATAAGTGGGGAAACATTTCGGAATGACTCTTTACTCCGATTGTGCCCCAACATAAACACTGTGAACACCAAAACTGCCTGCCAGTTTAAATTCGGCCGCTAAGTATTTGAGATGTCACTCTGAATATCCAATCCGCCTGAAATCTCTGCAGCTGTTTTTATTTTAATCTTTCTTTTGAAAGGTAGTGTAGTGGTTGGCACTCCAGCCTCACAGCAGCAAGAGCATTCCTGGAGCGAGTCTGGTCGGGGGGGGGGGGGGGTCTCTATGTGGGGTTTGTATGTTCTCCCTGTGTATGTCCGGGTCCAATTCACAAGACATATTACAGGGTGAAAGGTTTTTTTTTTTGTTTTTGTTTTTTTTAAGTGTTATTCCCCGTCTTGCAGATTTTGAAACCGAAGTATCAAGAAGATTCAATTAATAGGTCAATTTTATTTTATTTATAAGATCCAGTGTCCAACAAAAAAAAAAAAAAAAAAAACATAAAGGGATGTACAGCATTGTATTTATAAATAATAAAATAATGGGCACATGGGCAACAGGCAAGGGGTTGCAGAAATTAGCCAGTTTTGAAACAACCCTCAAAAGCACTACACTTGTAAAAACCCACAGGACAACAAAAGACATACAGGACTGAATGAAATGAAGCTTCCTTGCCAATTAAGGCCACAAACGTGGCCACGGTGGGGCTTTTTGTGCATCACACAAGCAGTCTTTTCTCCCCTTTCTCCCCCATCTATTGAGAGGGATACATTAGCCGGGCGAGATGGATGCAGTGGACGGGAGCAGAGCAGAGAGTTCGCAGTCATACAGCTCACTTCACGCCCGGTGTTACAGACCTCTCTTATGATTTCACTCACCATGCTTGCACAGAATGTGATTTTTACCAGGTCATTTTCTGCTTATTGCCAACAAAAGAAAATTTTTTTAAAATATTTGCTGTCTTTTGTTCTTGTTTGGATAAAATGCAAAGATACAATTAAACTGTGTAAAAAACAGCTTTTTATATAGTTGTCTTTTTTGTTGATATTTGAAGCAGTGTACTTACTGTCCTTCTCAAATCACAGTTGGAAGGTAGTTTCCATCCATCCATCCATCCATCCATCCATCCATCCATCCATCCATCCATCCATCCATCCATCCATCCATCCATCCATCCATCCATCCATCCATCCATCCATGGAAAAAGCTGTTTGGTGGAACAGTGATTAGCACTTGTGCCTCATAGCAAGAAGGTCATGGGTTCAAATACCGACTGGGGCCTTTCTGTGTGGGGTTTGCATGTTCTCTTGGTGTGTGTTTCATGTGTTTCCTCCCACCCACACCTGTATGTACAAAAAACATACCCGTGAGGTTAATTTGTGCCCCTCAATTGCCCCGAGGTGTGAATGTGAGGGTGCGGTTGTGTGAATCCTGCCTTTGCCCATGATTAGCAGGGATCGGCTTCAGCTGCCTGTAAACCTGGATAAAGGGGTAGAGGATGGATGGATGGCTGGATGGAGGGATGGATGGATATCTCAGGAGAAACCATCCTTTGATGGGAGAAGTGAATTTATTTGTCTGTAGTCAGTCTTCAGCTGGTAATAACACCCTTTTCAAAAAGGTTAAAACGATGATGATGATCATGATGATGATGATGATGAGAAACCTGAAAAATGTAAACATATAACGCTAATCAGGTCTTGTTTTGATCTAGAAATGTTTGGGTTTTTTTCCCTATCAAAACACTGGTATGTTGTTTTATCGTACGTCACCTGCATGACCCCGGACTACATCGATGAATGCTCTTTACTTTTCTCTGGCAGTCCCGGCAGGCTGTTTGAGGTCGCCGTGGGTAAATGCCGGGTTAATGCTGCATCCATCATGCTGTTATATTTGCACTATTGTCTGACCTGTTCCACATAATGTTGTGAAATGTGTCAGGTGCCAGATTATCG
This sequence comes from Blennius ocellaris, assembly GCF_963422515.1. NCBI lineage: Eukaryota > Metazoa > Chordata > Actinopteri > Blenniiformes > Blenniidae > Blennius > Blennius ocellaris. The sequence goes on along the minus strand of NC_137670.1, from coordinate 15,268,835 downwards.
GGAGGTATGATGATCAATAAATGAGTAAAAGAGGGAGCCGGGTGTGATGCTCGGTGCATGGCAGCAGAATAAACTTCCATGCAGTGTTCTGCCGCCTGCCACAAATTTGAAAAACAAATGGACTTGCCCAAGGCAAGAGCCATCAATAATAATATAATGTGTGGACGATGATGAATTAGAACCAGACTTCTCCATGCACGGCTGTTCTGTGTATGGCAACATTATTAGTTGAACAAATTGATCTCTGTATTCGCATTATTCACGTCGGTTTGCTTAATCTGGAGTTTAGTCGATGGGACAACACACTGTTTCACTTCACCGAATTCAGAAAAGTTAATAATGTCCAATAATCAAAAGCTGTTTATGAAAGCACCTCCTTTTTGTCTCATTGATTTGGCTCCATAATGCACGACAGTCACTGATCACTCAGACAGGATGCACTTAGGAAATGACAAATGTGTTTTAAATTCAATAACATAGATTTTTCTTCCTGTTTATCCACAGGTTAGAGTTTATTCACATTGTCAAGTAAAGACAATACTAATAAATGGATGTATTACCGCATCACACACAAAGACATTAACGTTGAACAGGGAAACATGTTTAACATGGTTCTGGCTATTTTATTTAAACTAGAAATATGTAGAAATACCAAACATTTCCTGCCATTTTGGGATTGTGTCATTTATTTAAATCTGGACATTACAAATCTTCTTGACTGATTGAATCAGATATCTTAGTACTATAACCCTTTACAGAGCAGAAACACATGCGAAGATAACATGATTATACATAATGTCACGGTGCTAATCAAACAGTGTTAGTCCTATCTGTGGTACTTTTATAACTATTAACACGAATTCCTCGAAATTCGATGCAAAAACAAGATATTAGAGGCTCATAAAAACAATGGGAAACATTTTTAATAGTTTAATTGGTTTGCTCCCATTTTCTAACAGATTTGAGAGTGCTCCTTATACAATTAAGATGTTATTCCGCTCAAATCATAATATTATCTTTATTAATACTATTTCATCCAGTTGTATCGCCATAGTATAAATATATTCTGTCACTCACTCTCTGGGAGTCTTGAAGTCCACATTACAGCAGCCTACATTTTTTTGCTGTTGTTCTCAAACAAATACAGTCAACCTACATAAACATCTATGGATCCACACATAAACTACGTAATGTTACTCAACAAATAGAAAGCCGATCACAGAAACCAGCTCCGAGCTGATTCATTTCTGCAACCGTGTCACTTAAGACTCATGAGATCCCCTCAGTCCACAACAGTTACCACAATGTCTCGGGTGTAAACGTTTCTGTGTGCTGAATACCTCCATGAGATCACTGTATCTTGACCTAGATGTCACAGGGCAACCCAGGGAAGACGATAATGGCAAAATATCCTATTTTGTTATGGTCCAGAATTGAGTCACTAAATGTCAATGAAACAGAATCAGCATGTTTTGATCCATAACAATAACATCCATTAAAACACCTGCGTTAGTGTTCTTGTAAGTTCATAACTTGAACATCAATACATGATATGCACAACCATCTTTCTTCCCCCCCCCCATCAGGACAACTCATGTGACACCAGCGCTTAATTGGATAATAATAGTTGTCTTGAGTTTGTATTCTTCGGGGGATTTTGCCAATAGGGTCTAATAAAGCAGGCTGAAATGGATACAAGGAGTCGGTTAAATCTTGCCCACGGTCACCCGGAGGCACAGAAGAAACTTAAGCCTCAAAGAGGTGGTGCATTAGTTCTGCTAAGCTAACCGTGAATGCTAATTGCAGGAAGGACAAACTGTAACCCTTGCCCTGTGGCCATGAACCCATTAAGCAGCACACAGTGGTGGAGCTGTACAAAAAGGCTGGCCTGAAAAGGCCTGCAATCTGATTTTGGTTTAAATGGGGATAACAACAAGTTTCCCTTGGGATGTGCCCTCCCTGTATTTCTTCTTTTTTTTGACAGTTTGAGAAAATAATTGTCTGTCACTCCAAAGCTGACTGCAAACCATGGACACAATGCAACAGGTTTTATGTTTTCAAGTGGGATTTGGTGTGTGACATGCCGGACTGTCCTATAGAATGGCTCTCAATAGGACATGGATCAGTTATGCTTAAGTGTTTGTGGTTTCACGCCTGGAGGATAATAACACATCTCGTCGTGGTACAATATGACACCCTATACATGGGAAAGCTGTTCTTCACCAGTATGAACCATCAAACACCTCTGCTACTGCAGCTGCTTTTGTAACACATTGAACACAATATTTCAAGAAAGAGGCCATAATAAGAAAAAATCTTAACTTGATTTTTTTCCTGGATATGTTCAAACATAACTTAAATGCAGCTTATACATTCATCTGCTGTTTACATTTTCTGGTTTGACATGTGCGCTACTGATACAATCCCATTTTTCCTACTGAAACACCCACTTTAGACGTTGTGAAATGACCCTGACACATTGCTGTTACGAGGTAAGAGCGCGAGCCACTAAAACAATGAAACACAAACACCATCCACAATCAACCCTAAGGTCTACAGGGCCATCGCAATTATTACAAATTATCTTTCGTTTGTTTTGGCTTACGTAGTCGTCACTATTATCCCGGCATTGTCGTGTCAGCAAAGCCGTTTCAATTAGGTCCATGAAAGAACAAAGTGAAGGGCAGATTTAACTGGGCGTCATTGTTTCAGGGCCCTCATTTGAAAAACATCCCTGCCACACATTTCATTTACCAAATGATTAATCTCCAGCTCGAAGCCCAAGAGCATAATGGAACCACTAACTAAAAATCTGTGACCCCCTCTTGTCACAGTCAGAGTTTTTTTTTTTTTGATTGACTACAGTCCAGTTCCCAGGTGAGTGCCCCCGCCACCCCGCCCCCCGCAGCCTGCCCAGCCAAAGGAGATGGATGGCTCCGAGTGTGAAACCCAGCAGTGGGTTACATGGCCTTGAGCTTCATCGTCTAATTAGCCTCTAATGTAACTACAATGCTCTGGAGAAGATGTTGTCTCGAGCCACCAAAGCTCTTTGAAAGCCTCCCCGGGGCGGGGGCAGTTTGGAGTGAGGTGCTGTGGCAGACCACAGCCACGTCCGAGAGAAAGAGTCGGGTTTCATTCCCTTGCTGGGATGGACTGGAAACAGGATCCAAACTTATCTACGAGTCAGAGGCAGAAAACAGTAACTTTTACTTCACCATCTATTCCATAACTTTTAGAAATGACTTACTTTGGGAATCAATAAAGAGGTTGATTAATACCATTCTGTGCGTGCACAACTTCTGAAGCTTGCTATATCACTAAGGAATTCATGTTTTTGCAAATAGAAAAATAATAAATAATTCATCCTGCTACTATTCTGTTGAAAATACTCTGTACATCTTGTACAGAACGCCAGATTTAGTAAATACATATATGTGTTTGTTTCACTACCAAGGAGCTTTTAGACTCATTCACACACATTCACCAGACCATAGCGGCTCCCGAAAACATTTTCCTTTGAAATAAGCCAGTGTGCATGAGGGGTATTCTTACATGACGATAAGAATGTTTATAATAAACAATTTTTCTCTGGAGTTGTGTAGGTTAATAAATAAATACTAATTTCCGCGTTTACAACTCTGCATGTATCTCTGTTCATCAGTGTTGCTAATGAAACAGAAGACACACCATAATGCAGAGAGCGCCGTCAATATTTTCCCCATGCATCATGTGATTTCCCCATTTCTCCACAGCTCACAGAGGACGGTATCATCAGCTGTGTATAATATTAGAAGCCAGCCTTGAGAGATAAGGTGTCTGATTGAAGGTCATCCGTGCCCTCTTGAGTGAACATAAGAGCCCTTTGTGGTTGGGTTAAATGCACCTGACAGCCTGTTGGAGCACAATCACCCATTTTAATTGTCATGTAACGGTTTCATGTAGAGCCTAACTGTCTGCAACACTTCAGCGGTTGGAAACCAGAGCCTGGCCACACAACCACAAATGTGGTTATCTGGATGCTTGCAAAGCGGACAAAGAGGGGGGGGGGGGGGGGGGAGAAGAGAAAAACCCCTGTAGAGAGAGCTTTGTGCAGACGAGCAAGGAGAAAGTTGCTGACAGATAATGCAAGAGTTATCTCCAGCAATTTATTCAATTACAGAGCTTAACACATCCTTTAAGGCACTGAATTAAAAGACTACATTTGTTACTCTGAGTTGAGGATGGAAAAATACTAATTGCTTTAACGTTCGCCGTTAATTCATTACTAACAATTTAACAGCAGTCCAGCAGAGGGGAAACCTCAAACGCAGACTTGAAAGAGCTCGATTTTACACTCCTTGCAGAAGCCAGCTTGAGCGGAAGCAAGATAGTTCACCATAATTCCCAACAACAAACCCGAGGCCATCCTCTTGTCTGCTGCATGGGGGAGTAATTATAACCCAAAATGATCGCCATTTCATACGAGGCATCAGTCAGAATCGTACGTCAAGAGCCAGACTCATTATCGGCAATCATGGGAATTAGTTACATCATTTCACCAAACCGAACTAATCATTTCCAGGATGCCACAGAAGCAGATAGAGCCATTAGGAAAAAAATGAAGCTCTTAAATTCTATAATTGACATCTATATCTTGAAGGGGCCACGGAAATTGCATTATTTGGCATCGAGAATCTGGGCTGAGGGGAAAAGAGACCACTTGGGACTCGTGTAGGGCACGACTCCCTGCTCAGTCCCCCATTCATTTCATCACCGTGTAAGAAGTTGCTGAAACACAGCAGAAAACCGAACAAATACTTAGATGGAAATATATTGCGTAAAATGTCTTAATCATGACTATTTACCATTTTGAACCTTTGATTTCAGCCTGTCAGGTCTTCCAGTTAAGTGGTTTTCTAACATACCCTCATAATAAAGCAGGCTCTGGTTTAGGCCCTCAGACCACTGATGTCTATCAGCACAGGTCAGTGTCCGAGGGCAAGTGGAGCCTTCAGCAAGATGAGTGGATCACGACTTTCCCTCAACACGTCGTCACGAGAACAACCTCTCCTGCCCTCACACATTCCTGCATTCTTTGGTTTTCTTTCCGAGCAGGTAACACAAGTGGCTATTGTTGACAGTATAAACTGGCTTAATGTTGCTGGGCTTCAAGTGGTTTTATTAATTATTCTGCAAATGCCCAAACCGTATTTAAATCCAAGTATTGGAAAAATCGAAGATCATCACACCAAGGTATGTTTAAAAATAAGCAAACAAAAAGTGTAAAAGCTGCATATAAATCAGTTTAATAAAGAACAAGACACGCGAATAGAAAGATTGACAAGAGAAGGGAAAGCTACTCAAACAGAAGACACTTGAACTGCTGCACAAGAATATAGAGAAATGATAGGAAACAGTAAGGTTAGGGTGCACTGGATGCCAGCAGATAAATCCAATTTGATTGCAGATGGAAACACATCCACAGTGCACTCAGGTTGACCTGCAAACCAAAACACATGACAAAATGGATTCAATCCACACGTGACAATAAGCAATGGCCAATTTCGAGGCAACAGGTTTGCTCTGTTATTTTAGTCTGGGTCATAGGAGGAAACATTTTTAATCGATGAAAGATGAAAGTGTGTATTTTATTTACACTGTGATGGTCAACAATTGTTTTCTTCAGGCAAGAGAAATGTTCCAAATCACATTTATGTAATAAACATCTGTTAAATACTGAATTGCACGAAAGTGAGCAATATTCTGATGGCATCTAAGCACTATGAGGACTAACAACATGATACAGCGTATGCATTGTATGAACTGATAAAAACAACATCACCACAAATGGCATCAAACCCCAACTGACAACCCGCCTTACAGTTTTACTGTAGCAAAATAGTGTAAATGTTTGCATTACAAACTATAAAGGTGTCTGTTTGAGTGTTTATTTGCAACAGCCTCGGATACAAAAACTGAAAAAAGGACTTTGGAGTTCTCATCTGTCTATCTTTCAGCTGTCGGATATTGAAAAGTGGGCGGACGGAGATACAGATCAGCATATGCTGCAGCTGGACGTGCTCTCGGTAAACAGAACAGCTCAGAGTCAGGTGCAGGCAAACTGCGCTGGTATGGAGTCCTGTGAGCCGCGGGCGAGAGGAGGACTCACTTGGGCTTCGTCTCAGCGTCTGTGACTTGGCGGATAAAGATGGCGTCCTCCGGGTGGCTGATGTCGCCTTTCTCGTGCATGTAGGAGGAAGCGATTGCGAGCATGGTGCCGTCGTTATTGAAGGCCAATGACGCAATGCTGGTGGGATAGCGGTGGAACTGACACAGGCGCTTCTTGTTGAACGGATCCCAGATGTTGACGAAGCCGTCTGAGCCACCTGGTCAGAGGAGAGGCTCAAGGTCAACCTCAAAGGTTTTAGGCACGCTCGCCGCTGAGATATGATCTATATTAACCAAATTCTGCAAACGTGGCAGCTCAATGACAAAAGGGTCACAGGAAGAGCTTTTGAAAACAAACACGATCCACGCGCTTATCGGTGTGCGAACTGGCCAATCTTACCTGTGGCAAAGGTGTTATGAACGCTGTGGAATGAGATGGCATTGACGGGGTAAACGTGCTCGATTCCCTCTTCCTTCAGTCTGTGGCACTTGAAGGCATACTTCTTCTTCTGAACCTCCTGGCTCGGGTCCAGGTACTCCACAGCCACACGTCCTTCGATTGAACTCAACACGTAGCCCTGAAGCAAAGACAGGCTACCGTCACACTTCCTCACATCAAAAACTTGCGGCTGCAACACGACACTTCATTAACGGTAGACGAGCTGTTGAATTTTAACTCGGCCGGCGTGCCTCTTCGACGGGCTGAACAGAGAGTTTGATTCAAATGAAATACGGACCTGTTTGTTGGGGAAGGCTCTGATGCAGCGAGTCTGATACTTGAGACTGGACTCTCTTCTTTGCTGCACGTAGCCCATGTTCCTCAAATCCCACACCAGGACTCGTCTCCCGGCTGTGCCGACAATCAGCCGGTCTCCGGCCACAGACAGGGTGTACACCTTTGACAACGATCACAAACACAAAACCTGAAGATGAAACCATTTTCTAAACACATCTAGCAGACAGGGATGCATACGAAAAATATTTTCCACACCACTGTGAGATTTTTTAAAAACATTTTAATTTGTTTATGTTTTCTGGTGGCTTATGGTTTCTATCTTGTCTGGTGTAGGTGTTGGGATTTAAAAAGGACACACAGTAAAACCTAACTTGAAGAAAAAAAAAAAAGGTTTAGGCACTCATGCCTCTGCTGTCATACCTTTTCAGGCTGTGTAAAGGTCCCGGCGTTGCAAGGTGTCCGTGGGTCCCACAGCCGAACTGATCTGTCCCAGCTACCCGTTACCATGACGTTAACCTCCGGGCAGTACTCCACACAACGAATGGGGGCATCATGCATCCCGACTACAGTGCCTGTTTAAAAGGAAGCATAAAAATTGTTAGTAAATGAGAATGATACACATATTAAACGACATAAAGATAGTCAGTACATGGAAAGCATCGCCACATACCTTGGTCTGTGTTCAAATCGTGAGTTTTTAATTGTGCATCTAAACCTCCACTCCAAGAGTGTGTCGGGTCCTGTGAGCAAAAGGTTAAATTCTTGACTTGGTCTGAGATAGCAAGACGCCCACAAGACAAGCAAATTAAAAGGTAAGAAGAAAGCAAAGCAAAATAAATAAACAAAACATTTTTTGACCTACATAAAAAGCACAATCAAGAACTGGGGCTGTGTGCTGGTACTTCATCCGCATGGTATTTCCTCCAACATCGAAGAGGCGAACAGTACAGTCCCAGGATGAAACCAAGAGGAACTGAGCAGTGCTGGGGCTGAACTTGACAGCAGAGATGCTGTCCTCTGGTCCCTGGTTCAGCTTGTACTCGTTTGAGCCCGTCATCTGCAGAGGAAGAGAAAATAGTCACTAAAATGACACCGTGTTATACTTGATGATCATTTCAAAGAACCATCACAACTGTAGATTATCAGATTCAAGAGCAGGTGTCATTGCAGTAGCAATTGTCAATGAAATTAACAATACTGCGTTATGCACACAACTGGTAAAACATTAACTATTAAATGTCTGACATTGTCACAACATTCCACTGATTAAAGCCCTATATTTCCACACAAACAACAACAAAATAAAAATGTGTAATTTTTTTTTTTTTTTTTTAATCACTTTAGCACACATCTGGTGTTAAAAAAAAAATTAAAAAAGGAAAAAAGAGAAGAAACGGGTTTTGGCTGTTTTGATGAGCAGGCATCCTACATGAGGTTTTCAGGCGGCTAATGTGCTCATAATTCATCAATACTTTTATGGGGGTAATTTCCACAGAAATACAGGATGCATGACTTGAGATAGACTCTGGGTTGACCTGCAGACAGAAACTCATTGCTGATCAACAGAACATTTTGACTTGCGATTGAAGTAAATTCAGTCTCCCATTACAGACAGCGTGTTAAGCTAATCCCCGCTAAACTCCGTGCCGTTTCACACTTCCAGGTAAATTGTGCTATTTTCGTCGCTTAAAATCAAATGCTGGAGTGACAATCAAATGCTGGAGTGACGACTGCTCACCTTAAGTGGAATCATTCACACTAACAGATTACAAGAGCTCTGGAGCTCAATTTTACAGAGCCACACCGGTGTTTGCTAACTAGCATTAGCATGCAACGGCTAAGTCCCTGCTGCTTGGAGTCTAATCTGACTTACCACTGCTGTTTGGTGTTCTTCAGGCGCTGCCAAATCTCTTAAGTAACCTGCTCAGGTGCTGTGACTGGGGCTATAGTAATACTTTTAAATGAAATATCTTAAAATTGTCAGACAGCAGTGCGGCTACATGGAGCTAGCTCCGTTGTACAGCGCTACCAAAGATGAGCTCGATGCTGATTGGTTGAGACGAATATTCAAGCGCGCGCCACTGATGTGATTGGTTCGCGTTTCCAGTAACTTTACTTCCGTTATGTCGACACAGATCACGTGACAAGGTCGTCTCGCTCCCTTATCATAGACGTGTTTATTTCAAGACATATCTGTAATTTTATTAGCATTTAAATCCACGAGCAAAATGTAGAATAAGATAAGAACTTGAACGGTGAAGGAAACTATTTAGTCGGAAACGTTAATATTATTATGTGTAACATTGATGAATCACAATGGACCCTTCGCAGTAATATCTGCCACTGCATGTATCGAATTTAATATTGTTTGTTTGCATTCCTCTTGTAGCTTGGCAGCACCTTGTTCCTGATAAAGCATCCGGTTCAATCCGACAGGTCACCTATAATTAACAATTTCATTCACTTTTTCACACAAAAAGAACCGAAGTCCCACATTTAAAGCCTTATAATATCACACTGACTGCATTGTATAAAGATGTTATACTGCCGTTGAGAATTATACAGCTTTTGAATTTGTACAATGCTATTTATGTTTTTCAATTGTTGTTTTCAATAACGTAGATTAAATTATTATTATCTGTGATAATAATCCAATCACCAAAATAAAGGCTCGTGAAATGCCAAAATGCTCAAAATTATATCTACGAATATAATTTGCGACTAAATGCTATACCGCTCTTTACTTGAAATAAAACGTAGTCATTACGTATTGATAACAACGATTTCAGTTTTTTGATATAATTGCAGATTAATGATGCAGCAAAATATATAGCATTTACAGAAATGTTTGAAATCCCCCACCTGCAATGAGACTTAAATAAAACACAAATAATATGTGAGAAAGTGTTTTTTGAAACAAATCTTTACTGGATGTCAGCTCATATAATATACAGAATTTCAATTACAATATCAGAAGAAAGTCATACACAAAACAAAAGCTTTTTTTTTTTTTTTTTGGCTCCTAATGGCTTAAACATGACTGCCAAACATTGAGTAATACAAAACGATTGCCTGTATCACCTGCAGTTTTTCCGGACACTTTTAAGAGATCACATGATTGTCCTCATCACTCCAAAGAGAAAAAAATATATTTGTTTTTCCTCTAAAATTAACTATAGGTGACAGACGCCAATGTAGCCTCATGAAAGCCAACAGTATTGCACGATATTTGAAAATATCAAAATATTAAATTCCACATTTGTAGCTACAAACACTGACACAAATCTCAGTAAATACATATAGACAGCCAACCCTGTTTAAAACAAATATAATCCCAACTGAATACGTTAAAATATATGTACCCATTTCTTTTTCAGATTCACCGATTATAATTGTGATAATATGCCCCAACAGTAATTTCCCACATTTTATAATAATAATAATAATAATAATAATAATAATAATAATAATAATAATAATAATAATAATAATAATAAATATTGGGTTCACTGATTCTACAAAATATACAAAATTATTGGATTTGTCTACAGTGAATGACTAATTAAAAACGTTTTGTACAGTGTTTTCAGCGTTACACGGGCCTGAGCAGAGGGACTGGGTGAGAATAGTACATGTGGTGGGGAAAAGCCAGGAGGGACTGGCCGCCCGCTGAGTTTGTGACGGGACCCCCGCTCGTCTCGGGGGCTCCGTTCTCGTGATAAAGTATGGGGACCCGCACAATCCTCTGCGCCGCGGCGTGGCTCATGTTGGCGGCCTCCAGCTCGGCGGCCAGCTGCCTTTTCCACTTATTCCTGCGGTTCTGGAACCAGATCTTGACCTGCGTCTCGGTGAGGTGCAGCGACGCGGCCAGGCCCGCGCGCTCCGAGCTGCTCAGGTAGCGCTTGATGTCGAAGGTGGACTCCAGCTGGAACACCTGGCTCCTGGAGAACACCGTGCGCGTCTTCTTCTTCCGACACGGCTTCTTCTCCGAGTCCAACTCGTCCGCTTTCCTCCGCCACTCGTCCTCCTCCGGGTCGAGCTCCTTCTTTGGCTCCTCCGCGTCACTCTCGTCCAGCGCGACGTCCTCATCCGCGCTCTCCTCTTTGGCGTCTTGGTCACTTTTGGAGAAATCCGGGGAGCGTCTGTCCAGAGCCGGCGAGCTTTCTCTTAGGCTGACCTTCTCAGATCCTGCAGAAAATTGTATTTAACAACGAAATCAAACATTTAATAATGACATGTTTACAATCAGCGTACTGCTTTTAAGTGCGCGCTCATATCTAGAATTGAAAATGTGATATTTAATTTCAAATGTATGGCCATAAATCCCCTAAAACGGACTATTTCAAAAACAAAATTGAACTTTTGATGTAACTAAATCAACATTTGTTTGCTCAAGATTAAAAATATCAGAATTTTTTTTTTTTTTTACCTGCAGTCCTAAAATGCGTCCCGAGCGTGTACGGGTACCACCAGGTGGAAGCTCTTTCTAAATACTGCGCGGATAGTCCGAGTCTCTGTGCAGGCAGCTCAAACCGGGGGAAAGATAAGTCGCCCAGCCGAGAAAAGAGGGTGCCCTCAAAAACTCCTTTGGATGAACCGAGGAGGGTTTTCTGCTTGGTGGGTTTGTCCTCAATATTCAGCAGGTTCTTTATGGAGAACGGAGAGTCTTTAGTTGGTTGGCGCGTCTCCTGCGTGTCAGAGTCTGCCATCACCCCTCACTGGCCGATATAAATCACCATCAACAATCTATCAAGAGACGAAAACGCTTTAAAAAATGTATAGACGTTGGTTTAAAACAACTATAACTGTCTTTCCAAGCTGTCGTCCGGCTCCTTGGCGATGGGAGAGAAAAGCGCGCACCTCGTCAAAGTTTCCCCGGGTGGAAATGATGAAACGAAAGTGCCATCCGAGTTAAAACGCGCTCGGTCTCTGCTATTGGGCAGGTACAATAGCAAATGGGATTTGAGATGAAACCGTGAGGGGCTGTGACAAGAATAGACTCCCATAGAAAAAGGCAGCGCAAGCGTTTTGGCTGCGGGCGGAACGGTGCGCACCCACTTATCATCCAATTAGATTAAAGAGAGAAATGTTTCGGGGTGTTTGGGGGCGTTCACGCGCCACAATCACCTGTCGGTAAATTGAATTAATAATCCGGAGATAATCACGCTCAAAGGTGGAGCTAAGCATCTCTCTTATCATACAAATTGCGCATATTTTATTCAAGAACAAGTTTCATATAAAAAAAAAATAAGACTTTCTTGCGGAAGAGATATAAAAAATATTGATTCGGTTATGTTTTTTTTTTTTTTTTTTCCTGTTCCTTTTTGGTCATTTTGTCTCTTTATTGTAAGATAACTCTGTTGTACTTGTAGCAGGAGACCAATGCAGTGCGCGTTTCACCTGGACCAGATCTCATTGACTGCCACGTAATTTCATTAGTCGGGAAATGCTACAGGCAAACGTCAAATTGAATGCTTACCGTCGTGATAAAGTCATTTTACATCAGCTTTAAGCCTGCAAACCCACGGGGGCAGCCGGTGATCCACTGCACCTGGATGGCATCAGTCTCTAAAGCATGCAACAAACTCAGGGGTTCCAATCCGTTTGGAGGATAATTATGAGAGGATAAAACAAACAAATAAACAAACAAAGATAAGGAAGTAGATGGAGTTCGCCTTTAGAGGGACATTGCTTTTCGGGTTATTTAAAATCGAGGTGATCAAATAGAAGAAGGGAAGTGTTTTGGTCGATGGCGTGTGGCGCCATAAAAGGTATGACATAAAAGACGAGCAATAATTATATAAATACAATGCAAACCACTACATCGTTTTATTTGGCATGAACGATATAATACAGATGAAATAAAATGCAAGATTTACATTTGAGAGAATTTACAAAAATGCTTAATTGATTTAAGGATCTGCCAGTCAGTAATATAATGTGAGTTTAGGAAAGTAGTGCTCAAGACATTATTATTTAGTTGTGTTTGGTGAAGTAGCTTTAACCCCGGTGTGGAAATGATCCCCTCTCCCGCCCCCTGCTGTAAAAATAATGACTTATAACCGATATGAGGCTGTACTCCTTAAAACCATCTGCCCCATACTGTCCTCTCTGACTTCAAAATAAACTAACGGAATAATATTAAAGCGGTCATAAATCAGTACCTAAACACTAACGTGGACAATATATACACTTTGATGGTTTTTTGTTTGTTTGTTGTTGTTGTAAGTTTGTATTATGATTACATCTAGTAGGAAACGGAAACAAATATGGCACAAGGTGGCTTTAAGATGCGTCATCTCCATTAAACTGGAAACATATGCAGAGAACTAATCAGACGAATTGAATTTGCTCAACCTACAAATATGCAGCCTGTCCTTTTAGCTCATGGAGCGCTCTCCAGCTCCAAAGGACAACATGGTGTTTTGTGAACAGCTACTTGAATCTCTGCATAATTAGAGGTCTCACCGCTGTGTTAAAGATGGGGGCGGAGAAAGAGGCAGCCCGAGCTGCCTTTTTTCTTTTTTTTTCCATTTTTTCCCAAGGCAAAGTGAAAAACAGATAGCTGTGTTTTCATCTGATTATGCTCATTAAACAGAGGATCTGCATGAGTCAGGGTGGACAAGAGGGGAAATCAAAGTACACTCAATCAATGATGCCAACACAGGCCTGCGTTTTTTCGTTTGGGTAATCAAGTGCTTTTGGAATTATGCTTCTCGGAAGCTCTTCTGTCATGGAGCTGATCTATGAATATTGTTTTATGTTGGGGTTTTTTTTTTGTGCAAGTTTAAGAATAATTCAGGTTCACTTCACAGTGTCACCAAGATATTATCCTTATATCTGGATTATTCAAACCATTTTGGTGATGACCGGTATTGATAAGTAACGATTATACTTCACATATTACCATTGCTGAGAAAATTGGAAACTGTTCTCACTGGAGATGAACAAGAATCCTCACAAAACATGTATGTGGAAGTGAGATTATATGATCAAAACATGTATTTTATAGATTTACATTGTCTTGCAGGATATCCTGTAAGTGGTGTGTTGAATAAATGTATTGTTCAACATATCCATCTCTGAAGAGCTGGTGAACCTGCCCTTTATGTTTAAATTAAAACGACCTCTCCACTTGCATTTGACTCCGGTTAATGTTATGGATTTATATCATTTCACACCTCTTCATAAATACCAAGTACTGTGAATGAATTGTGGCTTTTTACTAAACTTGCATCTTCAAAAATGAAGTTTTTTTTTAAACGGTTATAGATAACCATTCACGCAGCGCTAATGTGTAAAATAAGGTAGTTAAACTCGGAGATGTAATCATGCTCAGATACAAAATTATCAATGACTTAATTATGAAAGGCAGCCTCTCTTCTTCTGAAGCACCGACATAATCAAATTCATATAAGATGTCATTAGAGGTGACAGGCTATTAAAAGACACAATTGACGCCTCTTTCAGTGAAAGGCTGCAGAAAACTAACGTCAAAGGAAATACTGCCATCTAGTGGGAAAACCTGACATAACACACAAACAGAAGACCCACTTGATTGCAGCAATCATATTTAATACATAATAATCATAATAATAATCGTTTCCAGGTAATTGCTTGGTGTGTAACCAAAACAATCCCACACAGCATTATTGAGAACAAAATAAATCACACCGGATTGCAGTAACAGATTTTCTGAAGGCACTCAAACATTTGAACGAGTTCGAATCTCTCTAATGTCACAATATCTTATTCTTAAACAATTCAAAACTACATCTCAACTAGAAGTAAAACAACGGTGGATAAAGGTGCTAAAAAGTTTTAAAAAATCAACAAAGACTGGACATTTACAAGAGAAAGTTGGACATACAAAGTGTCAAGTGTAACCAAAATATCAGTAACGACCATGATGATGTTTCGCAAGTTTATAACAACATGATATCTGTTGATTAAAGAGTCGAATCTTTACAACTGAAAGCATTTTACCAACTTTCTAAAAGAAAAAAAAAGAAGTCTGGAGTTACAAAGTACTTTTTTTTTTGTTTACTAAATATTAGGAAATATGAATACTTAGTAGGAACCACTGGCACTTTTCAAAGTTTAATTTCTTCAGTGCGGTCGGGGCTTGGAAAATTCCTCAATAATGCGGGTATTAAATAATGTAATATTCAATTAAATGTCACCTCAAACTGCAGGATGGGAGTCTCTTAGGAAGATGGCTAGCTTTGCAACAAAGCTAAAACAACTATAACATCACTGCTTTTACAAGCGTTTATTCTCACATGATGGTGTTAAAACATTGTTTAAGAAATAGATGGTGGACATTTCTGCCATTGTGATGATCGATTTGGGAGATCAAGTTGGAATACTGCAAACAGAAGAGACGGTGCGCCGCACTGAGGCAAGGCGACGCTGATAATCCACTCGTGAATGAGTGCCAACTCCGAGGGTGGCAGTCGATACAATGTGCATCAATGCAATGTTGGATTACATATCTGTAAATGTGCATTTCGCGCAGAAACCAAGCTTAACATAAAGTGCCAGGTGGTTTCAGTAGTCGTACTCCTTGTCAATAAACTTGGCCATGGTGGAAAGCTGGACATTCGTTGTCCCCTCGTAAATGGTGCCTGCACAAAGAAACACAACAAAACAAACGCATTAGAATGAATACCTGCTGCACAAGACAACATCCAATACGCGGTACGTTAATCTGCAGCTTTCGCCACCAGGAGGACGAGGTTTATTATTCCGCGCCGTCTGCCAGAGAAACCGGGGAGCCAAAATGGCGGCGATGAAAGAAAGGGACATTTTGCACAGGCAGCGCCTTTGCCTGCGCGCTGCTATAATGGCACTCCGAGTGGGGTCGGGCAGGGGAATTCCCGGAGAGTCCGATTACAGCTCCGACTATCAGGGCTTCTCCCTCCCCGCCCCACCGCGGTCCAATCACACACAACTCCACCTGACCTTCACAGGGGGGGGGGGGTCCTTTTCCCAGGGCAGCAACACAAACTACATATTGTCTCAACAGCATCGACCCAAACTCCAGCCTGAACGTGTGGAACGATGCAAAAGGCGCCTGGACTTATGGAGTCGGAGTACAATTGTTGTGTGGGGCTCACCGATTTTACAATCTCTGTAGTATTTCTCGATGGGGTAGTCTTTCGTGAAGCCGACTCCTCCCATCCATTCGATGCATTTTGATGTAGTCAGGGTTGCAACCTGTAAACGGAAACAAAAGATCCAACGATGTGGTGAATTTGTACTTTAATGATCACACTGCCTTGCGGGAAAATTAACAGCGCCACAAATACAAGTAAATACAGCTAAGTTAATAAAATATAAAGATATAAATTCAAGTTTGACTGAAACAAAAAGCATCAGAGAAATGATGTAAGAAAGTGTATATGCATTGACATGATGTATTAACTACTGTTAAAATATCCAAGTATTGTCATCTTACTCAAGAGCCAGTGAATCAGGTAAAAGCTCACCTCTGCACTGAAATATTTAGCCATGCAGGCCTCTTTAATGAACGGCCTCCCTGCTTCTTTCAGACGAGCGGCGTTGTACGTCAGCAGTCGGGCAGCTTCAATCTGCGTCGCCACGTGAGCTATTTGGTGCTGCATGCCCTGAAAAGTACAACGAACCGGAAAACACCGTGAGAAATGGCCGAACAGTAAACTTACGGGATGATCATTAGAAGCGAAGTCGCAACCTGGAAGTCAAAGATGCGCTTCCCGAACTGCACTCTCTGTCTGGTGTACGGGATGGTGTGGTCAAAGCAGCCCTGCGCCAGGCCCACCATCTGGAACAGGGACAAACAGGATCAGCAACAATGAACGGCTCCATCTGAGACGTACTTAAACACGTCTGATGGTTTTTACCTGAGCTGCAATTCCAATCCTGCCCTCATTTAACATTCCGATGGCGTACTTGTACCCTTGGCCGATCTCGCCCAAGATGTTTGTCTCTGGTACCTACGACAGAGAGCAGGGGCTTGGTAAAAAGAACACTAAATGTATGGAGCGAGCTGCTGTTAGTTCGGTGTCGTTCAAAGTATTTGGAATCACTTTGACATTGTCCAAGTTCAGAGGGCAGGTGGAAGACGCACGCAGGCCAAGCTTGTTTTCCTTTTTGCAAATCTCGAGCCCCTCCGTGTCCCCGTCAACAAGAAAGCAGGTAATGCCCCGGTATCCCTGCAAAACAAAACCCCAAAACACAATAATTACTATTATTGCTTACAGTTTCAGGTGAACATACTGTAACTGGGTATTACAAGATGTGTGGAATATATACAGTATATATACATACCCCAGTCACGTCTATAATAGTTACCTTTACTAGATATTCTGTAAATTAGGCCTGAATTCCACCCAGCAAGTCATTTTGAGTTTATAAGTTCTATATTTATATTCAACCAAACTGATGTTTAAGAACAGATTTTTTTTCCCCATGGAAAATCCAGTTTGCAGTATGAAATAGAATTGATTCTCCAATAGTAAAATGTCATTGATTAAAACTGAAACAATTCAAAGAAATACTGAAGCGGTTCAGATTTAATTACTGTGCCGTGACAATATTTTTAAATCCACAAATTGAATAACTGGTAGAATCCTAGAATTGAAACATGACACTCACAGCAGAAGGATCCACGTTGGCCATCACCAGGAACACGCCTGCATGCTCTGCGTTACTGATCCACATCTTGGAGCCATTTATTATGTAATAGTCCTTGTGTTTTTCGGCACGCGTCTTCAGAGCGAAGGCGTCACTCCCCGATTCTGCTTCAGAGAGACAGAAGCTCCCAACCTGTCACACATAAGAAAAAACAAACACTTAATCATGTGACTGTTTCAGTCACGGGAGTCTTCTGTCGTGAGAAGGTCGGATGAAATCACCATGTCAGTGGACAGTCGGCTGAGATACTTCTCTTTCTGAGCTGGGCTACCAAGTTTGGCAAGCAGCGTGTTGATCAGTGTGTTCTGGATGTCACAGAGCACCGCCACAGAGGGGTCCACCTTCGCCAGCTCTTCAATGACGAGGATGGAGGAGAAGAAGGTGGAGCCGGTGCCACCATAATCTGGGTCAATTTCAATGCCCATGAGCTGTGAAAGGAAAAGCATCAAGACTGAATTCAGGGGAAATACATGTGTGGAAATGACATCTAATGATCTGTCACGAGACGAGGTGTTACATACACCCTGTTCGAAGAGGGATTTGATCACTTCATCAGTCATGGAAGAATTCTCATCCATCTTTGACACATGTGGAGCGATGCAGTCTTGTGCATACTTCTTCACTATGAAGCGAGACAAACGCTCAGTGTCAGAGAGCTTTACTTCTCAGCTCTCAGCAGCAACTTAAAACAATATTTCCTGCTCACCCGCGTCCCTCATCATGGTCTCCTCCTCGGAGTAAGTCTGCAGTGGAGGGAAGCAGACTCTTCTGGCCTCATCTGAAGACATATCTGGGGCAGATCTGGTGGAGCTGCTTCTCCATCCAACCTGACATGTTGCCCATGGCCGAGAGATCTGTCTGAAGGACTGAGAAGCAACAGAAAACATGCATCGCTGCTTTACAGATCTGCCAAGCGTTGCTTTCCAAGTGTTAGCATGATTAGCAGCATTAGCCTCTTGTGTAACTCAAGGATAAATAACTTCATTTGTCGGGAAAGAGTGCCGACGTGCATGTAAATATCATATTAAAGCGACAGATAAAGATGTCAATAAAGTCAATCTCACCTTTGAGAGAATCCGAACCAAAGGCGTCGCAGCCATGATGGTTGTTACAAAATGTTTACATAACATCCGCCGCTTGTTCTCTGGTTTAAAACAACCACCTTACAGACATTGACCGCCACCTGTCGGACTGGAGCAGAAACAACAGCTTCATGGAGGTAATGCAATAAAATAAGCTTTGACAATTTAGCTTGGATAAAATGTGTAATTCTAAATTTTAAAATATCGTGTATGTAATGTTTTGTATGATAAAAATGAGAAAATACTGTTTAAACAGTAATAAGGGATTTATTGCTGTGAAATCGTTGATACTCAAGTGCGTTAAACAAAGGACCTACAAGATATCGATATTATAAAAAAAAAAAAGGTGTGTACAATAAATGATCAAAACATTGATTATATATTTTCGGAAAGTTATTTAACCGAAACTTGAAGTGAATATTTTTTCTCCAGATGGTCCATGAAGGCAACGGTTGAGTTTGAGGACCAAATTGTTAACCGGAAACAGTTTAGTGTTTCGGAATCACTGGTTTCCATGTTATCTGGCGTCCTACTCCCTTTAACGTCCGTCGTTCTTGCTGCTAGTAACAGCACATGCTAAAAATCTGACACGAATTCGTAGTTGTCCTGGCGAACGCCGTCTCAACGCATTTATAATAAAGTTTCGAAGTGTCTGTCCTACCTTTTGAAAGCAGCAACCACTGAGGCTAGCGGAAGTTGGTCACCAGTTAACACGGAAACCAGTTAATCAGAAACACCGTCATTGGTTCACCAGGTAACGATTTTAACTAATAAACTCACCGCACAGCCTCTTCTGTTTGCATGACTGTTAATGTAATCTGTCGCTGACAGGTAAGATGCTTGAGAGATATTACTTCAAATGTGCGTGTCTAAAATGAGAAACGAGTATTTAGATGACGGTAACGCTGATGCTAATGGCTAACCTCGAATATGTTTTGTTTCACAACTCCGTGTGTGGTAACATTAGCCGCAGGAGGCTAACAGCTGTCAGCTGTCGAAGCTGGATTTGTTCCCTGCTCACTCCTTATATCTGGACCTCTTTCAGGTTCAGCTGAGCAGAGGAACCATGGAAGAGGTCAAGTCTGAGCCGGTTGATTTTGTGAAGGAATTCCAGGAGTACCTGTCTCAGCAGACCCCAGCATGTCAACATGATTCAGGCTCTGTTTGTGGGGAGAAGGAGGCGCCGGAGCCGTATCAAGCCGGTGGGAATCACACACAGGGGCTGTCTGGTATCTCTTGAAGGGGGAAGTACGACGATTCGAATTGTGTTGGTGTTTATAGTCGCCCAAGGTGTGAGCAGAATGGCCTGGATCCCCCCTCGGTGGAGGTGAGCCTGCCGGTGGAGGATGGGCCCAGACCGTTCAGGTGGACGGCCTGGAGAGGACCTGCGACGGGAAATACAAGTGCAGTTACTGCAGCTATGCCAACAAGGGCATGGCTCGTCTGATTGAGCATATACGCATCCACACAGGTCAGTGATCCCTCTTGGGTACTGGGGGGGGGGGGGGGGGGGGGGGGGGGGGGGGGGGTCTAGGGACCAGGGACCAGGGACAACCTGCAATAAAATCTTGACATTGTCAGACATTTGGGTTGATTGTGGACTACAGTTACAACCTTCGTCAACTAAGCAGCCAATAGAAATGCAGCACGAATGACATACTGGTCAGTGCTACACTCAAATAGATGCTTTGCAGCTACAATGGAAAAATGTCAAACAAAGAATGTGGCCGTAAACCAAAACTTTTGGGGGATTTCTCTCCAAGCACATGAATGCCACTCGGCCGAGGGCTATGTTTACGTTTCACTCATTTCTTTTCCGTGAATGGATGGCGTGAATGGATGACGTTTTAATTTTGCATAATCGTATTGACTCGCGTGCATCATAAGCTACGATTCAGCCTGTGTTTTCATCCGCCCACACCAAACGTTATGTTGTACAGTGTAGCTCGCTGTGAACTGATAAGACTGTTACAATCGCGCCGTTTGTAGAGGGCATCAAGCACATTCATCCACTCCTAGTCTTGTCTAAATACTGATTTAAAACGGGTGCCTTGCAGTTGGAGACCGACGCAGGAGATAAACCCTTAATGTGGCAGAACTGCCTTGTTCTACGATTACTTGTTGGAATCATTTAATGTTCCTTCCTCCAGGAGAAAAGCCTCACCGCTGCCAGCTGTGCCCCTTCGCCTCCGCGTACGAGCGTCACCTGGAAGCCCACATGCGCTCGCACACGGGAGAGAAGCCATACAAGTGTGACCTCTGCACCTTTCGGTGTAGCGACCGCAGCAACCTGTCGCATCACCGGCGGCGGCGCCACAAGCTCCTGCCGACCAGAGTCATGCGCTCCCCTTTCACTAATAAGAGAGTGCTGAGCTCTTTGCAGAAGAGGACAGGCTCGCTTGGTTTCAGCCGGCGGCTCCTCATCAATTTCAACCCGTCGTCCATGGTCATGCCAAAGGCCGATTACTTGACTGACCTGTCTCACAAGGGCCACCATTCAAATGGCGGTGAGTACAAGAACCCTCCCAGGATGGATGACAACGAATCTCACATGAGGAGTATGAACGGCTTGACTTTTAAGAACCCGCTGGATCAACTGTCGACCCTCGCCGGCCAGTTGGCCGACCTTCACCCGGAGTCTCAGGCTCCCGCGTCCCCAGACGGCGAGTCCCTCAGAGAAGAGAAGCCCATCCTCATACAGCACATCTCCAGTGAGCAGGTGGCGTGTTTAAACGGGGCGCAGGGATCTCCTCACTCCGGCCACCACGCTTGCAGTCCGGTCCCCTGCCTGGACTTTGAGAACAGCATGAACCCCCTCACGGCCAGTGTCAGCAACAGCCAGCCGAGCACGCCCACCGCCGCGCTGGCGGCCGCCGACGAGCAGCTCCTACAGAAATGTCAGCACTGTGACATCCGCTTCTCCGACAATATTCTCTACACCATCCACATGGGCTGCCACGGCTATGAACAGCCGTTCCAGTGCAACATCTGTGGTCACATGTGCATAGACAAATACGACTTTGCCTGCCATTTCGCCCGCGGCCAGCATAAGCAGTAAGTGTTTTTGCAACATGTACACATCCGACTGAAATTCGTCGTTTTTCCTGAGAAGTTATTTATATGTGAAATGAGCACATTTGAATGGTTTCTTACAGCAAGCCATTTTTTTATTAAGTGTAGAGTCAGGAGATGGGTGACTTGCTCTCTCTATATGACTCCGCACTTGAATTTTTCCACTTCAGCTGTGAATGTGCAAACCGGCTGCACAGTGGTTAGAACTCTTGTACCACGATGCGAAGGCCTCTGTGTCGTCAGCTGAGTTTGGCTCCCAAGTTGGATAAAGAACATGTAGGGATGGATATAAAAATGCACTAAAACCTGTTTTAACAGCATAGCTGCCTTCTCCAAGGATATCACCATGAGCAACTCCTTCTCACCAGTGTTATTTGCCAATGCCAGGTTTCTTCTTTGGCAAATCATAGTTTATTTTTTGAAGACACTCCGTGCTTTAATAACTTACACTTTTTTTTTTCACAGCCGTATTTTAGTTGGCACTTAAACTATTAAAACTTACCCAGCTTTCGTTTCACAGTGAGGTTGTCCGGTTTGTGCATTTACACACAGGAGATTCCTTCTTACTGGAATTATCTGGAGAAACTAAAGCAGGATGCTTCACATCAAATAACAAATAGAATTGAAACAGTTTGCTGTTCGTTAGTTATACCTGTTGTCTTGGTTACAGTGATAACCAAATCGATCATATTCGAGCAACATCTCAGTGTTTTACTCTGTTATTAACTCTTGTGCTTTTAAAAAAAAGTTTAGTAATTTTGTGGCACTATATATATATATATGTTTGTAGTACTAAAGCACAAAGTTGCTGTTGCCATATGTTTTGGGGTTGAACTGTTGCACCGTTATGCGTAATATTAAGTAATGTTACTTTGCAATTCATTTATGTTGTCTGCTTTTAATTTATACATCAGTCTGAAATTGATCTAATGTATGTAAATCTTGGCCAAATGTAAAAGATTTAATTGGCACCTCAACTAGTTTGTATGTTATTGACCAAAATTGGCCATAAAAAGTGACCATTTTCTTAATTGCTGAATCCTATATTGTACCATGTTTGCAGGAAAAGTGTGTCGATATATCGACCCACTTTCAGTTCATTATTTCATAAATAAAACTGGGAGAAAAAAAAAGATCCATTTTGACTTTGTTTTAATGTGTCTTGGTAGTTCTGCAGTATTCTGAAAATAATGACAATAAATTGCATTTGACATTCACTTTAATGTAATTTATGATTTGTATAAAAAAAAAAGTCATTTGTGATCGTTGATGATCCTCAATAGAATTTCCTTCCTTTTGTCATCAAAAATGGCCACTGCTCTTTTCACCACAAGTTCCACATCAACGTCCTCTTCCGCCATGAAAGGCACTTCTTCCAGGACTTGTGTCCGTAGGTTTTGGAGAAATGTTGCTTTGGTCTCGTTCAGCCGAGTCGCCAAAGTCCTCATGTGTTCAGAAGAGAGACGATTTTCTAAAAAAAGGGAAACAAAACAATATTGAGGCTCGCTGTGAAATTGCGCTGTGTTCCATCAGACGTGAAGCGTCACCGGACCTCTCGCAGTCTTCATGGCTTCAGAGATTAAGCGTCGACAGGCCTGGTCGGCCTGGTGGGTCACACTGCTGGCACATTTCAGTCGGTCGGCTTCCTGCAACACATAAACACACACTCTTGCAGATTGTAGTTTACGTCTACCGTCGTGCGTCACGGACTTCATTTGTTACACCTTCTGCTCGGTGTTCTCCTCAGCTGGACTCAGTGGGTTACTCAGCGCAGAGGAGATCAAGTCCATCACCGTTTTACTGAGGATGAAAGAGAATTAAAAAAAAAAAATCTGACGTATGTATACAAGCTTTATTTGTGTGAATAGTCCAACTCTCTTACATGTCACATTCAGATAAATTCTCAGTCGTGTTCAGTGAGATGCTCTGCTTCTCCCACGAGTTCTTCTCTGGATTTGGAGGCTCCAAACGCTTTACCATATCCAATATCACTTCAGTGGGGACCGGTGTGGACCTGCTCTGGTTTCTGCCGACGCACGACTCCAAATCACACTGGAGATACACCTGGCAGAAACCCAGCGAACCTGCAGCGACACCCAACAATCTTCAACCACCTGGAATGCAGAATAAACACAATCTTTGCCGGCCAAAAGCGGCACTTACACTTTCTTGCAAGCTGGCAGACTTCATATCTCATGCTTGGATAATAGAAGTTGTCGTCCAGCAGAAAGAGAAGAGGGGCTGGCTCTTCGTTCGAACCTTCAGGACGGAGCAAAGCTTTAGTGCAGTGCTTCCAGGCGTCGGCGTTGATGCGAGAGCTGCTCGGTTGTTCTGCCGTCATTTCCACAGGCTTCCTCAAGAACTGCTCCAGACGCTGCAACACGGCTTGCCTGTGGAGCTTCCACTCGCTGTGCTGCAGAGAAGAAATCCGACCAGCGGTAAAACGTTTGAATAAGAGATGAACTTAATGCATACTGTAAATTTACTAAAAAGCCATTGTTATTCGTACGTTCAATACTATGAACATCATAGTGGCCTTTTGGGTTCTGCCCTTTATTTAGGACTTTTTCTTTTGCAACATCATAGACAAATATATAGAAAATAGAAAACATAGAAAGTTATGTTTTTAAAGTTTCTGTATTTTACAATGTGTCGATTATCACAAAACACAATTAAAAACACACATACATTTTATACGTTTCACCAGAAATCCAAATATATTATATATTATAACTTTTTGTGAGTCATGAGTGAGACCGTGTCATGAAAGAGACCGTATCCCAACAAATCTGGAATAGGATCAGGTGTTTTTCCAGTTTATTGGATTTAATCAGAAGACATCACGTTTCACAGAAAGTGCGTGAAACGATATGAAGAAAAGAAACGCAGATGAGCCGTTAACTCTTCACCATGTCTTCGAGTTTGCCTCCGTCCTCCACTGCCAGGGTCCGAAAAGCCCGATCCGGGATCAGGTGGTCGTACTGCAGCGCGGCGGCTCTCCACCCGCGCTGTGCGGCGGCACCGAGCAGCCCGAGAGCCAGAGAGGACTTCCCGGCTGCAGGCAGCCCGCAGAGGACACACAGGCACCCCGGAGCCCCGTCGACTATCGCCGTCCCAGCTGCTGCTGCCATGTGCAACCAGGGGTCTTTAAAAACTCAGCTGTTGAAGGCATAGATATAGTTGAAGGCGCGTGCCGCTCTCCACCGCTTGTCTTGTTTACTTCCGCGTTACAGGAAACCACGTGACACGACTACGCGCTGCACCAATGAATGGGAACGTGGGACGCTCAATTCAAACAATCTTTATTGTTAATGCGTTCTAAAACAAAATAAAGACAAATACACACCTGGACAATATGACACACTGCACTTATTAATGCCGAATATTGTTCTCTTGTGTGCAATGTATATATTATTCATTGTATTCTGTGCATTATCAATTAATCTCTAGTAGATTTCAAATCAGAAATACACTATTATAATGCTGCTGACTAATCCCAGTCATAGTACAGTAAAATACCAGTCATCTTTGTGGAGGCAGTGGTATGGGTGTCTTTTATAATAGGGTAACATTTTACTTGTCCGTGATTGTCCTATTTCTGATATTGTTATAGTGTTTTATTCTCAGTTTTATGTGTTTGTATGTATCTGTTTTATGTATTTGTGACTGTTTTTTTTATGGACTCCGAGGTCAGCAATAAAGATGATGATGATGATGATCACCAGCAACATTGTCATTCAAGAATGTAAAATATTGTTACGCTATATTTAAATATATTGTTGTTAGTTATTTGACATTTATTATTCATATTCTTTTGCTACTTTTTTGTATTATTGTCCACTTGTTGCCACAACAATGTCAATTTACCAAATGTGGGACAAATAAAGGATTATTTTCTTATTTCTACATTGCGCCTGCCCATCTTCATGCCACATTTTTTCAGAGACCAAAGAGGTTTTTTTTCCCACATTTAAATATATTATTGTTAATGTTATAGTGAAGATGCTGGAATCAATTGGGATTGAGGAGCCTAACTTTTACATTATTGGACTAAAGCTTATTTTATCATTTTGATTATGCTAAATTTATAATATAATCTAAGTTTTATTACAAACAAAAAAAACCCAACAACTTCTGAATAGTATACCCCTGTCAACTAAACTTTTAGATTGACTGCCCTCAAGGTATAGTAAAAATACACACAAATGGTTCAGTGTCTCCCAGTACTGTATGATTTTGTTCCTTCAAAGCTGCAACACAGATGGTTGCAAAGGGGAGCTCTTTACTGCTCTTTACATAATCATAATCAGGCTTGTTGAAACATAGAATGAAAACATGCAGGTTAGGGAATATCCATAACCCTTTTTCTGAAACCTACATCAGCACTCGGTAATTACATTATAAATATTGCCAAAACATTGACAAATGTATAAGGGCTCATTGGATGACAAATTGGTGATGACAGTGACTCATCGACCCAACATATAATTACATTATTAAAAAAAAAAAAAGCATGTTTAAATGACAAAATGCCTTGAGCAGGTGAAGATACCAAAAGAGGTCAAACAAAAAACAACTTTTTTTTTGTATTTTTGCTTCATCTGTTTTTTTCACTTTATTATACAAGTCAATTTAAAATCACAATTTGCAAAAGGGAGTAGCAAGTTAAGATGTATTTTAATAAGGTAACAGAACAAAGGAGTTTCTAACAACTGGTTTGAGCATTGTTTAACAAAACTGGTTTTCAATCATTAGTTATCAAGTCCATAAATGGTTCAGGTTTTCTAAAGCCCAGGAGAACAAATAGTGATTAAAGTAAATTTTTTTTGTGAAAAATTACACGCCTGTTATTGTTTCATCAGATACATCAAATAGAAGAATATGACGAAAGTGCATCACAACTTCCATGATGGCTCAAACGACTTAATCACAAGCAAAAACCCAACTCCTCAAAAAAATTGTTTTTGCATTACAACTATATCTGATACATCTGCAGTTTGTTCATATGTAAAGTGATTAAAAAAATAAGGGATTAATAAAAATTAAGTGAATGCCCATTTCTTACAATACATTCCTATATGTTTATTAAATCATAATTAACATTCATTTGAAACTCAAAAAATGTTAATACTTGGAAAGAAATTATATAAAATACAAATCCTGTATTTTGTTCTTTCTTGTTTGTAGTTTTCATGTGCATGTGGAATTTCTAAACTTAACGAAACATACATATTTCAATAAATATTAAGAAGTCTCCTCCCATAATACGACCAACATTTTAAAAAAACAAAAAAACTGCTGACACAAATTATTGACCTTATGATTTGTGCAGTGTCTTAAAATACAATCGTGAGCTGTATTTACTGTAACAGGTTTGCAATCCCATTTGACTCAAACGGGAGGCTGTCTGGGTGGGATTGGTCTCGGCACTCCGGGGCCCTGAACACGAGGCGGTGGTTGCGGAGCGGGATCATTCGCGGCTGTGCTCCAGTAGTCCATTTCTCCATACCTGAAACTGATAAATCACAACTAAAGTCAGCTGAAAATCGGTTATATAGGGTTGCTTGTGCAATGAATGCATTTAGTGTGTGAATGAACACCAAAATAATTAAATTCATACTCAGTATCAGGAGGCGAGGTGACCGGAGGTGGATTATGATGGCGCTAGAATATAATAAAAGAAAAAAAGTATGTTTAAATCCCTTTCTTAAGATGCACTTAAAACTCTTTCCTCCTTATTGGGTCTACATTTATAGCAAAAATGGATTTTCACTGTTAAATGCTAAACAAACATGCTTACATCAGGTCCTGGAGCGGGTTGTTGAACGTTGGTGTTTGACTGTTGAGTCGTATTTCTGTTTTGAGACCTGAAAAAGGACAACTCTTTTCAAACTTACTTAAAAAAAAAAAAAAAAAGTATGTAAAGTTAAAGCAAAATCAATCAGCATATATATTTTCAGGATGAGTCGATGCTTACTTCCTTCCTCTTTTCACACAGGGGTTGAAGGACTGTCGCCTAAAGATGTAGAGCATTGCCAGAACGACAAGGACCACAACAGGAGCTACCAACAGGAAGAAGATCAGCAGACCATTCCTGAGTGAATGATCTGTGGTGAAAAGATCAGATATTAGAAATATTACCAGATATTTAAATTGTTGTTAACACCTCATAGTTTTTCAACTTTTTTAGACTGTCAACATCAGTGACTTATATTCACACACACAACAATAGAATATTCATGGAATTTGAGCTTGAGCAAAACTTTCCAAGGTCAAAACAAAGTCACAAAGTGCGGCAAAAGCAAACAGAGTCAAGCAAGAAGAGCTTGAAAACTGTAGTATTACTCAAAAGCAAGTAACACTTCCGTTGCTGAAAATAATGAAGTTAAAGTCCAAAGTACTCTTCTCCCAAACAACACATACTTTATAATCGCTTGATGTTTCAATACAATGTCAATAGAGGATAATTGATACATTTTATCAATTAAAAAACATTTCTCCGACATAAAACACCAAATTTCTATACCTATTCAATCTATAAATAACTAATTCAGAATGTATCATGGTACATTATTGTGTAAATTATACTCAAGGGAAAGAAGAGTTGCATACTAGAAAAGTAACACCAAATACTCATTCATTACAGTAAGTTTGTTACCTTTACCTTTGGAGAACAACACTATAAATGACTAATTTCCTGACACATGGTTAGTTTCAGCCATACAATCTTCCACACCATTAAAACTGTATCTCGTGATGCCCTGAAATATGCGTCTTTAATGGTTCCCTATTTAGTACCATTGAATTTGGAGAAATATAGACTGTCCGAGTTGTTTGTACTCCTGCAATCTCCATCAATTTAAACCTACCCATGGTTGCTGGACCACTGTTTATGCTCCCACCTCGCCCTGCTGTG
Organism: Blennius ocellaris; assembly: GCF_963422515.1. NCBI lineage: Eukaryota > Metazoa > Chordata > Actinopteri > Blenniiformes > Blenniidae > Blennius > Blennius ocellaris. The sequence continues at coordinate 15,240,205 of NC_137670.1, read as the reverse complement.
GCACATCTGGGAGGCGCCCATCCATCATTGCAGTGGCAGTTTCCTTGATCATTACACACCTGTTTTGGGGAGGGGGGGGGGGTTCAGGCCTATATTTCTGACTGATGATGAGAGATCAGAGAAAACAAAACACAGAGTGTGGATTTACCCCTCGGCCGTTGCAGGTAGTCTCAGCGTTACAATCCAAATCGGGCACAATAGCAGAAGCATTCACACAGTGAAAGTCCAGACAGACCTGAAAGATAATTGAAAACATGAAAATTAGAGTAAAGAGGCCGGTTAATGTATTAATTTTCATAATTATGTCAGTGAAATCTGCTAGGGAACAAATGAAGTCACAATAATTCCCACTGACATTCTCTTTGAGATACAACCCATAAAAAACAAAAATAATGTTTCCCTTTTAAGAATCTGCTCACCTTTCCTTTGCCACAAGGACTGCCAGGCCTAACGTAGCCAGGATCAAGCACGTCTGAGCCCAAGTGGAAGTCTGCATTAACACAAGTTGCTCCTTGAACTATATAGATGGAAACTTGGGCTCCAGGAGGGGGGTTATTCAAATCCACATTAGTGCACTGCACCTTTCCACACATGGCATCTCTGTGGTGCAGATTCAAAATAAACAGTGAGTTTTTACAATTAAATATTAGTTAAATGCAGGGGTGGGTGGGGGGGGGGGGGGGGGGGTGACTTTATTTTTTTGAATTACGTACTCATTTGCCTAAACTAACAATTAGATGGTGTGGCGAGAGTTCTTACCACTACACAACTGTTGCATAATTATTTTATCCCAAATACATCACCATTTTCTCCCTGGATCAGATGGCTTCTATTATACCCGCAAGTAAACTCATAACATGCGGTGAACTAAAACCAGAATACTTACGCAACTGCACATTTTATGGGATCTCCGTTGCTGGTAAAGCCACAGTTTCCAAAGAGGTTCCCCATAGTGTTTGCATGCCTGAAACAAATATCATCTGCCTTTTTTGCAGGATCTGCTCAAAAGAGAAATCATGAAAAAAAGAAAATGTCAAGAACAGTGAACCAATAGCTTGCAGGTTCTAGATTTCTCTAAAATCTAGTGGAGTTCAGGCTGATATGTTCTACTTTTCATGTTAATTACACAGATTGGAACAATACGTATTCTGGTTATATATCCAGGTTAAATACAACCAGGATTGACCAGAGAGGGCAAATCCTGAACTTTCCCCAAGCGCTATCAAATAAGTCATTTCACCTGGTGCAAAGAGCTGCTGGCACTGGTAATCATATGTCTGGCAGCGACCTTCATAGCAGTTTGCGGCGCCGTTTTCACAGGACAGACCATCCATCAAGTAGTAGTCTTCAGGACAAAATGAACTTCTGCCATCGCAGAACTCGGGAAGATCACAGGTGTTGGCAGACGTCCTGCATGGCGTTCCAAGCATGAGCAACTGAAATCAAAACACACATTTGTCAATATTAGCCTTTGTGGGAAAAATGTATTCAGTTCTTTTAGTTGTGCATAACCTATTTTTAACCGATCGTATACCTGACAGTTGTCGCAGCAGGCTCCCTCAGCACAAGCGGCCCCGGCCGTAAATGTACATGTGTTGGCATCACAACATCTATTGTTGCACTCCTGTTGTGAACAGAAGACGCATTAGAAAAGGCAGAGGGTCAAACCTGTTCATTTAGATATTAATCTTAAAAAAGTTGGTAAAAATCTTCTCATTGTGTTTAATCTTCAAACACTGTACATCATATTACAGTGGCAACACATCATTCCCGCATTTGAATGAAACCCGACCTTAATTCTAAATTAATAACAACATAGCATTAATTTCTCCTATTTCCAGAGTGAGAGACTTTGTCCAACGAGCGGCGCTCTACCTCTGGTTTGCCACAGTCGCACTCCTCTCCTAAATCCAGGCGGCCATTGCCACATTCAGCTTTGTCAACCACATCGGATGGGGAGGGTGGATTTCTCAGACACGTTCCTCCTCCACGAATGATAAACCTCTCAAATTCATCCTCGCTGCAGCTGCTGAATGTGGTAGAACCACTACAGTATCACAGCACAAATATTTCAAATATTAAATCAGGAAAGACTGACAACAATTTTCAGCTGCATTTATTCAACGTGTGTTCCTTGTATTCCACGTGAGGGCTATATGAAAACATAGAAAATTATCTAAGTGAAGTATGAGGCTATATGTGGAAAACATTTACCTTGCAGATGCTGCCATGATGCAGGCGCCTCCGTCACACCGGCAACGACCTGGGTCGTGATTCATGCCCATATTATGGCCCATCTCATGAGCCACCACAGTGGAAGCAAAGGCCAAGTTGTCATCACCGAACTGCATTAAATAAAAATCATTGTTTTTTTTTTTTTAATCACGACACAAAAACACCCAAAAAACGTAATAGTCTGGCAGGTTTCCAGAAACAATCCAACTAAACATAAATTATACAAGGAACTTTGGTGGAGTGGGTAATCTTCCAACACAAACAATGGCTCTTTCATCCCCTATTTCACCATGATCACATGTCACAGCGTCCTTAGGCAAGGCGCACATTTCAAGTAAAGGTTTTGTTTATTAGAAAAATATAAAAATGGTGAGCATGATAAATTCATCCGAAAAGTATTTCGAACATACAAACATTTAAATTTCCATACTTAAGACAAATCCCCATATAATTGCCAGATATACCGAGTGTGTTCTAAATGTGAAGCCAAGACATTAGAATGCAAATAAACCTTCAAGAAATTTGCCTCGTCATGGAGTGTCATCCGACCACATTCAAGTCCGACCTGTTAGACTAGAGGGTGTTCTGTTCATAGCCTGGGAGTGTGACATGCACGTCTATGACATGCCATTAATAATTAAACCGGCATCGGTTTCCGTGCAAAAGCTCATGCTGCTATGGCAACATGGAGTTGGCTGGTGTGAGAAGCCAAAAAGAAGTTGAACTAACCACATTGATTCCTCCAGAAGAAGCTATCGAGCAGACGGCGCCCACAAAGGCCATACCCAGTACACCATCTCCGTAAGGCCGTGGCCGACCACTGACAAAGAAATGGTTGACAAAGAGATTAAGTCACAGGTTTGATTCTACATTTCAGCCTGTGGAGATTCTGTAAAACAAAAAATGACTTACACAATGAGTTGACCAATGTCATGTCTGGTTTTTGGTAACAGAGAAGTTTTCCTCCACCTGACAAAACTCCCCAACACATCACCTGGAGAGCCGTCCACACTGAAAGGATTGCGGTCCTTGAAAATCTCCACCCCCATGAGCACAATGCGGATGTTCAACGGCTTGTAGTACTAAAACCACAAAGTGAAAAGTTAAGCAGAGGATCAATACAGAATGAAACTAAATTTAGAATCAAGTATATTTCGTTTGACAAACTGCTTGGAATCTCACCCCATCCAGTAGATTTGCCATTGCCACCATCTCATCTCGTACTGCCGTCTCATTTTGTTTCATGAAATTATACTGGTAAAATAAGCGAGAGAAGAAAAACAAAATGGAATGGAATGGAACAAATAAGCAGTTTATTCCAATATTGCAAGCTGTATTTCATTAACTGTGGACTGAAGCACATAAGAGGAATTTAAATATTGGGGAAAACATTTTTTTTTTTTCAAATATTAGTCAGTAAGGTCAAAGTATTGCCTCGTGGACTCACCCTCATGTTATCAACAACCAGAACCAACTCCACGTAGCTTGTTTGCGGTAAACTGCGTCTTTCCTGTTGGACAAACGAAACATTATAGAACAAGAATGTGTCATTCAGGATTACATCCTGCTTCTTTTTGTAAAACGGTTCACATCTCAAATATGCCCAAAAAAAAAAAAAAAAAAAAACGTTAGTGAGAATCCTCACCCGCAGTAGAGAAGTCAGCGACTGGCCGGGCTCAAAGGGTTCATGGCTCGGGGTTGTGGCACCGTCGTGCACAACCCCACAAGTGACGGGCTCCGACTGCACATCTTTCAGGAGGTACAGAAGATGGTCATTGGAGGCAGAATGGGGCACAGGCTCCAGAGCATAGGTCTCGTTTCCGAGGACGATCACACCCCTATAGAGAGGTGATGCGGAGCAGATAAATCAAGATATAAATCTTCCAACTCTACTAAAGCAGACATGTGGCTCTGTGAAGCTGCAGCGAATTCATAGACCATCTTGCTGGGGGAATGTAAGACAGGGCTTTAATCAGTGTCACAGCTTCATGTAATTACTTAAAATAAAGAATAAGACTTGTCTGTTCTGCCGCTGCCACCACAGCAAACCAGAACTCCCATTAAAGGCTTTATTGACAAAAAAACAGGATGTCTGTCCTGCTGCAACCTTTCAAACCCAGGTCCCCCACACCCAGTGTCAACACCAAACCTGTTTGTAAGACAAACTAAAACGGACTAAAACTGATTTTCCAAGCAAAACCTGTGAAATTCATCTATTAAGAATCCACATCAGAATCACTGACGCCATCTATTAGAAAGCAGAACCAATCTATTAAACTGGGATGAGAGAGGGATGTCCAAACCTGAGACCAGAGCATGTGCTCACTGCCACTAATGACTTCTCATATCCTTCAGCTTCTCCATGGTAATAGCACTGCAGTTGGACAGAGAAGTAAAAAAAAAGGTTTAGAAGTAAACTTTAAAAAAAAACCAAAAACAACCCTCAGGAATCGGTATAAACGTACATGTTTCCATGGATGTGATGAGTTACTGGTGGAGTCCGATGAATACTGAAAAAACTTGGGGTGCAGAAAATCTCTGACAGTAAGGAAAAAGACAGGATATTTAATCTGAAGCACGAAAAGTGAGTCAAATTGATGCCAGAATTATCCACGTCTACACATACGTGTTCTTCTTTAAATGAAGAATGTGCTTCCTGTCGTTTATGTTGAGTGAATATGATATCTGATCATCAAATTTCTGTAAAAAAACAAAAAGGTTTTTAGGTCGGTGTTGTATAAAATATCAACACATACTAAAAATACATCATTAAATTGGGTTATCTACCTCTTTCAGTTTGGATGTGTTGATGCTCCGTGCTGCTCTCTGAATCACCTGAGGATTCACAATGGAGTACTTCGAAAGCCGTTCTGTTAATCCACCCAAAACGTCTAGGGAAAATAAGAAGAATGGTAAATATACAAAACAACTAAATACTTTTTGATGATTTTCCCGAAATAAATCAGCGACTTCTTTTGTTAAGATACACACACACACACACACACACACACACACACATCGACTTATCCCACTACGGTGTGTCTCACCCGTGTTTTCAGCCTCATTTATGAAAAACCACAAGAAAAAAAGGCCGAGAATGTATTTTCTGTCCATCATCGTTGTTTAACTATCAAGACTGTCTTCCCATTTGGACTAATCAAACCCCCGAAGGTTGACTTCCTTCTCTTGTCGCCAGGTGTATTTTGAGGGGCGTGGCCAAAAACAGGTGCAGTGACTCCAGGAGACAGTACAGAGGCAGTGCCCTGTTTAGCAACATTCATTCATCATCAGGCACTACAGGCTTTAATTTTATTGTTAACCAGCGGTGAAACGGCTATATGACATTTGTTGACGTAGAAACACAATGTATTCACCCATGGATCAAAATGAATATACTGTTCAAAAGATTTCTTCCTTCTTAATTTTATGGTTCGATCATTTTCTTGGATTTAAAAGATTGCTCTTTGATAACCTCCACCACTTTCTTCCATTGCATAGTTTTTTTTCCATCATTGCAATCCTTATTGCAGTCCTAATTAGACTCAACCGATTCAAGAAATTTAGCTGAAATGAAAATGTCACATTGAACTGAACTGAATCGAATAGCTTTATTGTCATTATACGTCACATGTAATGATATTGCAGGTGCTGTTTTCTTAGTGGATAACTATAAAGTGTAAAAAAAAAAGTAGACAAATTGCACAGATAAGACAAACTATGAGGTAATAGGAAATAGGATTGCATGTGATGGAGTTATTGAAACACTAATGTCTAATGATCAAATAGCTCAAGGATAAAAACTGTATGATAAATATTATTTGTGCTTGCCAGAAGGCCAAGAGTCGGGGGAAAGAGGTCTTAAACCTTGAAAACATTCTTGGGTTTCATTTCAATGTACGACTTCTTCTTCTTCTTCTTCTTCTTCTTCTTCTTCTTCTTCTTCTTCTTCTTCTTCTTCTTCTTGTTATTAACATAACAACAATTTTAATATCATTAATAATAAAGTTTATGGTCAATAACGGTATTCGGAAATCTCGCGGTATTTGACCGAATGTGACGTCATCAAACATCAGGAAGTAGAGACAGTTGTTGTTTTGGCTCCGATGCGAGTGCTAATGATTAGCTTTAGCATTTACAGTAAAAAGTACCTTTCCCAAATGTTGATACGATGGGTTTGAAGCTATTCCTAACATAGAGCTTTGATTCCAAATATTTGCTGAAGTATAACGCAAGACCAAACTGCAGTTTTTCCTGTTTGTTTTAATTAGTATGCGTTGAGTTAGCACGTACGCTAGTTGAAAAGCTTTGGATAAATACGTGTCATTTAGTCTTTGACAGCGGGGATGACAAAGGAAAGTATCAGTATAAATTAAAACGAGTATTATCCTGTATTGTGAGTACTTATAAATAGATTCGTTAATTATTACAAGCACCCACAAGTACAGGTGACACTTATAGCACTGCAACGAGCTTCTTGCAAACAGAATGAGTCGTACATGGCTTCATACTGTAGATTAAGATTTATTCACTTGCTGAAGAAAGGACTGCCAAGCAATCAAGTCTGGACCAAGCCAATCAACACTTCATTTTTGGTGTCTGTTCAAGTTACATTGTGAGTAGACAAACCCATGTTTTTCAACTACTCGCTTTGTTTACATGTAAACAATAAATGAGTCGCTTTCTTTTGTAGAATGGCAGCCATGACAGATCTAGAACCTTCACCAAAAAGACTAAAGGTCGAAATAAGTGCTCCAACGTCACCTTTATCATCTCACCAAGGTATTGTAATTTGACTGTTTTGTTCCTTGGCTTCATTTATTTTCCCCATTTGTAAAACAGTTGTTTACCTTTCTTCAGGGGCATGTCAGAGCAAAGAGAAGTTTAAGCAAGACGAGGCCAAAACGGATGCAAGTTCAAAGACTGGTGAAGAGGGTTCACTTCAAAGAAGTGGCAGGAGACAGCAACAGAGGATCAGCACTACTACTCTTGATCGGTGGTTAGTTAAAACCTCAAAAAGCCCCCAGACTGCAGAAGTGCAGCAAACTCAGCGAAATGTGGAAATTACCGACGACGGTCTCATTCCAAGCACTTCGGCTAAGTCTCCAGACTGCAAGATTGTCGATAACCTTTCTGTCTCTGACACGGATGAAGATACCCAACCCCTGACACCACAAGACTTGGTCCAGGAATTATCCTCGTCACCAGACTCTCAAGATTCTGCAGGTATTGGAAATGTGCAAGCACAGCCTCGCAGTGATGGGGGATCCGAAATGCATAAAAGTGAAACATCCCCAGCAAGTTCAGCTGACTCAGTCAAACAGAAAACCAAAATGACACACTTCTTTTCACCGACATCAGCACCAGGCTCAAAGGAAGGATCAGGTCGGTCAGTTAAAGATCCGGAGAAAGAAGATGATGATGGGGAAACAAGCTCTGACGAGGACACGTGGTTGGGGACGCCGATCAATGAACTGAAGAGAATGCCCAAATGTGGTGGACCACTTCCTCCACTGAAGAAAGTTCGTAACCAGGACACTGTGATGATAAGGGTTAGTGCCATTCTTTCTATTTAATGATGGGCAGCAAGGATGTCTGCCAATGTTTCAGCAGAATTCTGCTCAAGGTATTATGTCAAATTTAAGTAAATAGCACTTTTTTACTTTTTGGAAATGTGTATTTTACTAAATTGCTACTGAACTGTTTGTCTTGTACACTCATTTTGTATGTGCTAATGTAATTTATGTAAGATTTTTATTCCTCCTGACAGACGGACCTTCTTCGTAATGGTAAAGTTCCTGTTCCATATCCCACTGAATTTCGAGATACTTGGGATGACGACCACGTCAAGATGCCTTGTTCCAGCAGAAACCTGTTTCCTGTTGTAGATGAGGTGACGATTCTAAGTATTTCTTGACTTGTCATTATCGGGACAGATGTTGTAAAAGTGCTTTTAGTCTCACATGCTGTAGAAACGTTCAGGTTCGGTCATAAATGTGCTATTGTTGCTTGTTTATAAGTCCTTTATACAAATTGTGAATCTACAATTAAACAATTCAAGACTGTTAATATATACACACATTGCTCTCTGGAGTGATCTTATAATAAAAATGTTTTTACAGGAAACAGAAGAACTGCAGAACAAGAGCCGATGGGAGCTGATCAAGGAAACTTTAAACGAGGAATTCATGAATCCACTTGACTTGAAGGCAGGTGTCATGTTTTTGTTCATTACTGACCAGGTTGAATTGCACTTTTCATCTGACAATGATATTAAAAGGTAAAGATTTATTTGAAAGATTCAATACCAAACATCTAAAATCGTTAACATCCAATATATAAAGTTGAGTCAAAGTATTTGACAGCCGCATAGTTGTTGTTACTACATCTTGCCATAAGGTGGCATCATTGCCCCATAAACAGGAACAGATTCCGTCAAAACGTAGTTCTTTTGTCTTATATTGAAAATGTGACTCAAAATGGTAAATGTAAAAACCTGTCACTGAATTTATTTGCATGGTTGTTTGTTTGTCTCTCACAGAACGCCATATTAAAGTACAATGCTTCACACGCCAAGAAATGGGACTTCACGGCTTTGCATTTGTACTGTGTCAAGGTAAATATATTTATTGATCTGTCACAGTTCCTGATTACACATTTTATGGATCTTGGTATTCCCAAACATAGTAAATTCTGTAAAACAACATCTGTTGTTTACAATAATTACAGTTGCCAGCAGGTATGCTGACACATAAACTCTGATGAACACACATATTGAAATCCTTCCTTAGGAGTTCGCTATGGACTGATGAAGCATCAGCTGCGTGATCGTTACATTTTATGAATCAACAGAAGGCATTTTAAACTACACTTTATATTTGTCAAAACATATTAAATGGCTTGGTGACTCAGTACCAAGAGCAAGGCCTAACTTCATTTTCAGAAAGTATTCAACGCAGCGATGCAACTTTATATTGTCTTATCTCTTCAATTGCAACTGTGGTTGCATATTCATCCAGATTGCTCATTTAATGTTGATGCACTACATATAGATAAACCCGATTAAAGTATTGGAAGTTAATATATTTTTCATAATGATAATAATCCAGCCCTCGTATTAAAAGGTTTTTCTCATCACTTATCATATTAACGTGTCGAGTTATCAGTTTTTGTCAGTGCACAAATAAAATATCCAGTATCTAAATTGCAAGGTGTGATCGCAGTCCTGTAGAGGAAAAAATTGATTAACAGTTTAAGAAAAAAAAAAAACCATGACTTGCATTGTTTTAGCCAGAGCACTGCTGGTTTAGTGGCCGTTTCTCAGAGTTTTTGGCATCTTCTCTGGGTCTTGTTCGGAGGCCATTCATCATCCGTTGTCTTAATGCGCTCTGCGTCATCCTGTATCAAGAATCAGGGAGGGCTGTACGACTGTCTGGCGCTTCAAGGAGATGGGAATATTCCATCGAGAGAGGTGGCTGTGTTGTGACACGAGTGCTTGATATAGGAAATACTGAGCCAGACAAGTAATAGGCTTTATTTTCCTTCTGGACCGAATGCAGTCATGCGTCCTGAAATGTGTTGCACCACTAAAGCTACATGTTTCAATATTATCTCACATTTCATGTGAAACTGTACTTGTAATGCTTTTGTCATGGATGTCAAGCTGCTGAATGTTTTCCTGCCATTTTGCAGAAGAACACTAATGGATTTGGAGAGTGTTGCAGCCCTTTTACAAGGCAAAACGGGAGTAAATAATTTAATCCTTTGCCAAAAGGTCATGTTTAGTAACATGTCAGAAATGAAAGAATACCTCCATTACATTTCTGGGAGTGTTTTCAAACCAACACATCCAGAATTCTCAATATAAATTTTCCATTTATGTCATATATATTGTAAAGGCTCTTTTACTCCCAAACAACTGTGACACTCAGAACATAAATACCAGTGGTGTTGTATCTGATCTATAAACTGACCATTCATTGCAGACATAAACCACTTTAATGCACACTTGTATGTGTCTTACTCTTACAGAATTCACTAGGATTAGGTCAGTGTGTATTTGATTATAGAAATCATGCAGTTTTATGTAAAATATCTTTGACAAAATAAAATCAAGCTGCATGCCTAAAATAATGAAATGTGATAAAATAATGAAAATAGAATTTCAGCGCAACTTATGTAAGTGAAGACATGTTATTTCCCCCCCATGTTGTTAATCTTCCCCTGTCCTATCCAGATTGTACCAGTTTGATTTTGAGTGTCAGAGAAAAGTGGAGGGGAATGGCGTGGAGTGACGGCTCCAGCATCTTCATTGAATATTCATGTCAGCATGGATACCTCATGAATAACCGAATAGCCTTTGACGGACAGCATCAGTTCTGTTCATTTTTCCTCTCGCCGGTCCACTTGGTCCTGAATTTACAGTTATAAACACAAAACGTTTGTTTCTTTTACCTGGTCGCCCTTCGACAGATTTGGTCATGCGGATTGCTTTATCGCCAAAAAACCTGAAGGCAATTGGAACAGGTCTGCGTGACGTTGTGTTGAATCTGTATGGTAGCTCTGATCTTTCACCACCCACTCCCCCTTGTCTTGTTTGATTGCTGTGTCAGTTTGCTGTGATGTACAGAGTCATACAGAGAGTTAGTTGAGCTGATTTGATACACTGTCTCCTGCTGATTTAAAGAGCTTGGCTTATACTACCTCAGCTATATTTGCTGTCTCGCCCTGTCAACGGCCTCCATTTATTACGCCCATAGGAGCAGTTTATGATGTCAGCCAGGTCATTACTTACGACGGTGTTTAGTCAGGCTTCCTTTGCCATAATATAAATGTCCTCGGTTAAATCACCAGTCAAGGCTCCTTGTCCTGGGAACACACCGTACTCTCCTTTTTTAAACACTTGGTCATTTACATCTTTGCCAGGAAGACTGTTTAGTACGTTGGCATCACTGTGCAGCCTTGATGAAATTGCCCCGTTATTGATCAATGTGACATTTGTAGCCAGAATGGGTTTAAATAATTGCGGTATATAATTGCAGTTGTCTGTGGGATTCATGCAAGTTGTATAGTCATGGATTGGCTGCTTTTATTGTTTTGCATGAATTGTACAGCCAATGCCAGATGTATTTAACACTGCACTGACATATAGTTGACGCAGCAACCTAAAAAGTTCTGTTTTCCTTCACAATATTAAATCTGCTCTTACCTTTAGTATCCCTTTCATGGTAGTTTTCCAGACATTTCAGTTTTTGCTGCCTCTCTCACACTAATCAACCCAGGCAGCTAATAATGTCACAGCTGAGTTTTGTGGCAAAGCAACAAACATAAACAGATCTCCTGCTCTCTCCAAGGTCCTGGAGCCTGATGCTGCCGAACATCTGTTTGACTCCCTGCTGCCAGACATGGTGCAATTAGCGCTGAGAGCATCTGAGCTTTGCACCAAGGTAACATCACGAACCAGAGGAAAGTGACTCACTGGCCTGTGACACAGTAGATCACTGCAGCAGGTTGACCCCAAAGGTCAAGACGTGACAAATCAACGTGTGAAATGGTTGTAGAAGCAGCGAGGTCAAGGCACGCAGCTATTGGTGGTAATTTGCCAGATGCTTTACAGCCCCTGTGGTCATCTGGTTGTTTAGCATGTGGATGATGAAGTGCAATGTGTGTGCAGCAGCCCAAAAATGTCTCTTGATTTGGCCAAGCTGCTGGTATATCTTTCGTGAAATTATTTCTAATTAGATATAGTTAACATTCACGGTATAGCAGAACAAACTCCTAACAGAATTGGGGTACAGCTTCTGTGTAAAATCTAAATTGAATCTAAACTCTATGTCATAACACAAAGCTTGTTGTGTTATGCATTATTTGTGTTTTTACAAATGTTTCTTTAATATTTGCTTACTATGGAATTTCAGTTGGTACCGGTATTTTTTTTTATATTAGAAAAAGATACCGTTTTTGAAAAGAGTTGAATGTCTGTATTGGAGTAAAAACACACCATAAAATTGTCATAAGGTAAGAAGCTCCCTGCAGATATAGATTCAGACGTGATGTTTATAACTCCATAACCTGTATTGGGCGTATGCCTTTCAAGTACTTGTATAAATTGATTTTGATTATAATTGTAGTGGCTAACTCAAGAAGCAAAGACAAGTGCCAATTCATTGCATTTACGTGGCACACTTCAACGTCTCGTTGGGTAAATTGAAGCAAACTAATTATTTTGACCTTCCTCAGTTGTATTTGTGTTCCTCCTCTAGCCAATACCCCTCCTCAAGAGGGGCATGAACCACTCCATCACCATGTCTCAGGAGCAGGTGGCCTGTCTGCTCGCCAACGCCTTCTTCTGTACCTTCCCCAGACGCAACTCCAGAAGGTCTGAGTACAGCAATTACCCAGACATCAACTTTTTCAGGTAAAGTCCTGACGTGAGACTTTGAATGTTTTAAGGGTTTGTTGGCTGTGAGTTACGCCGCTGTGACAACTAACTTCATTTCCATGAGGGGGCACTACTGTATATGCCTTTCTTACTTGTCATTTCATCCTCTTGCTGCAAGTTTAAACATTCAGCATTTGCACAGTGAATGTGTTGTTTTAAACAAACAGGCCCTTGAGTTTATTTATTCAATCCCTGCAGTGATTTAATCACTGTAATGTTGTCTTTGTTGACAGAGCAAGCAGAAATATTAAGAAAAAAAGAATACTGACTGCACAACATTTTCGCTGGATTTTTTTAATACAGCAGGAGACTGACAGTTTTAGTATTTCAGGTTTTTTTTTGACAAAGTAATTTGAATTACATGAAGGATGCAGACAGTAATGGAGTCGTTGAAGAGGATGTTTGATGGGGAGGTTCACCAAGAGGCTTGAATTGATTGATATATTGATGATTTAATTTTCTGAACAAACTGAAGCTCTGGCTCTGTTGATCATTATTGCCTCGTCGGATATTTCCACGCTTTGATGTGTTGTGCATTTGCTTATCGATCGTGTTAAACTTAACATTGTTTCGCTCTCATTTTTTCCTCTCGTCCTTTTGTCAATAAGCATAATAATAAACAACTTTTGAACGTAAACACTCACAAATGTAATTCCCGACATTTATATACCGACACTCATGCAAAAAACTGGGATGTGAGCTCACGCAACAGTTTCAACCTCTTTATAGCACAGTAATCCAAATTTCACTGGAGATGGTCTTGGTGGTAAAATCAGTCTGCAGATCGCTGCTCAGTCACGTCCCCCATCTCTGATGGCATCGTATTGTAATTACCCAAATGGAAAGGAAAATGAGATTAACATTGACTCAGATGGCTGCTCTCGGCTGTAGAGCCAGGTCAGTGGCAGAAAGCAGTAGAAGAAGCGTCGTCGCATCAGAATTTCATCCGCGTAGAGGTTTGGTTGTGAGTGGAAACAAACGCGAGCGTCGCCATCTTTCTCTGTCGAAAAGTCTGTTTACATACAAGCCATATTAAATAGTTTAAAGGAATAGAAGTAATATAAAGGCTGTTGCCCTTTTGTGTTATTTGAATGGTCAGATCCCCAACCAGTGTATTCTTCAACAAGCTCGGCTTATTTTGTCACGATGCAGAATCGTCACATCAAGTTAACGGGCTGCTTTTCATGTTTTAAAGAACGGTTTGCTCACGCCTATTGTATTCACAGAAACACGTAATCTGAGTTACATCATAGGTTTCGGCTCATCTGTAGGTAGTATATTGATGTTATATAATTGAGTATTAACGCTCATTTCCCCAAAGATCGCATTATGATTTGGTACCAAGAGGCCGGTCTCACTGGTGGCGAGCTTATGTCTGACATTTTCCCTGAGGCCCACACGAGGCTTGATTGCTTCCAGGGGCCGGACTGAAAAGAAAAAAAACGGAAGAGTGGAATGAATGCTGGACTTAGATGAATGGGTTTCTCAGGCCCTGAAGGGCTCTCAGTGCATCGGGCTTTGTCGTTGTTTTTTTTTATCCTTTGCAAAATTTTCGTCTTTATGTTCTTGCGTGTGAGGTGGCCCGTTGAGAGGGAGCGAGAGAGAGAGAGAGAGAGAGAGAGCGATGGCGGGCTTAATGCTTAAAGTGCATTCAAGCCCGTTCAGCGCACCTCACTGCTGCGAGCAGCTTTGTGTGTCAAGAGTGTGCGCTGTGTTCCGGGGGGAGCGACCTTTTGCCTCCTGAGGACTCTTGTTTCTTAAAAGGGACACGGGGCTTCTTAATGTATCCCCGAAGAGGAAGCCTTGTTTCCTGCTCTCTTCCTTTTTTGTGTGAGTAACGTGAAGTGGCTCATGAGTGAGTGCTGTGGTGGCAGGCCCCGGGCAAGTCCGTTGTCGCAGCAGTGAAGGCGCTCCGACATAATCGGCCACTGACTGAAAAGGAAGCTGAGTGAGAGATGAACTAATTCATATAAAAAGTTAAAGCATGACTGAACTCACATGGCTAGAGTGGAGGTTATGTGCCTCGGCTGCACTGCTTACATGGGGAGCAGTTTTTCCCCTCATCCTCGCTTTCGCCTGGACCGTCGCTGCACAGCGTGCTGGTCGACCATCCAAAATCTGTTTATTTTAGCGATAAAGACACATCTCATCACCTTCTTTTTATTTTCCTTTTCAGACTGTTCGAGGGTTCATCTTCCAGGAAGACTGAGAAGTTGAAAACACTGATGTGCTATTTTCATAGTGTCACAGGGAAAAGTGAGTGCTTCGTTTTTATGATCGTGTTAGAGGTGAAAAAGATACGTGAATATTGTAGGATACACTTTTCACATCAACATTTCTATATTTTTTTTTTAGTGCCAACTGGACTTGTAACATTTACCCGGAAAAAACTGGACAATCCACCAGACTGGGAAAGGTTGGGTCTTTTAAAGCACTAATGATTTATGATTTAAAAGATAATGCAGTCATATTTTTTTTCCAGATGGTTGAGCATTCCATTATTTCATTAAGAGATGTTCTTTTGTTTTTGATAACTGAAACATAATCTTATGTTTCAGTTCAGAGACACTGCTTACAAGGCTACACATCACCTGTGAAGGCACCATTGAGGATAATGGCTACGGGATGCTTCAGGTTCGTTGCTGAGAAGCAGTTTTTCTAATCATTTGTGTGAAGACGACTTAAAATCAATGTACAGACTCTGTGCTGAAAGAAACTTGTTCATAAAGGACAGCCCCACCCCATTCCCTCCGCCTGCTTTTGTCAGAATGGGTAGAAATCGTGATCAATTCAAAGGCTTTTACTTAATTATTTAATTAGAACACGCATGTGGAAAATGTGTGACTTTAGAGTTCAATCGGGGGGGGGGGGGCTCTTCGTCCCACACTCGGTATAAGAGATTGCGCATCCTTTTCCCCGCTTTGTTAAAATCAGTGACAGAGTTTCCACGCAGAATGCTTACTCCTGTTGAAAAGGCCTTTGAGGGAGCCCGTGATGCGTTGGACGCAGTGCGTGCTGGGACTGGGGTCAAGGCCTCTGCGCCTCCTCCGCTCTCTGTGACGGCCACACTTCACGTACGCGCTCTGGCTTTCACCTTTTGTTTGCCTCCAGTTGCCACAAGCTGACAGTTGATATGCACACATGACCAGCTCCGGGGCACGCCACGGCCCGGATTGATGGATGCTCTGCGAGGGTGGGGGTTGTGGCGGGGGGGTGGGGGGGGGGGTGGCTGACAGCTTGTCAAAGCAGACTTTAGAGGCTGGCTCGCTGTCCCAGAGTTGAGTGACCAGTTTGGGGAGATCTGCTCTCGGACTCCCGCGCACCCCTGCGCAGCTTCTTTCCCAGGGTTGTGAGGGGTTTTGGGCGGGACAGTCTTCAGGCCAATGAGCAACTGTCAGCATCAAAATTGTAAGATTATATGTTGGAGCTGCCTTATGACTGAAGCAATTGTCATGCTTGTATAAATGAAAACGGTGTGATATGTATTATCTTTTAAGTCACAATTGAAGTTAGGGGGGGAAAAAAAAAAAAAGGAAAATCTGTTTTACAGCCTGTTATGACTGGAGGAAGATGTTTACTTTGAACTCCAGGACTGCTCTCTTGATTTGATGTTTGCAGCTGGCAGCCGCACACTTAAGTGTCGCTCCTGGGGAGAGCTGATTTTGGCATAGGGGACGGTTGCCTGATTAATGCGAGCACCTCTGGCCACCTTCCCAGTCGGCTTGTCAGGGATTCTGTCATAAACAGAATAAAAAGGGCAGAGACCATTTGGTGAGGTGTTTTTCCTCCTGTTCCAGTTTGGAAGCTGCATGTTTCACCACCTGATAAAATGTTTTGATATGTTGTTTTCCTAAGACTATGGCAGATAACACCCCAACCCCCCCCCCAAAAAAAATAAAAAATAAAAAAGATCAAATCTATGCGTGAATGTTATACATTTCCTTCTTTATGGGGTAAGTGGTGGCCTAGAGCTTAAAGAAGCAGGCTTGTATTCAGAGTTTCAAGGTTCAAATCCCTCTGTATTTGCTGTAGGTTCCCAACAAAGGTCCCTTGAGCCTTGCGAAGTGGGTTCCACATTGTGGAGACCCACTCATGGAAGTGTGTGTAGTCAAGGTTAACTATGAATAAAATGCGTTAAATGCAGAGAAATAACCCCACCAAGATAATCAAACAAAGCATGCTTTCTTTCTTTCTTTCTTTCTTTCTTTCTTTCTTTCTTTCTTTCTTTCTTTCTTTCTTTCTTTCTTTCTTTTCATCATTGACCTTTTGTCTCGGGTCTCCAGGTTGACTTTGCCAATCGGTTCGTCGGAGGAGGCGTCACCAGTTCTGGTCTCGTTCAAGAAGAAATCCGCTTCCTCATCAACCCCGAGCTGATCGTTTCCCGTCTCTTCACTGAAGCTTTGGGTCACGATGAATGTCTGATCATCACAGGTCAGTGGTAACCCGAGTCTTCGCAAACAACAACTTCCACTAAAAACGGTAAATTAATTGTGACAAACTAATTTGTTCGATCCGGATGACATCCATGATGGAACGTGTTCACCTTCTCCTGCTTGACCGTGCATTCATCGTTTCACACAGTATGAAGTATTTGTTGCAAAGTGTCAGATTTTTGGCAATTGTCTTGCTTTTTGTATTTGTCCTTGTCATGTTTTGTCTTGATTGGCTCCAGAGTGGAGACTGGAGTCTTGGCTGTCCTGATTGCTCTCTGGGGTCTTTTTTGAGTCTGAGTCTTCCTCACAATTGATTGTCTGTAACAAATAAGCTGAAGATAGGCCAGTCGGCCCAGTAACTTGCCTCAGACTTCAGAAATCCCAGCAGGAGGCTGATGGCTCCGTCTGTTTTCCTTCTTTTTTCATCGTACACTGTTCGTACAGGCAGATGTGGCAGATTGATCGTGTTGAATGAAGAGCTTTGACAAGCAGTAAAATATTGTGATGGCCTGTCGAAATAAAACAAAGTTATCTCTCTGCTCCAACTAAAAATATCCCCATAGTAGAAATCTATATGGAATTGACAACTATAAATGATCACGCACCCACCTTCAATCCCACTTTACTTGAACATTCACAAATCAAGTGACCCTAAAGGGCAGGACGAGGTTGGGTCACATTTTATCTGCTGAAACAGCCATACGTTAATTATACAGTAAGAAATTGCCAATAAAGCCTTATATTTATATTTATGTCATGTTATCATTTTGCTTTTATTACTTACAAACATCATGATGCCTGATGACATGAATAGCTTTTAATGATTATCATCCAGAAATGGCTAAAGTGCTGCTCCCAACATTGCTTAGCAATCGGGTTGGACGATCACGGAAGCTGCGGCACCAGAGACTCCACCCTCTCCGTCGTGCCGCAGCGTCGGAGCTCCTTGCCTTTTGGCGGAGTCACCTTCAGACTTCTCTCTGGTCCCACGCCTCCACTTACACCACTTAACTGAATTACCTTGGCCCAGAATTAATTATAGCTGGAAGACCAGCCCAAGACCTTCCCCACTAATGGACTCTTCCATTCCATCATCTTTATTAAACCCTGCCCGTATATTTTGTCCCCTCGTTCTCCAAAGTCCAACCCCCGGCTGCATTGTGGCCATGCGCTAAATCATATTCCCCTGCGATGCGTCCCGGCATACAGTGCAGAAGCTAATGGATTGTACCTCTGCACTGAAATTTGCAAAAGTGCCCAGGCCTAATTGAATTCTTCTTGATTGCTAGATATCTGGCTGCCACTAGGCGGTCAAACGTATAAATAGCCTCAAGGAGAAGTCATATGATTCACTTACGGTTGAGCTGAGCAGAAAATACAGGACATCCTTGTTGCCAGTCGGAGACAGTAGCTCCAGGTATACTATTCATTGATATTGATGTGCTTATTGTAAAAAGCCATAGCTTCCATTGACGCACAAATGTCATCTAATTTGTCTCACGGTACAACTGGACAATAATGGAGAAAAACATATTGGTTTTCTTAATTTTGTCTTGACATGGCAACAAGACACACGTCTGACCTTTCAGAGTCTGGTCTAACACAAATAAAAAAAAAAGTGTGTTGTTGATGTATTTACAAATGAATAGACCAACCTTGAAGACATTTTGAATCAGACCGGCTGATCTTCATGCAACCTGTTCGCTGTTCAGAATTCATTCCTGATACTCGGGCATTGATCGGCTTGACACCAAAAATGATTTTTAAATGACAAATGGGTTGCAGGGAAATCAAAAGTAGAATTTATTTTGTTCCCGGAGAATGTCCCTTTCAAATGCAAATACGGTAGATATCAAAGTCTGATATTTGTGGAGAATCGGTAAAGGTTAAGTGAAAACATAAACTGTCTAGTTTGAAGAGAGTAGTGCTATCTCATTGGGAATGGATGTCGGTCTGTTATTGTACAATCTAATTTAGAATATCCCTACTAATATTTTTCCAATAATTGTGATTTCTATTAAATTAAATTTAATGGATTGAGATTTTAATACAATATTTTGTATTGAGAGAGTGAATAAAACAACAGGATGCCACTGGGATACTCAGTTAAACCAAAAAATTGAGTTTTAAAAGGCTTCAGGGAAACAACCATCAACAGGCCTCGCTTCAGTCATGATTTTGGTGCATTCATTTCTATTCAAACATCTGAAAATGCAATTTTTTGGTGTACACAAGCTTCCATTCTGAATTTTACCTACATCTCTGCTGTTTGTAAGAAACAAAATCTAGTAAGGTATAATTATTAATACCATGTAAAAACCTCACTCATTGCATTTGACAAGTGGGTCCTCATTCAAGATGGCGGCCATGTTGACAATGTTAACTCAACAAGGCAGTGGCACTCAATGTCTGTTTTCATCAGGCATCTGCAACCTTTATGACTTAAAGAGCTGTTTATGCTCCATCCACCAAGTGAAATTCAGTTGGAATCTTTAAAATGAGGAAACACAGCTCATAACGTTGGAGGTAAAGGTTTCATGACTTGACTACCAATTGAGACACGTGTTTTATTGAATTGGAATATTTCTGAATATTTTTTTATATATATATTTTTACCATGTTTTATTATTTTAGTGGATTCAATCTTTAAGCTACATCAACCATCTTATGTGTGTTTGCTGGCCTTTGACCTTTGCTGTTTAAACGAGTTCAGTTTGACTCTTTTAACAGTTTTGAGGAATTTCAGCAATTGTATTTGAGTTGTTCAATCAATTTTGACTCTTTTAAAGATTTTGGCCATTTTCCTTCTCACATATTCTCATGGCTTTAATCTTTTTAGCTGCTTTTAACCACTGCAGGTAACCACTTTACTCGTATTTCTTTATTTCTTTTGTTTTGTTTTTTGGCTGTTTTCGGAGTCTTGGGCAATTTTTAGCATTTATAATTGAGCATTTTTTTTTGTTTCTAGCTATTTTAGCCATTTTAGTTGATATTTGACAATTTTTCTCTTATTCGGGAGATGAGAGTTCTTTGATGTGCAGATTCAAAAAGAAAAAAAAGTATTTTTTAAATCTAATTTCAAGAAAGCTTTAATGAGCTGCTATGATGCCATGTAGTGTGTACTCTGGAGATCCCCCCCCCCCCCCCCCCCCTCCCCCCTCCCCCCTCATGCTCTTCCTCGTACCTGCTGACCAGCGCTCCACTGCTCATCACTTGGTATATTCACTTTACAGCATGAAACATCTCTGCAAGTTCTCTGGACAGCCATTTACTAATGAGCACTAATGAGAGGGAAGTTAATTTGTAGCATTATTTCTTTGACTGTGTCGTTACCTCCATCGCCTCTGGTCCCCTGTTTTACAGGCGTGGAGTGCTGCCCGGTGGGCTCACTGTTACTTACTGGTTCTCATTTGATTAAGTATTTTATAATTACTTAGTATTCTAATCAATTTCAAATGTGTTTCTTTTTTATGAATTGCAGCCATAATCATAAATGCTCTATAAATTATTCACATTTACTTTTAA
The DNA here is from genome assembly GCF_963422515.1 of Blennius ocellaris. Taxonomy (NCBI): domain Eukaryota; kingdom Metazoa; phylum Chordata; class Actinopteri; order Blenniiformes; family Blenniidae; genus Blennius; species Blennius ocellaris. Next base: position 15,219,574 of record NC_137670.1, on the reverse strand, counting down.
AGTGTATATTTTGATTATTATGACAAAACTACTGTACATAATAATGGGATTACACAGTTTGGAATTTTTGGATGTTTATTGGCAGACATGTCAATGTATTGGCATTATTTTCTTTGTGTCATATTAAATCTTTTCAAACACTTTAAATGCCACATTTGTATGATGATGTCACAGTAGTTTAGGATCAGAATACAAATTGCAGGTTGGCAAATGTCAATGATAAACAGTGAGACTGGTAAGTTTGCTTGAGTACTTGATGCAGCTATTCCTCTACATTTTGAAGTAATTATTTTGTCTCTCTTCAAAATATTAAAGTATGACCTCCTGGGGTTGAAAAGAAAAATAGCCTTTTTTTTAATGGTGATTGTGCAGAGTTTCCTCGGATGTTTCAGGTTCTGCTCGTGAACCCTGAATAGGCTCCGCCCACTTCAGACTGGGCTCAGAACATGGTGTCGCCATACTTGCCTTTGAGCTCTTGGCCAACAAGTGGTGTAAAATGGATCTCCTTGTTGTTTTTAGGAACAGAGCAATACAGTAAATACAGCGGCTACGCACAGACCTATAAATGGATCGACTCCCACCAGGACACCATACCAAGGTATTTCCTCCATCTCTGTGCTTCAAGATGTTGTAGATACATGACATATCAATCTTTTTTTTACTGCCACTTTGCTGGGGTGGCCTTTCAGCTCATTACAGTACTTCGGCCTGATGTAAACATTTTACTATCCAAAGTATCAATTCGATGGAGTGCCATGACCTTTTGTTGAGGCATTCATTGTCCCAGAGGGTGAATCCCTCAGACTTTTAGTGAAACATCTCATCAGCTTTAAATGGATTAGAGGAAAGATTGGCACTGATATTCGTGCCACCCTCTGGATGACCGGTACCAACTTTAGCAACCCCTGACCATCATAATGGAGAAATTTCAATTCGTCCTCCAATCATGATTCAACAGTGATAACCAGTGCCACTGCTGAGTATCGACATGGGGGGGGGGGGGGGGGGGGGGGGGGGGGGGGGGGGGGGGGGGGGGGGGGGGCATGATAGTGTAAATATATGAAGTTCTTTTGCAAAAGTATTTTTAAGGCTTTAACTCGAGCTGCAAGTAAATCCTGTACTAAATTCAGACTTGACGTTTTATTATCAGAGTATGTATTCTATGGTAGAAACCATAACCCTCCGTGACTACAAACCACCTGGTTCATTGTATTATAACGGTGTCAAACCCGATGGTTGGCTGTTTTTCAGGGATGCCTGGCAGAGGAGATGCACTGAGATCGTGGCCATTGATGCGCTGCCCTTCAGGAACTAGAGAACTCAACAAGGTAATTCTTCTATTTCGCTTTGACCCGAAACTGATCTCTTGTTTTTGTTTATCTGTATTTCAGCCTTTGTCTCTGCAAACAGTCCCTTGAATGTTCTTTATGGCTGCAGCAATGTTCTTTTAAGCATTGTTGTTTCATGCTCGAGCTACATCGACCTAATGTTATGGCTGCCAATCCCCTGTGTTGCTATGGAAACACAGCATAATCACAAATGAGATAATGTTGACTCATGTTTACTTTTCTGGATGTAAATATATCAATAATGGATGTGTCGTATGAGTATAATACACACTGATGGATTGTTGTATTTGTAGAGAATAAATATAATTGTTTTCATTACACTGTCTATTAAGCCCAGAATAAATTTTAATGAACATAATTGGCACTATAACAATTAATCACAGTTATAATATTTACTTCCATTTATATTCATTTTTTTTTAAATATATAACTGATATCTGTCCTCATGCGTAATCTTCCCAGAATAGTCATGTCTATTCATTATAGAAAATCAAGATGTTGATGTTGTCAAGTCTGCTGTCAGGAAGCATGGAGCAGCTTGACAGCTCTGACAAGGAAGTGAAAAATGCACCAACACGAAGATCAATCCTCTTTCGAATATTGTTCATCTGCCCTTTCGAAAGGAGAATTTGTGACTGGTCAATGGGGGGGGGGGCTGGGCACTTTCAATTCATTTTTTTTATTTGTTTTTGCTATCACCTTCTTATTTGATGTGAGAATTAATGTCCAGAGCCTTCTCAAGTCTTTAATTTAGCGAGGTCTCACGTTTACAATTCACATGACTCGTAAGCCACCTGACACGTCATGTGATGTGTTTTAAGCAGGAGGGGAGCCTGATCCAGTGCTTGTATATCAGTGATTAATAAATGTGGTATTTATATGCACAGTATCGACAACTTACAGTTATATTACATGGCTTTAGTAACAAAAAGTAAAAATCACAGATTTTTATGTCAATGTCAATGAAAATGAGCAAAAAACATACACAATGCGAGACAAATGTCCAGGATAACTTGTACAGACTGAAGACCCACAGTGAAATTCAATTACTTTGTCGCTGTCTGCATTCCATTGACATTTGGAGACTTGTTGGTTGGTTGGTTTCTATGAAACATACCAGTGATCTGGACCAATAATGCGATCCCATAACTAATTTCAGATTTTTAAACCAAATCACAAATATGAATCTTTTCTTACTGAACAATCTTTGGCACACTGACTGGGTAGATTTCAAGTCACAACAAAGTGACGGGTGTAGTCACTATTTTATGATTTAAATTTAGGTTTCCAAAGTTCACGCAAGTGATCAAATGTCCTCACACGTGCGTCTTCCTGCTAAAAACTCTGAATGTTTAGGACACCTCCTGCTGTTCATGATCCATATGTGCACACAATCTCAAATCAAAGCACATTTTCTCTACAATATAATATAAAGTTAGATTTGCAAACATACAGTTTCGGTTGATTTTCATTCATTGGAAATTCTGTGGGTTTTTTTTGTGTACGTTCTCATTAGCCATAATAACATTGCTCTGTTCGGTTTGCTATTATTATGTAAACTCGCGTTTCCTCCTGCGCTGCTGATCTCTCAGCTCAGATCTCGGTTCTCCTGACATTCTCTTCACTCTGTTGTCACACAGGCATACTGCGGCTTTGCTCGCCCTGGAGAAGAAAAGGAAAACCTGGCAGCAGTGGCGACCGGGAACTGGGGCTGTGGCGTTTTTGGAGGCGACACTCGTCTCAAAGGTAAGCTCTGACGTCACGCTGCCGTCAGTAGCTCTTGCACCGAGAAGCACTCAGACTGTATTTGTTCCAGTCTAATTGGACTCTTTCCCTCGATGTAACGGAATAAATTTCAGATTGAAAGGCTGCAGCTGATCAGTGCGGGCATCCATTTGTCTTCCGGGAATACGTTCATTTACTTAAGGCCTATTCGTCGCCTTCCTCCTATTGATCAACTGACAAAGTTAATATGTTTCATTAATAGTGAAATTGATCGCCTGCTTGAGTCCATCAATCTGCTGCAGCTCTCCGTCTGTGCCTTGCATCACTGTCACTGCACAGGGAGCTTCAGGACAGATTTTACCAACTGTTTGCCGTAGGAGCTCTACTTCATTATAACTCGTATACATTCCTAACAAACTGTACGTATCTTTTCATAGTTATCAATGAGACGAAGCAAGGTAAAGTCTTTCATAGGTACCATCCCTTCCTGTCTGCTTCGTTACATGCCTCCAGAGAAGAGACTCTTGTATCCCGATGCTGTTTTCTTCCCGGATTTACCTTCAGGGGGCTCAACAAAGAAGCCTATATTTCTAAATTGCCTGATCATTTTTTTGAAGAAAGCAGTTGAAAACAGCACGGCGGAGAGAAGCCGCTGAAATGTAGACGTATTCAGTTTAGCCCTCGTCTGACGATGTTGATTCAGTTGTTGCTCATTAACTCGGCAGCGTCTCAACGTTCATTAATCAGCAGACATATTTCCAGTCTCTTAAAATATTCACAGCTCTCCAGGGCCAGACCGAACCTCCCTTTGTAACTAATCCAGAGTTCTCAGCAGGGGGGAGACCTATTCCCCCCGATTACTTAGCTTCTACAGTAGCAGCCGCAGAGGCTGCAGCTGCTTGGTTCTAAACAGAAACATTGACGACTCGATGACTTGTCAGACCTCGGTATGTTTAATCGTTGTTGTTACTGGAAAATGTGTTTTTAATTTAAAAAAACAAACAAACTTAAAATAAAGGTGACATCAAAATGGATTGGGGTCTTTTTTCTGCATATTCAGCCAATATAAATGGCATTTTGAAGAGAGGTGATGTCGGTCGGTGCGCCGAAGCATTATTTGTGACTCTCTCCTTGTTAATCTCTACCTCAACCTTTCCTCTCCTCCAGCTCTGCTTCAGATGCTGGCAGCTGCTGAGGCGGGTCGGGACGTAGTCTATTTCACCTTCGGTGACAGCCAGCTCATGACAGATGTCTACAAGATGCACGACTTCCTCACTCAGAGGAACATCAACGTTGGTAAGGCGCGCCGCCATCCTGTTCACTTCTTGCCCATGTGAAACTGTGTTCATCGCTCTTCCACCCCCCCCCTAAATACCACAAGAAATGAAAGTGGCGAGATTCCTCTTGACGATTTTGGTGTAAAAAGATCAAAGCTTATGAAACAGTTCATCCTTGAAAAACTGTGCGACTAAAACAATACACACAATCTCCTTGCCCGTGTCCCAGGGGAGGTGTACGATCTCCTGGGGCAGTACTACGGCTCCGAGTGCAAGAGCTGCGTCGGCCGGCGCCCTGACGTCAGCCTCTACCCTTTCATCTACAAGCAGGTCGGCTCCTCCCCGACGTCCGACGATCCCGACGCGAGTTCCGCCAGACGGCACGTACCCACAGACCGTCAGTGAGGTCGGGTGACTGATGAGTCACCGGTGCCTTGTTTCCAGAAGATAAGACACATGAAATCAGATATCTGCCTTAAAGCTTCGTTTTCTTTCAGCCGATGTGTCGTGGGGCTTTCCCCACGTGCGGCTCTGACCACTCGCTACTTAAAATGAAAAATTCCAGCTTCCAGATCCTTTCCAGAAACGGCTGAGCTGCAGGAGGTGGTTAGTTATGACCCTGTCTGCGGCTGCGGTCCAAACCACGCTCATTCTGCAGCAGCTGGTAATACGGCAATAGATTGAGCTTCAATGCGACGCAATTGTGATTTTAATGGTGAAGCAAAGGTTGCCATCCATCTTCTCGGTTTGTCATGTTGCCTTTTTTACACCCAGACATATCCAGCCTAATTGAATTGGCTGTCAGAAATCAAGTTAAAGGGAAAAAAAATAACAAGATTGGTGTTTGGAAAGCTGGGAGCGGCCTCAGGAAAGTGGTTTGATTTAAAGAGCAGCCTGGCTGCGAGAAATAATCTCCTAACTACTGCATTTATCTGGGCGCATGCATTGTAAATGCAAACTGATTTCATTGTTGTTGATCTCTCGTGTTCATTTGTTTGTGTAATTTCTTATCAATCTTGTTATAAATCAGTTTAAAAAAAATAAATCTGTCATCCCAATGAGAATTAAATGTATTTTTCTTGCATATTCTGTTTTTAAGTTTGAATAAAAATAAAGTTGATAATAAAAATGACAAGATTCAGTTAAGCCATTCTTGTCTCCCTGCACAATCATTCAGATGGAGCCATAAATGTCAGTAAACACACTTCAGGATAACAGCTTCTTGTCCCACGGATGTTACAGGGAAAATGAGTTTCCATACAGCATTGCCATTTATCTTCACCCAGTTGCTGCTTCAGCCGTTCAACTCGCAGTTTAATAAGGTCACACCTTTTATATAAAGTGTACATGACACCTCATTAAGTGAAGAGCAGATCTGAGCACATCCAGTCAGATGTGAGCGCCATGCATTGGGGCTCTGGAGTGGCTCTGTCTTTTCAATCAACGTGAAGCCGGCCGACGGAGCCACTTCACTTTTTTTTTCTGTGATATATTTTCATTTGGTTTGTTCACTGTCGATTTATTGAGAATCCCTTTATTGACTGTTTAGCTGGATGTGAATTTAGTTTGGATCTCTGTCCTGAATGGACTCCTTCCTTCCAGTCTGTCAGTGAATGAATGAGGCTCAGGAGCCTCGGAGCTTGATGTTGTCTGCCTCCGCGAAATCAGGACCTGCAGTAGCGGGGTCTCCCTTTGTTGCTTGCTGAGTTCAAAACGAGCCTTTGGTGGCGTCTCTCCCGAGGGGCTCCGCCACACCGCGGTGTCTATGGCGGATTGATCCCTCCACTGTCGGCCTCACGTGTGCTTTTGACCTTTAGACGACCATCTGTCATAAACTCACGTTTAGTTTTAGACACAATCAGTTTATCGCGTTGTAGTGATGGTGAAGTGAGACGACTAATGCAGTTTGCAGAGTTTCCAGCCATGTTAGCAAATTGTTTATATTGTTTTCTTTTCTTTTCTTTTCTTACCTATGGTCCTCAGAGGATGGAGTGAACAGAGTTCGATCTTCTTTTTTCTCCGTCTGACTTCACTAGTAGGTCAGAGCTATAATAAACTCCATTCACAAGTTTAGCTTTTTAGTTAAATGTGGTGAATTTATCACGATTTGGTTCTATTTTGTGGGGTTTTCCAGATGTCAGAAGTATATTGGTTAATATTTGTTATACTGGTATATAATGATAGGCGTTGTGTATGTATGGCTAAACAGTCAGTTCGGATTGGCCCCCCCTTCCAACAAGCTCCACCTGACTGAGATAAAACAATATGAAAAAAAGGATTATAAGAATGTAATTTGATTGTTTTCATTTAATATCAGAAGATCCTCAATGGGCACACTGATTTAATCCATTAGTTTTAGTGAGGGCTATACTTTACAGAAGTTTTCATAATCATTCCATGATAAGGAATAATACTACTAAGCCAGACACAAGATATTGAATCAATATGATGTTTAATATTTAAGTTATTTCATGGGTTTTAAACCTTTGAGCTCACTGCTCAGATTCTTTGTCCCACTCCGAGCACTGACGTTCTGTTGTTGGTACTTTATAGGAATTGTAATGGAAAAATCTAAAATGTAAAAACTTTTTCTAATTCAATAAAAAAACAGGTGTCATTTATTTATTGGTGGTAAATATTTATCCTGAACAATATGGGATGTATGTAAAAAGTGGATCAACCAGCATGTTGGCAGGTGCTCATTGACATGTCGAGCCACATTGATGGCAGCTTTTCTCATTGGATCTCGTTGCTCCGGCACCAGAACACTTCCTCTTCAGCTTCTTTTTGAAACTGGAACATCACAGCCCCGCCGCTCCTCTACTTTTGCTTTGTTTCCATCCAAGAAGGTCAGCTCTGATAATGTAGGGTACTGTATTATAAATGTGGCGGCCTATAAAAATTAAATATAAGCTATTCACTTCTGAGCTCTTTATCATTTTTGATCATTAGTGGAAACTCCCGGGAGTGTTATGAGGAGCTATGCAAGGATCTCTTGGCCACAGATTAAAGGCTTCATCAGCTGAATGTTGATATGTTTAATCAAACCCTGGGAACTGTGGCTTCTATTTGTTTTCACTGAAGACATAAGACAAGAATAGGATTCATTGTCATGAGCACTTCTTGGCTGATTATTCAGAGTTTGTCCTTTATGTGGTAATGATGGGTGATAAATGTTTCAAATTCACGCGAGGCATCGAGGTTCTTGCATATTAAGCGTGGAATAAAAAGCCATTTATTATTGTGATTTCTCTCCGTCGGTACTCTCAGAGTTGGCTGATATGTCAAAGTGACCAAGGCGAATTCATTTCAATGCAAATAATACAACATCAGTGTGTTTTACATTCCACATTCCCCCAGATGGTTAGAAAACTTTACTGTGCGACCATATAAGTCAACTTTTTAAAATTGGAAACCAAATTTTAACACCAAAGAGTGGATTCTCTGATCTCACGGGTCCGTGTACTTCAGTTTTCAAAGGGATTTATGAAGACGAGTCTTTGGCAGAACCCTCATCACCGGTGCAGCTTGTTGTTTTATTGGAGCAGGACTCACAGCCGAGGTCACCGCTGATTTCATCACTGTTTACAGTGCATACATTCAAAATGTGATAATAAAATCTGGGTTATAAGCAAAAGTTATAAAATCAAATTTCAACTCATGAGTTTATTTCATATCATCTGTGAAATTCAGTTATTTACTGTGAACAGCTTATCTGCTAAACAGGCTAAACGGGCAAAAGCTGCCATGTTAAATGAACCGTATCGACGCCGTCATTGACAGTAACTTACTGTGATTCATTTTACTGTTATTAACCTTTCAATCGTTGCTCGTTTAAAACTGGTCCATTTTAATTTGTCTGGTTCATGGTCTTGAACTTTCACCGTTTCTCTTCCGTTGGGTCACATTTCACAGTAGATCTTGTGTGTGATAAATGTGGCGGGCTCCCACGCAGGGCTGTACCCGCCAGCGCATTTGAACCCGACGTGACCTAAATGTTTCCTCCGCTTCCTCTTTTCTCAGCAGCGCCGTGGCAAAAACTACTGTTTGATGATAGCTGCGCGTCCTCGTACATGCTGAGACGGTTCCTCGTCCGAAGGCGGTTCCTTCGCCGCTCCTAAAACCTGCTTGCTTTTGTCTTTTATCGGCGCTAAATATTCCTGCAATGTTCTTGAAAAGAGGCTGTTTGAGACGGTGGGGGTGGAGGTGGTGATTAAATCCATGACAACAGCAATTATTTACAAGTGACAGCTTTCTATGGGCATTTTAGTGCAAATGTTTCCACTGCAATTGATCCTGAAAAAAAAAAAAAAAAAATCCATTTTATGTGATAGCCTTAGCTTTTAACCAAACTGACTGCCCGCTCTGTAAGGTCAAGGATTGAGTGAGTGAAGTTATTTTTGCTCGTCGTGTTAATAGATTGCCTATCTATCACTGCGGTGTCATGTGATTGATACGGACTCAGCTTGAATGAAAGATGGAGCCGGGGGCCGCCACAGCATGCACACGGCAGTAGGAAGTAGCCCGGTGTTCTGCTGGTGTGGAGGAAGCTCTTAAAGGATATAATGAAGAGGAATTTACCTGCTCGCCACTTCGGTTCCATCATTTTTCATTTACGCTCATTTCAGATCAGTGTTGGACGTTCTTGCACGCCATGTTTCTGTGCGAAAGCGACTGCATCAGCATGTTTTCTTAAGAAAATAACTGCTGGATAGGCAATTGCAGAATGATGAGTACACTAAGTGTGCATGCAAAAACTGTTAATTTAAGGACAGTGCTCATATTGCTGACCACATAAAATTGCACCTACCGTTCATTAGCTTTCATGTGTCATCACTTTACCATCTATTAGCATTTCCGGCATCAGATTTAACTTTCAGACTGCACCGGGAAGAAATGATTAGTTTTGTGGTAGGCAGCAGAATCGGTTTATTTTCCAGAGTTTATCGGGCTTGTATGAAGTATTTCCTCAGGCCTTTAATTGCACACTTGTTGCTCCTCTCACCCAAGAGGTAGACAACAACCATCTGCTCGGCGACCACACAGGACCCATCACACATTCAAAAAAGAGAAAAGTGCATTCAGCTCCCCGCATGGCAAAGTACTACAAAGGAGCTTATGCAGGAGAGTGAGACAGAGGTTTTATACTTGCTCGTAAATCAATTATTTCGCTAATTTAAGGATGTTGAATTGAGAGGAACTGATGCAGATGTCGGTCTACTGGTGCACTTTGAGCATCACTCACAGATGTTTCTATCCGGGATTCAAAGGTGCCAGAGACAGATGCTTCTCGAACATTTCAAAGAAGATTTTTTTTTTTACTGACTTTTGGCCTTGATCATTTTCAGGATATGATTAGACTCAAACACATGGCAAGCAGTCATAGTAAACAAAGTGGAGGCGTTCAGTTGGAGGATATTTCACTTTGGTAAATGTGGTTTCGAGAGAAATGGACAAAAGTTTGAGGTTATTTTTTTAATTCATTAACAAAAAGCTGCCCATCCAGTGATTATCTACACTTTATCCAACGTCGGGTGGCAGAGTGCTGGAGATGATTCCATGAACATTCCTCACTGGTCATGAGGGTGGGGAACTCTCTGGATGTGTCGTCAGTCCACCGAGACTGACAACCACACACACTTCTATCTGTCTGTGTGTCTTGTGAGTCCAAATGCACGTGGTGTTTTGGACTGCGGTGGTTAGAAGACCAAGGTTTGTTGCTTTCTAATATTTCAAATGGAAAGATCTTTCCAGCAATTCGAACTTGCTCGGAGATTTATTGTCACGGCGTTAAACTGATAAAACCATCACATGGTCTGTCCACAGCGCTCTCAAGTTTCTTGATGGGTTGCTTTATGCATGTATGTGAAGAGCCTTTGACAACGGGCTCAAGGGAATCGAACCGCAGGCGAAGGCCTGTCACATGTCGCAGGTTGACTCAGTGTGTGTCTGTCCTGGGAGAGGAGGGAGCTGTCCAGCCGGTGTTTGCTTCCAGTGCTTTGCAGAGCCGGACTGGCAGGGGGAACCTCCAGGCTCTGCTGTGCACTGGCCTTGTTATGGAGCTGTCACTGTTGGGGTGGCGGCGCACCATGCAACGCTCCCTTCCCTGGATGTTAGGAAAGAAAAGTCACAACTGACTGTTACTCACAGACAAATGAGGAAACCAAACTTTTTTTTTTTTTTTTTTTCCAATGTCTGTTTTTCTACAGCAAAGCTGTAATTACAGTCCGGTGAGGCTGCACGGGGGGTTAAGGATTTCCTGGTTAATAAGTGAATCCCTGCTGGGCTCTTTTTTTTTTTTTTATCACATTATTAATTAGATGGCCCCTATGAAAGCCCTCCAGTCTTTAAATAGACATCATTTTTTATGAACACATAAATGAGACAGTAGGATGTGATAGCAGCTATAACTCAGTGTGATGGACGGATTATTTTCATCTTTGCATTTTGCAATTTATTAATGACTGAACTCTTAATTGGAGGAATAATAGGAATTAAAACGCTTTAATATGCAGCTGTTTTTTTTAAGAGAGCAAAAGTAACTGTGAAGTCAAAACAAACAGTCAAAGCAGCTGTCAGCAGAGGTGAAACAACATCTTCAGGCTGAAGGAAAAGAAGAAAGACATTGTCAGTGGAGTAGAAATACATTCTGGGGAAATAAAGATTGCTTGGTGAGACAAAAGACAAAACTTTGTATTAGAATAATGGACAAAATTTAAATTTGTCAGCATTCATTAGCTACTATGGTATAATTTCCCTGGTCCCTCACACGTATTCATTTTGCTCATAAAGTATGTGGCCCCTACAAGTTTCTATCACTTGTTCCTCGTGATGCATTCAGGTTCCAACTTGCTGGATGACCTTTGACCTCCTCAACAACTCTCAAAATACATATATCCTGTAGCCACTGGCAGGATTTGGTAGCTCGAGATGCTTGAACAAACCATCCCATTTAGTCTTTTTAAAGAAAATGAATGCAGATGGTTGAGCTTTGACAGTTGTGTCTTTTTGTGCCTTCCTTTAAGTTGTGGTGTTGTTCTCTATTATCTTTACCCGTTGAGCTCACCACAACCTGCATTGTCTCTGTGTTGTCTCAGTTTCATGCATCCGACATCTTCACAAAGCTTTGTGATGACTTCATGAACTGCAAGAGCTTTTGCAGCCAATCGAACAGTTCTCAAGACCTTTTTCCATTATCACTGTGACAAGAACAGGTCAAATGTTTTATTTGGATTCTGCAAATGATAATTTCTTTTTCTTTGTTTAAGGAACTGATTTGTAATTGTCTGAATGATACCACTAATTATGTCTACTGTCTATTTTATTCACTTGTGTTTACTAAATCACACTATAATTTGATTTAACATTGTTCTTTAACATTGCATTTACTTTGTAAGTATTTTGATTATTCAAAACTGATTGATTTTCTGCTGCTTGTTTCATGTCCAAAAAGAAAACGATTTTTGTTTTGTTTTACAGTGGAAATTACATGGTACATGTTCAATATTTGAGGGTAAATGGTAAATGGATTTCAATCCATCCACTGGCAGCAGTTCGGGGTTCAGTGTCTTGCTTAAGGACACTTTGACACGATGGGGAATTGGACCTGCAGCCTTCCGATTGAAGGTCCACCACTCTACTCTACATCCTCTCCACAGCATCTTTATAGTTATTTTTGGATTCAAATTTGAAACACCTTGTCTCCTCCAGTGTTTTGTCGACTGCCATCCCAACTCTCACGTTGCAGGCATTTTGCTGTTGTGATTTTTGCCTCATCACTGGTAAAACAAAAACAAAAAAACGACGTGTCTTTGTCATCTGCTGTTCCCGAGTCATTTCAGAGAATGAAAATGCCACATAGTTTGTCTCCGTGTTGGTAATTGTAAACTACAGAGACAAAGCCCATTTGTCCTGCCCCTCAGCGCTGTCTCGTAGTGCCAGTTTCCCTGACAAGTGTGGCTTGAAGAGGCCATATAGCGGCACTGCCGTCATCCCTCAGTCCGCTCCTCCATTACATATCAACCAGCGGCTAAACTGGCAGGCTTATTTACACCAGGACATATGTAGTCAAGATTATGCCATCGCTCCAGTGCCAAACACTGATGGCCGCTAAACGTATCTCATTGACAAATTCCAAAGAGTTAAAGGCAGCAGGGAGTGGGCATGGAGTCATTCGGTTTGGATGCACTTCCTTTACGGCTAAGTGGATTAGATCCTCTCCCTTCTGCTGCTCAATTACCTGAGCACTCATAAAAATCTGAAGTTGTGTCTCGAGAGTGAGATATTGTCACAATAAGAACAGGATTTAGGGCGAGCTCTTCCCCTGCGACAGCGACTCTCTGTGTCACCAGGCACTGCGTTCCCCAGCCGCTCATTAAACACGGACCCATTACTTTACAGTAGCTCTTCTCTGCTCCTCTTCATCTAACTTCACGGCCCCCTCGAAGTAAATAAACTCAAATGAGGTAAAGAATGTACAGAAAACACACGAGCCAGATTTGGAAAAAGCGGCCATGAAGTGAAACTTCACAGCTCGGTGTCCACTAAACTTCCTAATGACTGTTTACGTTATTTCTCACTGCACCTCCGTGCGGTTTGAATGCAGTTTTATATCCGACCGCACTCTTCTGTGAAACCTGCACCATAATGTGCTCATGGTTTGCAGTATCAGGCTTCCCTTTGGTGTTGTTTGTATTTCAGCTCTCTTTATTTCCTTCACAGGAGAAGGACGGTCACCCACACACTGTTTGTTCATTTCAGCCAGCGGAGCCTGTTGCTGGAATAGTTTGGTTATGAAATGCTGGATTTGTGTGTTCAGTTGGTCTCTGTTAGCCGTGCATAAACACTCCCTGGCCACATTATTAGATACACCTTGCCACTACCAGATTGGACCCCGTTTTATCTTAAGAACAGTCTTCAATCACAGTTTGCACATGGTGCTGGACATAATCATCTGAGTTTTCGTATCGCACTGACACACATGACAGCATCATGCAGTTTCTGCAGATTTGTGGGTTTGAAATGATGACGCTGATCTCATGCTCCACCGTAGTTTAACGGTTCTATATCAGACGATCTGGTGAGAAGATCAGAGTGACATGAAATACTGAAATTACACGTCAGAACATAAATGATCCCGTCATAATGGGACGGTCATGGTCTGCTACAACACTTTGATCGGCTGAAGTGTTTGAGTAATGCTTCATCAGTGTTCCAATTAAAGCCCCTTCCCAACCATCGCAACACTATTGGCACCCTGGAATGTTGCTAAACGTCACATATCTGAACGGATCCACATTTTCATGTTGTTAACATTGAGTTCTGGGCGTGATCGTCTGTCGATAGCAGCAGAAATTGAAGATCATTGGGACAAACTATGTTTTACCCTGTTTTTCTAGAGTTCCGTTTTGGTAACCGTATGTAAACAATAGCCTCAGTGTATTCTTTTTTAGCCAATATGAGAGTCGGTTTTGCTGCTTTGGCATATTTATTCCAAGTTTTCCACTGCAGCCGTGATAATGCCTTTTGTCACCTTTGGCATACTTATTCATTTACTTAGAGAGCTACTGCTGATTAGATTACTTCCTCTCTTGAACATTTGTCTTTTTATAGAATACAGGCCTCTCTGGTATCTACATCCATGTAACATTGATATTTATTTGAATCAGATTTCTTATTCATTCCAACACTGCGTTTGCTCTTCAGTAGGTTTTCTTCACCATATCCAGTAGTAATTTCACAAACAGCTAATAACTGACATTGTCAATAGAGAATAATTTATATGATATTCTTTTCATTGTGAGAGTACATCTATTTATATGTACTATTTTTTATCTATGTGAGGGTGAGAGCTGATTCTACCTAACTGAGTGAAGACAGGGTCCACCAGTCCATCACTGGCTAAAACAGCGAGGGACAAATACATTTATTTCCATACTATGGGAGAAAACACATGCACCCACAAGTGGAACATGCAAAGGATTTGATCCAGGAACTGTTTTGCTCTGAGGAAAGAGATTAACCTCATCCCTACCATGCACATGTGCTCATGTGCTGATGCAGGTTTATATATATATTTTTTTTTTTACATAAAAATACACCTGTGTGTCATATTTAGGATACATTGTATAGTTATTGTGGGATAGTAGCCCTCAGCAAAGTATAAGTTGTGAAAACAGAATGTATAACCTCCTAAAAGTGTTATAAATGGTGAACAAACAAATGAGTTTGGTCTGTTTTGCACTTTTTTGCAAATTTTATTGTATGGAAGTATCATATGTTGTATATTGGTGTAAATACTTTTTACATCCTTAATCCTTTACAAATGACTTGTTTCCTGTGAAGGGTCAAACCATACAAAATAATTATAAAATGTTACAGAAAGAACAAACTGATATATGCATTTTTTCTCCTTTTGTTCCTTCATACTAGTAGCCCGAAACTTCATTAGCATTAAGACGGTCTCCTGACAATATGGGAGTTAACACATTTCCGTCCTCACATCTGTCGCGACTGCATTAGTTCTTTTTAATGGTGTGGCTGTAATTGGCAGGAGTCAGGAAGCGGAGCACCGCTCCACTGCGTGTGGTTCAGTTACTGGAGTCTTGAGAGGGATGCAGCCACTGGCAGCTGTGGGCTTGAGGATGCTGCCTCTGTTCATCTCCTCCCTCCACCCCACACAACCCTGCCCCGCGGGGACGGAGCTCCTGGGACAAACGGCCTCCTGGGAGCCGAGCATTTAATGAAGCACACCTTTTTAAAAAAAATTCACTCCTCTTCCCCTCAGTCAACCTCTTTTTCGTAACACTAACAATCCCTCCATCTCACATCTGGCCTGGCAGAAGGTCGAGACAGAGAGAGAGAGAGAGAGAGAGAGAGAGAGAGAGAGAGAGAGAGAGAGAGAGAGAGAGAGAGAGAGAGAGAGAATTACTTATAGCAAACAGTGTCTCACATGACCAGAGCCACGAAGCCTACATGCATGCAAACTCATGCCTTTTTATTTGTCTTCCTGACAGTATAGCTATTAGCTGCCTGGTGGCGCTCTTCACTTGTCAAGTGTTATGAGATATCCTTCAGAACTCATGGCCAGGTCACAAATTCCTCCGCATTACCGAGATGGGGTTTGTGAGGAGAGTGCTGCTCGCCTAATGAGTTCCTTCCATCTAACTTTTCTTCCTCCTGTCGCCTTGGATCGTTCATATCTGCACTTGTGCAACCGGCTCTCATGCTGAATCGAGAGGCCGTGCAGGCGGACGAACGGTTGTTACTCCGATGTGAGGAGGGCGTTTAAGCGTTTGTCTCTTCGCTGGGGCCTCTTGCGGTTGATTGAGTCTGGCCTGGCACAATGGTTTACCTTCCAGATCACCCCGGTCACGATTTGTCTCTTTTCTTTTTGTTTTTCTCTGATGTGAACAATCATTGACTCTTGAGATTTTTATATTTTTTTGTGTGTGTGTTTTTTTTACTTTCTGATTCTAACACCCTGACCCTTTCACTTACCATCCCCACTATTCATTCAGAAGCCTCTTTCACTGGGGCCTCTCAAATTAGCCCCGGCTATTTGACGAGTGCCCAACCAATGCTGGATCTGTCGCCGGACCGAGGCATAAATCATTCCCCCGGAGCAGGAGCCGTGGCAGGGCGAGACACACATCCACCACCTGAGATTTACGCTGCACATCCAAGCAGCACAGCCTCGCAATCTGGATGCTCTTCCACCAGGTCATCGCCAAATTGGTTATTGATCTTCCAATCGCAAAATGAATCATACCTTGCCAACGTTGTTTAGGCACTGCGTTTACAGTAGCGTCGCTTGTGTTACGGCTGATACGCAGCCGGGGGATGGATTATAGTTTAGGAACCATGAGAAAACAAGTGCCCAGACTGAGAGGAGTGTAAATAGGAATAAAAAAAAAAAAAAATAGAAGCAGTCTGCCTTGAGATGAATAGGTGTCAGGTTGTCATCCAGCAGCGCCTCATTAAAACGCATCACAACAGCTGAAGAAACTGTTGACAGTCACTGAAAGGAAGAGCTTGAAGTTGGCCATTTTACCATGCTGACATGCAACACTGTACTATTAAGTCATTTAAATATTTTCATTCAATAATAATTGCTGCGTCTATGATATCGTTACATTGCTGTCCTTCAGAAAATAGGAGCAAGTTGGGCTGTATTGGGAAATTCTTCCCTTTTTTTTTTTTTCAATCATTCCCAGTATTTATTTAGAAATCCAGAAAACAAAAATGCACATTTGAGTTTTTCAGCAAGTGAATCTGTCAAAGCATAAATCAGTTCTTTTTTTTTTTTTTTATCAACATCTCACTTAAATGGGACTGGTTCTGTGAAAGTAGTTCATTTCAGCTTTTGTCATGTCCTGTATTGTGGCATAATATTTAATGGCCCCTCACTTCTTACCCAATTAGGCTTCAAGATGGTGTGTAAATGCAGCTGCTGCCCTGGGAGCAGTTTCCTAATAAATGTCAGAATGGCCATTATCAGATTCCTTTTGTGAGTGAAATCAGACAGATAAAATGTAGACTCTGTCCTAAATGAAAGAATGTAAGAATGGCAGGATTGCTTTCTGTGTGTTTCCACTTAAATGTCAATATTTGAAACCGAGAACAATGGCTTATTTCTTTTCTCTTCCCTTTTTTGAGGGGAAATGTCAAGCTCATTTTCATTTTCAAAGGTGCTACAATGTGGTTCAGGTTACAAAATTACCAACAAGTGAAGCTAATAGGCTGCCGAATGGAGTCATTCTGTCATGTTATAACTTCCGAGGCTCATTATGTGTGTGCACTTGTTCAATTACAGATCCTCATTATGATCACATCACATATTGATTAGTGATCACACCACAACATACCTTGAATGATGATTGGCTTTTGGTATAGATGTATGTGAGAATACCAGTTGAGACCAGGATGACTGGACCATGATGGACATGATGGACTGAGTTGGACGGTTAAAGTCAGGTTGTAGCTGGTCGTCAGCTATTGGAGCTAAATACAGATTTAAGGTGAAGAACAAAATCAGAAATGGCAAGAATAACAGCAGGTTACACAGACAGTCATCAAGATTACTTTCAACACTTTCCCTCACATTACTGTCATTGGTAGAATCCCTTAAGGCAACGGAGACATCAATTGGGGATCTGATTCAACAAGGCAATTTGACTTGATCTATGCCAAATTATCTATTTGAACAGTAATCCAGAATGCTTCATAAGGCCATAAATATACATATGAAAGCATTTACAAATGATGCAAAAATTAACATTTAACCAAGCTAATGCACACTTGAAAATAACACATGAAGACATTTTTATTTAGCCCTTTCTTTGTATCTGACCCATAATAATTACCAACAAGAGTGCACCTTTCAAACACCTTCTTGCAGCTGTATATTGCACAGTCTGAACCTACTTGCGACATTTTCCATGGCAACCTTGTAATGCCTCCTTCTTGCTCATGCTGAAGTGGAATGCAAGCCAAATAAATTGAAATCCCCTCGGCCTGTGCGCACCTGGTCCAGGCAGGTGTCAGACGTCCACTTCGCTCATTTAGAGATGTTCATAGTTCATATGCCAGGGAGTCAATCGTAAACACCGCTGTCTCCGCTTTTGGATTTTTTTTTTTTTTTGTCATCCTGAGACGCGACAGAAAAACACACCTTCAGTGGCCTCTCATTTCTCTTGCACCCCGGCAAACCTCTGAGCCGGGAGGAGGGGATGTGGATGGACAGCTCTGCTCCCCTCTCCTCCCCGCTCCAGTCGATAGCAGCCAGCAGGTAAGGCTCTGACTCTGTCTGCGGCGTGGCAGACGCTTATTAGTGGTAATGTTCTCCCATCATCCATCTCCAGGTGGGCTTCCGCCATTGATCTCAACGCCAAGTCTTGTCACAAGCTGCTCCTCAAGCAGTGAAACCACCGTTCACTGCCAGCACTGGCTTTCCATGACCCAGCTTATAATGTTCTGTCAATAGACCAGTGGTAACGTGGCCAGCAGTGTCGCTGTGAGGTGACTCGCCCCGCTGTGTAGGGTGTTTTCCTATTGTGTTAAAAGATATTTTAAGCTAAAACTTCAGGTGAATGTCACACACAAGCATTAAAGAGTTGAGTTGGATAAGAAATTCGCATTTCATTTGTTAGCATCAATGCATTTAGCTGTTATCGCGTTTAACAGTTATAATCTAAAAATGGTATAAGGAACAATTTAGTGCAGGAAATATCAGAGTAAACCAGGTGTGAACTATAAAAAAAACCCATTAAGACAACAGATGGCAAATAGGTTTTATCTTCATAGTATTTTTTTCATTGCTTCAGCATTCACAAATGTAGTCACATTCACCCATTCACACCCATATTTGCTTCAGCACGCAAAATGGATATAGTGAGATTGAGTTCCTAACCTTGGGGTTCCTGGACCACTGAGATAGAGTTAGAGTTTCATATATATATATATATATATATATATATATATATATATATATATATATATATATATATATATATGAAATATAATATATAAACACTCTGGAACCTGGCTTTTGCATGTTGGTGAAAATTGGTGTATCAAGTATCCAGTTTCATTGTAATGTTTTGGCAAATCACAGAGAGAATGTCTCACAGGGAGAATGCAAGAAAAAAACTAGAGGTTTGGAACAACCAGCATATAAATCCATGGCTTCTTGTTCTCACGACAGATTCTGATGAGCTTTTTGATAACAAATGTAATCAAATCCTGTGTAAGAAAGAAGAAGGAGGTGCCACTGATGAACACAAACAGCGACAACCTAAGCAACTATAATTATGATCACTTTAAAACATGTTCCAATTAGCTGTGATGTGGGTGATGCTTAATATTTTATTTGCTTTTACCAGTGGAGCACTTTTGCTTGGTTTGGTCTGGTATACACTATATATTCACTATATTATAGATTAAAGATGCATTGCATTTTTTATTAAAAACACAATGACGCATATAGTTATTACCCGATGACATGCATGATCATTCTTGTTACTACGAACACACTGAACTTTGCTATTTTTAATATCCTCATGGGTCTGACTGATTTGTTGCAGTCAAATCTGTGATCCAGATTTGATTGGACCAGTTCATAGAAGCTAAATGCTGAATGTTTTTTTGGGCACTCGATCGACCTGGTTCAGTGGTTTAACTAATGGAGAATTAAATGTCTGCCTCTGCCTAAAGACCTGCTCAGATGCCAGTGAAATACAGCCATCTGTTGGGAGAGTCGTAGTACAGTGGTATTGTTGCAGACAGACAGTCATATGTAAATAATTCCACTTTCAAGCAAGGTTCAGTTGTTATATTCACTTCACAGCTCGACTAGTGTTTAAAATCTGAAAAAAGAATATCTGTTTCATACTCGATGTCATATAATGCAAAAATAAGTAAACAACGGTTTACATGTGTGACAAAAAAAAGCTGACAGAGTTCATAAATTATTTTTAAGTTGTTTTTATTCATGGGATTATGCAACATTTCTGCTACCTACATGATCATGTCAGTACAGCTGATGTCTTCTATCGACCAACTATTGTTATGGCTCCTACCAAAACATTTTTCTTTTCCGAAAAGATAAATACATGACTTTTCACTCCATTTATTATATTAAGTGATTCTATTAAAAAACTGTTATGTCTGCCAGTGATGTGTTACATATCAATCACATTTACAAAGTGTCTCCAGTGGGTGAGTGCAACCGTAATTAATCAGGCCACATTAAAACTGTGTTGCATTAAAACAGCCTGAATGTGAACAACACTTTTAAGGAACAAAACAAAAACACAACCAACAGCAAACATTACATTCGTTTACATACAGGTACCACTTAGCAAACACCAAGCAGAGACACTTCAAAGTGACATCAGCGGTAAAACATACAGTAGAATTTTACATCTCACAGGATGTGTGGATAACATTTTGCATTACTTTAAGGCATTTTAGTATTCCTCGCTAGTAATATTTACTTAATAGTCTTTATGTGAACATATAAAAATACAGCTATGATGTAAGAATAAACATGCATGTTGTGTCCTCCGACATGAGAACGTTATCCATGCGGTTCACATTCACGTTGGCTGATTATGCACAAACACAGCACACGCACTCACACTGACACTCACACACACACACACACTCACACACACCTCAAGGACACAAGACGACACATATCCTCAGACTGTCACAGCTACAGATTCAATTTGCTTTAAAGCAAAATTGCCACAGATTGAACAACACCCACAAGAAACACCAAGGTACGCTTTGAAATGTTTCTGAGTGAAACAGCATGCACGATAGAGATTTTCATAAATAATATTTACTCTTTTTCCGTATATATAAAAATAGCTTCTCTAGTGATTGATCTTCTATTTGCTCCATGCATCGAACAAGCTTCATTTTGCACAATGCACACGTCCCTTACTGCACTTACCTTTGTTTTATTGCATCTACATCGTACAAATACATCACTAACCTTGTTCTACCTCTAAACGCACGTACACACATATACACATGGACACAGTGGTATGCCTCAGTCACCGTGGGACTGCATCTTGTTTACAAAGTAATACTGCTCATCACACTTTGCACATATTTACTATTGCTATGGTATACATAGAGTACAGTACAAGTGTGCCACTAAAACCAAATCACACAACTCAATGTTACCTATCATCACAATATTTAGATCTACTTCTCTTTGCATACAGGTTGTATGTCTATAAATATATCAAAGTGCCTCATCAGACAGGATTTATATATCTATGTCATGGCAAGCTCACAGTGTCAGAATACTACAATTAAAAATATCACATTTAAATACATCTTACAGTATAACTTTTCACACGATGGTGCACGCAAAGTGAGGTTGGCAGGATACATTTACAGGATGTTGTGATTGTTATACGTCACTTAAACACACTGTAGGTATTTGTCTACTACATTAATACTCTATGCATGTAAGATATACATTTAGATGATTTGTATACTACCTCTGACATAAGTATTCACCCTCACATTGCAACACATGGCTTCGGTTTCCTAAAGGCAGCAGACTAGTTAACCACAGTCGACCAAGTCAAGCCGGCTCATTGTTGGACCTGAAATATTTTTCTATGTCCACAAAACTCCAAAATCAAAGTTATTACACAGCTGTCATTTATATTTTCCAATATTTACAGACTATATGTGAACTTTAAGGCTTTGCATTTGGTTGCAAAAGGAACAATATTGCACAGACAACGACACATCAAAGCGTCTCAACTACTGAGTCAAGAGTGAAAGTCTAAGTCTAAGAGTGCCGAGTGGAGCAGTGGAGTGGGCGTGCTCTCTCAGTATGGCTTACTTCCCTGATTTATGAGGCGGGCTTGCTCCCTGGCTACTTACAGCCAGTTTGGTAGCCTCAGCATTGCTTCGATTGCATAGGTCCCTGATTTCCAGCAGGCCCTCGTTCAGGGCTTTGACGAAGACGGTCGAGCTCGTCTCCGTGTTCTCCCAGAAGCTGGACACGCAGAAGAGGATGTGGTCTGACTGGGGGTTGTAGCAGGCGCCGTAACCATTGGGCACCACGGGGCCATAGCAGCAGAACATTTCCACTGTGGTTGGAACCTGCAGACAAGACGACGGTGCATTTTATTCTAGGCTTTTAGAGAGAACTGTGCCAAATTGCAAAAAATATATACGAGTTCACAGATATAAGTACAATGTTAATCAGCTTTGTCTTGACAAAGAATATTGGGCTGTGTTGTTTGTAAGCAACAGAAACACTACCTATTTACAAATTTGAGAGGGCATCAAGTTTTGCATCATAAATTAATTTCTGTTAAAGAATGTTTGTTTCTACTGTTCATTGTATTGAACACATAAAGATGTATGGGCAGTATATTATTTGTATTAAAGCTGCTGTCAAATATATTGTATTGCAGAAGTTAGAATGAACACAATACCACTTGAATCACCTAACAAAAAAGCAAAATGTACTCCTGTTCTTCACAGAAATAATGTATTCTAATTCACTATTACAGTATTTCGTACTTAGAATTTTCAACTACTGTATGGCATACATAGTTAAAATTCTTTGTTTTACTCCCTCAAATAGAAAATCTCAAAACTAAGAATCTCAGTCAGAAAGCAATAGAAGTGTAATTAAACAGTGTAATGAGTGTATCCTCTGATTTCTTCGATATGGTTGCCTTAAGCATCATACATAATAGTCTTGAGTGTGGCGATGGAGAACACCAGACTATCCTCAGTATGTTCAACCCCAGAGGTACGTAAGAAGAGTTCCATGTTTGATGTAGACTTTCAGATTCCCTTGGCAATCTTCATCCTTGTTATTCATGTTCAGGCAATGGACAATCAGAAGAACATCAATATTTGTGTGTTTATCTTGCTGATCATTTCATGTGTTCTAAACCTATTGGGTCCAGATTTCAGAGAATATTATGTTTGTGCATAGTGCTTCAAATGTCATCCATCCGCTGCAAGTTTCAGGCAATCACCCACGAACGATGATTATAAACCGGAGTGGAGTTGGATTGCATGTTACCTGACTGGTGGAGAGGATGAAGTGGTTACTAGCCCGATATGTTTCATCACAGAAGATGTCCGGCTTCTCCATACGGAGCTCCGCTGAAATTCTCAGGAGCCCGAGGAGATGATTGTCTATCGCCATTCCTGTAATAGCCTGAAAAGAGCAGCTGTCTTAGCTTCTATTTGAGCCACAAATGAGGTTTCAATTATTGTTTAATAACCATTCATCGCCGTCAAGCAAAATTTAAGTATACTAGAAATTGAGATGCAACAGTTAAACCCTTGTTGTAAACCTTGTTGTCCATCGATTCAACTTCTATGCTGCTTTTTCCATCCCAGTGTCACTGGCGGCTGGAAGCAATCCCACCTGACGATGAGCGATTGTGGGGTACAACTTAAAAATAATAATACCGACTTCCATTGAGATAATGACCTGAAATAGATGTTTTTGGATTGTGCCAGTAGACCAGAATACCACATGACAACCCATGCACATAAAGGGAGAACATGCAAATTGCACACAGTGTATAACCCACCTTCATTGTGATCGCCCTAACCACGACACCACTTTGTGGTAGTCCTGGTGGGTTAAGTGCTAAATTACCCGGTACAAACATAATGGGATTAAATCACATCACTGTGGATAATGTGGGCAGCTGATATGACAAGGAACATTTCATGTATTTTGTCTTCCTTTGTACATTTGTTCTCATATAAAAATAAAATTTCTGGACATTTGATGGTGAAGCAGTTCAGCCGAATTAAGCTTGAACCTTTCTTTCATGTCTGTACGTTAATAGGATTTCAACGATTTAAATGACTTACCGCAACTGTATAATTTGTCTGGGCATTAATTGCATCCCTCAGTCGTTTCATTTTTTCAGAATCCTGTCAGGAGGGACAAAAAAAAACAATTTTCAAGAGAAGATAACGATTGGGGATTTATCACGTGTTGCGAAAAGGCAGCAGTTCCGGCAACCATTTTTTCCGATCTGCAGGGAGCTCATCTGTTTGAATTGGGACGCTGCCTTCAATGTGCCAAGGTGAGCCAGTCGCACCTGTTTCATTTAAGCTGGCATGATGAACTGTAATCTGGGAGTTCGTAATTGGGGTGAAAGTAAGAAAAATGACTCACGGTGAACGTTAGCCTCTCATCTGTCATCAGCTTCACGAAGGCCAGGGCTTCAGCGGTCGCTGAGCGAATATTATCCACTCGGCCTTCTTGGAAACGTCGTATGGACGCACTTTCGTAAGTGGAAACAAGCCTCCCACCGCACCTGAGCACAGGAAAGACATGCTGTAAGAAGATATGGCATTGCCAAGATGTTTAACTGGAGTTCAAATCCCAGTATAACAGATGTTTGTACTTGTAGAATGCAAGTTGTAAGGCGACTTGTATGAAGGCGTCTGGACTCATCTTCTGTTTCTTGATGAATTCTTTTCCATAAACTTTAAATGTGAATACATCCATGTCAAGATTATTCACCAGTCTGAGGCAAAAAGAAAAGAAGAAATGTGACATAAAAGAACCTTCGATTATCGACTATATGATTGTATGATTATTAATGTTGTGTCTTGCCTCTGAAGTCTGTCTCCAGATGCTGTGAGGAGTCCTTGGATGTTTGCGTTGTATTTCCATTGGAGCCTTCTCGGAGGGAAAAGTTCTCTTGAGCAAGAGGAAGCGGCGATCTTGGATGGGCTTCCGGTTCTGTTTAGCACAACAATAACATCATCATCATCATCAATGTTTTCTAAACTCCTGGACTCAGCAACTTTCACTGATGTCCAGTGAGCAATTCAATCCAGCTGCATGAATCTAACTTACACATATTTCATGAGGTATTCGGAGCACTGCACCATCACTATTCCTTCAAACGGGGAATGGTCACACACGACTCCACAAGTCCCGTTCATTCCTATAACAAACTGAGACAAAGTCGATCACCTACAGCACGGACGTTTGGCTCACCGAAGACAGAAATGGCTGCAATTTGTGCCTACCTGCATCGACTTATCATACCAGCGGTTTGCACCATTTTGTTCTCGCCCGCCTCCATGTAGCATCATCAGGGCCCGGTTTGTGTCGCTGGCCTCCAGCCTGCTGGGCTCGTCCAGACATATGACACATATACAGCTCTCGATCAAAACCAGAGAGTCCTTGTTGGTTTGATCTGGACGGAGGAGGTGTCAGAGTGAGCCATGACTCGATGAGACGGATGTTAAATGAAGTGAATTAAAACACAGACTGAGACCTTTTATTAGTGCATCTCGAGCTTGCGCCCATTCGGTCCTCCCGTCAGACGTCAATAGACCCATAGGAGGGAGTCTCTCTTCCGCGTTTTCTGACATTTTCACGATCTTCTCCAGTTGTGATAAAATCTCGGCTTCATTAAGGTGCTTGCCATTTGCGACCACATCCAACGCGAAAAACTAGAGACACAAAGGGGGAAAAGACTCCAGTTGAAAACCACACGATGCACTTTACAGTGATGATGACTCACGTTTAAATGTGCCCTTGCTTGAGAATACTTTGTAAGCCTGCTGTTACTGTCAAACAATGTTACAATGGCTGGGATAACAAGGACATTCATAATAATGACAGGGACTAAAAATGGCCAATTGCTACCTACAATATGGCAAGTTCACTGCGATCAGTTAAGTATGCAACTCAAGGAAGCTCTTAGACAAAATGGCAGATTTAATCAGCAGTAATTAAGTTAACTTCCTGGATCTCTATGGGGACGGGCCCTTATCCACTGCAGATTGATAGCTCCCAGAACCATCTCCAGGTGAGGGCTCATGGCTTTTTCCACGGTAATTTGAAGCCACAGACCTTGACCAAAATAAAATCAATGCTGCAGCCTTGCACCGTAGGACATGCAGATGTTGGCATGGGTTATACGCAGTTATGCGAATGAGGACCATCAGTGAGGACTCAGATACTGTGAGGGAAATGAGAGGGTAATGGCCACATGCTGTAGATTATAGTGGGGCTAATTTAGGCAAAGTTGAATTTGGGACTCGCGATGTGTGATCTGACACTTCACATAAAATCACACAAGACCACTGCGAAATGAAAGATTGAATACATGCACATCAGTTTAATTAGGATCAGTGCAGTGAAATGCGGAGTTCCCATCTGTAGCTCGGCTCCAGTATGTGGATACAGGCTGCCTTTAATGTTCAACATATGGTGACTAGTTACCTCATATTTTAAGCCTTCTCGCTTTAAATGACATGTCAATTACATTGAATTATTAAATGGTCGTATTTTACTTTAATACAAGTTGCTTGCATGCACGTGTGTGAAAATCCTCCTCGGAGATCAGTGAGCTGACCTGGTTCTTGCACACAACGATCATGTGATCAGGCGCTGAGGAGGCCGCGTTCATCTGGACCTTCAGCGTGTCTGACTTTAACCCCGGGTATCGGTAGGAGGTGAAAAGGCGGTAGTACTGCTCCATGCAGAGAGGAGTCCCAGCAAGCTGGCCCCGGGCGAAATCCACTGGCAGCGCTCGCCTGAGAGACAATATCAAACACCTCAGATTCCCCACTCCGGAGACTCGTGACCCGATATCATACTTTGCTTTTACTTCACGTGCACTGAGGTTGGCAGGTAATCCATTACAGGTAGAACTTACCCGTCGATGAGAGCCTTGTACTCCAGCACTCCTCTGATGAGGCGAGCAGCAAATCTTACAAAATACAAAAGATTGAAGTTACGCAAACGTCGCAGGTGAAGAGTTTGCTGCACAACACTAAACATACATCGACAAGCCAGTGATTATATTTAGATGGACTCCAATGTCTCATAGGACCCACAGTAATCATATCATTGCAAATTACTGGGATACAGTAAATGAGCCATGTGCGTTTATCTGTGTGTGCGAGCGAGACTTCATGTGTGAGTAGGCGGCGTGGGCAAATAAGGAAAACACAGCGCCTTGTCAGGTCTTGTGTTGTATGTCATTTGTCTCGATGTTATTACGTTCAAAGCCAGATCAATACAAGAGAGGCAGCCACAGTGCACCACACCCCTAAATGAGGCCTGACTAGCAGTCTCTGCGGAGAGCTTGGCTCTGTCACTCCCAATCTAATAAGTGGCTGTGTCAGTAGATTACCAGCTGCTTGGGGTGCTCTGGAAATATTCAGTTAGCGCAGTGTGAGCTGACAAAAGCTAATGTTGAGTTACAGGGCTGGATGGAGCAGTGTAATGTCTGGTGGACCACGGCTCATTTAATAATGGGCAGAGATTCTCCCCATGACTGTAGTTCAGATCTTAATCTGAATCTGCGTCTGCTGAACAGGACATAAAGCCTGTCAGCAGCTAAAGAGCTGAATATGTATAGTTCCTACATTGAGTTATGATACAGTGCAGTATTACTTCACAAATGGCCTCTGTCATTTAGTGTATTTTTTTCATTCATTGCTTTGGAATTAGGAGTGTAGATCAGTTTCAGAAAGGTTTTTTTTTCTTCCCATATCTCACTCGTTATTTTATCTTCCTCTTTGCATGTCAGTGACTTTCCTATTAGATGTGTTTTAGCTGGCTGCCTCCAGAATAACATTTTTTTTTTAGAATATTAAGAAGTTATAATCTGTTTATGAAAAGAAAATAAACCCTTGACTTTAATCCATTAGTCATTTTGAAGTTTGACGTCCTACATTTAAAGATTTTAACTTTTATTCAAATTAGCAGTCAACATAGCACAGAGTTTTACCTCCAAAGTTTATGCGACTGCAATATTTCCTGGAAGGAGGCTGAGTCCAGGAAACAGCCGCATATTCAGGAGACAGTATCAAAGTAACTCAGTATCCAGATAATCATAACAAAGTACCTGTACCGGTTCCACCTCGTTTGGCGAAGAGACTGTGCAACAACAAGGTTGCTCATTCAAATACCCTGGACTATGAAGAGGTTGTTGTGCAGAAAGTGAAAACTGCTGCTTGTTCCCGCCTCACAGCCACACAGTGTGGGCTCTTGCACACAGCCCATTAACTCCGGGGGGCACCGCAGTGGCCGTGCACAGCTCCTTTGGGATGGGTTAAATGCTCTTCCTTACATATTGCTTCTGTTTGAGATGAAGTGCCTCACTTGATTTTTTTTTCTCCCCCTGACCCAGATCATTGTGGTGTTTCTCTTTGAATCTTGTCTGAAACACAATTTTCACGATCTATTGGCGGGTATCAAAGGAAAATTCATTAAAAAAAAAAAAAAAAAACAACCTCAAAACACACAATCAGTTGACAATCCGGCACAAACCTCAGTGCATCAGCATGATCCCTGAACGTCTGTTTAGGAAACACCATGACGGGGCTGGAGTTGACAGGTAGGGCCAGCCTGTTGTTCAGGTACATGTCTTCTAGCCAGTAGTCGTACACCTAGATGTAAACACAGGGAGACTTCTTTTGAGAAATGTTGTTTTGTCAAGTGTCCCGGGCTGAAGTTATTACTCTCGGAGTTGAGATCTGTGGGCAGTGGAGTAAAAATCCATCACAGTGCATCACTGCCAGATGAAAAAGAAAGTGGGAGAGAGCCGATGTGAGAGTGGGAGTGTGATAGATCTCGCTAAGCTGGATGACTTGTGGAGCGACTGAGAGGCAGGAGAGGCGACTGACGCAACAGAGAGCAAAGCAATAGGTCACATAAATTGTCAGCACCAGGTGTCAGCAGACTTTCTTTGACCTTTCATTCAAACGTGTTCGTTAAAAACAGTAAGACTAAAAGTCTGAGTCAGTGTTGTAACCCATAATTCAGTCTGTATTCAAATTAAAAGCTTTGCAAGGCTGAAGCACAAATAAATGTGTATGAAGATAATGAAGTCCAAACAGATCTTTATTGGAATTTGACGATCTAGAGAGTTGTTGTTTTACCCAGTTGGTCATCTTGTCCCTCCTCTCCACGAGCCTCTTCTGCAGAATCTCCCCAACACCTCCGGGAGCCCCGAACTTTTCCACCATGGCCTTTGTTTTTCTAAACTGCTCCTCTTTCACCAGATGCTGCACACACTTCAAGTAGGTGTCCAGGGTTTGTTTCAGTGGTGGTACAGGGACCTTTGGCAACTCCTGTGAATAATAACAATAACAACAACAGCAACAACAGCAACAACAACAACAACAACAACAACAATAATAATAATAATAATAATAATAATAATAATAATAATAATAATAATAATAATAATAATAATAATAATAATAATAATAATAATAATATACATTCTTCAAAGGGAGCATAGAAAGGACAGGGGCTGGTCAACATGTTAATATATTTCAAGACAACCTTCATTAAAAGTGGAGTCATTTTCTTTTTTTCTTCATGATGCTTTTATCATTGGAGTCAGAATTAATAATTAATCTTAAATGCTTTGAGGCACATTGGAGAATGACTCCAAGAGTCTCACGGGTGTTGTTTTGTAACGATGAAAAGTGCAAATTTATTATCATTTCTGTGTGATGTTTCTGAATTTGCATACCGGAAACTGTTCGTAAGCCAACATGTTAATATTGATAAATGGGATGCTCATGACGTTTTAACTGTGAGTTCATGAATAGGACTGTGTTTACATGTTGGGTAGTTTAAAGGAACATTTACACAACACAATTCAACGTATAGCTCGTCAAACCGTAAAGTCCTTATATGTCTACAAACTGGCCGTCAATTATTATTGCCTGGCTGTATGAGAAGGGAATCATATCCCTGACAGTGTGTTCAATTAGGCTTATGCACCTGGAAAGGAAGAGGCCTCCTTTGTGAATGTTGCCCCTAGTGGTCACTCAAGTGAATAACACCAGCGATGTCCGCGGTGCTGAAATTCAGCAACAACTTCAGCACCACGGACAGCGACACAACTCTCCATATAAACCAGGGGTGTTCAGACTCGGTCCTGAAGGGTCGGTGTCATGCACATTGTTCTCTCCCTGCTTCAGCATACCTAAATCTAACGATGATGTCATCACCAAGGTTGTGAATAATCCCAGTAACGAGACCTTCATTGCAAGCAGGTGTGCTGCAACTGGGAGAGAGCTAAACCCTGCAGGACACCGGCCCTCCAGGACCGAGCTTGGACACCCCTGATTTAAACTATCAGGAAACAAATGAAAAAGATATAACTAAAACACTTTGAATTAAAAAAAAAAAAAAAAAGAAGAGAGAAACGTGTTTTCATACTTGTCTTTCTCGGTCTCTTGTATTCCCCCTCACCAAGATAGGCATGTTGGCAATCCAGTCCAGTCCAGTCCAGTCCAGTCAAGGAAAAGTAATGTGGACACTCTCTTGAGAGGGTTGAAGTTCAGCCTTCTCTGCACGAAATATGTGAGGACATTTAAAAGAGAGGAGATTAATAGAATACATTTTTTTTTATAGTATGCCTATTGAGGAATGCAGCGACAAGATGCTGTCTGAAAGTGAGCCAGCAGGCTTCCATTCTTCATGATTTTGCAGCCTGATGCAATTTGCTGCTTGCCCTTCAATTCCAGCTGCGCCCCATTGCTCACCAAAGCAAAGACATATCGGTCTTACAAACCCATGTTATTGTTAAAGCAAATAAAACGCAAGCAAACAGCTTGTACCTTTCAAACATACCTTTTTGTTGTTGTTGTTGTTGTTGTTGTTTTGTTTCATGTAGACATATTAATCTACGCCATATTGTGATGCTTCTATGCCATTGGATGTGATTCTGGAAAAACCTGTAACATTAAAAACAATTTCAAAAGTTTAGTTTTTTCTGTTCGGAAGATACTTTTAAATAGTTTTTGTAATGACTGATTTCCCCCACTGTGCGCCAAAGACGCGCGTAAAGAACAGATTAACTTTTTAAACTTAGCAGAAAATCTTAACTGTTGCTTTTGGGAGCTAAGAAAATATAAATTGCCTTACCCGATCAGTGCAGGGGGCTCAGAGAAGTGCGTGGAAGTTTACATTGTCTCGTACTTCCTTCCACACCGAGAAAAGCCATCTGAGAGGAAAGGTCCGTCCATGCGCTCCCCGGTCCGCGCGCGTGGTTCCACATTAAAGCGTACCCTGGAAAAGATGCTGAAGGTGTTGGCGTTTACCTTCCCCCTTGAGGCAAGAAACTCCTCCCATCGAAATCTATTCGCGGAACATATTATCTGACAGCTTGCTTCCCCCCTCCCGCCCACACCCGAAAATAATTTTAATATATAAAAATGGCTCCAGGCCAGTTTTTGGTTTGCAGTTTCCAGATACCGTCTTGTGAAACCGCTGGTCCAAGGGATGCTTGTGGGTTTTGATCACATTCAATTTACTGCAAATTGCTCTTGCTTTGCTCATGGAGCTTAATTCTCTAAATGTTATTACACTTGCATATGTTGGTTTAACTTTTGTGATTAACGTGAGTGTTCATTGATGTGTAGCTTGAATAACTTTTAAATAAATTCTTTAATTCACATTTTAGAATTCCAGTTTATTAAAATCCATATTTTCACACGTTTAAATTGATTTTTCACATGCTTCTTACAAGAATAAGCAACAATAATTAATCTAAATATATTTCATTTCCAACGAAACTGACATTTTTTTTGTCTGAATTGAAAATGAAGCCATCACTTTCACACAGATCCAAACAGAGATTTATTAAAACAACAATTATTAAATGAATACATTTTTTTTTCCATCTTGAGGAGACACTTCATAAGCTACGAGTTGACGAAATGTTTCACACACGCACGCGCGCGCTCACGACACACACACTTTGTAGAGGTCCACGTATGTTTTAACAATTTACATTGTGCATATATCCACATATATACAATTATTTTTTTTTTTTAATATTATACATTTAGTTTCAAACAACAGAAAAAAACCCACTTTAAATAAAAAGCTGTAATTACAAACAGGCCCACTAGTTACAAAATGAAAACTGACGAAATGTTTAACAACATAAAGATAATGACAGAAAAAGAGGCCATTGATGTGCAAGTAAAAAACGTTTTCTCAAAGACTAAAAATATAGGCTATTTTGTGTGAGGGGGGAAATGTGCTTTTTATAGTTGGTCCCATATAATCTTGTACGCACATTTATCTATTTATGTCTTTTTTTTTTTAGATACTCAATAATACACACAGTTTCAACATTATCTGATAGATCTCTCACAAAACCCCAGTTATACGTCCATGACAAACGCTACATAGACTTGTTGACACAATGAAATCACAGTAAAAAAGAAAAAGAAAAAAGAAAGAGTAAACTTTGGAAAAACGGGTCACGCAATCATGATTTTGGTGATTGGGTGTTTATATTGCACATCGGTACTTACAAAAAAAAAAAGTTTCAATCACGAGATTAAAATCTGCCTGCCTCGATAATAAATCTCCTCGTGGGAATTTGGGTGGCGCGCGCAGTGAGCCTGGTCTAAGTGTACTCCGGACCGGACGACTCCTCTGACAAGGACCGCTGTGCTTTGAAGGGGTCAAACCCGTTTTCATCTACTGACAGGCAATTCCCTGCAGCACTGTAGCCTTTCTTTTTAGTTCTCCTCTCCTCCATCTTAATAGTGTCATACAGCCCCTGCGGAGCCTCCTCTAACAGGTTATCTCTCTCTGAGTGGGACGGTTTCATTTGGCACACGTTGCGCAGCAGCAGCAGGGCTGGCGCGTAAAGCACATTGACAAGACCCATACCCAGATTAAGTTGGACAAAGCCGAGAGTGTGCACGATCTGCCCGGCTACAATGGGACCCATGGCGTACGCAACGGAATAGGAAATATCTGCTATCGCGTAAACACTACCGTACACAGAAACATGCCGCACGTCGACTAAAAACGCAAGTGTGGGCAGCAGTGCGGTGTCTACGAGTGCAATGCCAAAACAAATGCCGCACAGCGGGGCGATAAGCTGCCCGAAAGTTTTGCATGCAGGGACTGTGCAGGAGCTCGCTCCTATGATAACCATGCCCAAGGCTCCGTAGAACCACTGCAGGTGTGGACGCTGCGCTGCCAATTTCACGGTTATGTACACACCGAGGACATGGGGGAAGAAGGCTGGGAGCCAGGTAAGTCCCATTTCCCACTGAGAGGAGTGCATGGTGGTCTCCATCCAGTTGGCTATGGTGGGCTCCAGAAAGGCAAGGGGGATGTTGCACACTGTGAGCGCCCCGGCCACCACAGCTATGTAAGGGTCAACCATGAGTCTGTATATTGGGGTGCCGACTGGCATGTTCTCTCTAGTCCTGTTGGAGAAAGGCTTGATCACGGTGAGCAGCATTAAGCCGTCCACCAGGCAAACGCAGGCGAGCACGATGAAGGGCACTTTCTTGCCCGCAAACTCGTACAGGACGCCCCCGAAGGGAGGCGCCACCAGGCTCCCGAAAGAGATGAACGCCAGGGCGATGCCGAGCGCCGTGCTCCTCTCCGACTCCTCCGTGTACTTGTCTGCTATCATCGCGATTCCAGAGGTGTCCGCGAAAGCAGATCCCAGTCCCTGCAAACTTCTGGCCACGAATAGAGTCGCATAATTCTCCCCGATAGCAAATATACAGGTGGACACAAACATGACAGAGAGTCCAATTAACAGTGGAATGTCATATCCGACCCGGTCTATGAAAGTTCCCGAGAGCGGGTTAACTAACAGCTGGAGGATGGCCTTGGATGCAAAAAGTACTCCTATCTGGACATCTAAATTGTCCTTGTTGCTTTTGTCTTGGCTTGTGCTGTTGGCTGAGCTGTTGGGGTGCATCACTACGTGTACGTGCTCTGCCTGCTCACTCTCCAGATCAGCAAGATAGTCTGGAATAATTGGCACGATTACCATGTAGAGCATATTGTCCAACAGAAGAGCGACGCAAACAATCACTAATATGATCCGTCTTTGCTGGTGAGGATTCTTCATCGCAGTGCCTAACTGCTTGGTTCTTTCGCCCATCTCGGACAGTTTTACAGCGGCTGATTTGGCCAGCCCGGAGGATCTTCCTTCTCCATCCATGGTGTGCTTCTTTAGTGGCGATTTTCGAATTAAAAACAACAACAACAAAAAAAAAGAAGTAGTTGTGCTTCTCCCGTCTGCTTTCGATCTTTCAACACCTCGGACGACTCATTGGTATTTTCTTTACATTGATGTCGGGTTCTCCGTCCTCACCTCGCCTGTGCGTAAAGGGAGAGGCTCAGAGGAACTTGGACGCATCATCGGTGAAGATGGCTTTCCTCCGCTTCCTCAACTCGTCCTCGCCTCATCCGATGCTGTTTCATGATCTCCCGAGAAGTGACGTGGTGAAATCGTCGAATTTCTGCACCTTGCAGAGATTTCGGTCATTGTTTTTACATGGCAAAGTTTAGTTTGAATAGATTCTGCCAGTTATTTGCTGCACCTCAGACGCGCAAACTGTCTCATCTCCGCGTTCATGCCTCCGATCACCTGTGGCACTTTGGCGCTCTGCTCTGAGACCACGAGTGACTCCGTGGCCATTGGTGCACATTAACCCGCAGGTTTGGCGCTATTTTAGTCCATTTTTTGTCTCCCCTTTTCACCAAGAGCTATGACGCATCACCAGCTTGCCCCCAAGTGG
Source organism: Blennius ocellaris (assembly GCF_963422515.1). Classification (NCBI taxonomy): domain Eukaryota; kingdom Metazoa; phylum Chordata; class Actinopteri; order Blenniiformes; family Blenniidae; genus Blennius; species Blennius ocellaris. The sequence continues at coordinate 15,185,142 of NC_137670.1, read as the reverse complement.
ATCCCTTCGCCACTTGCCTCCTTTATGTTAATTTCCAACCGTGGCAGCAATCACTTCAACCAATAAGAGTCGGTGAGCACTATAAGAGCAGAGCTGAAAGATTTTTTTTTTCTATTCTGAATGTTCAGTGTGTGCCTCTTGACTTTGATGTTATAGAAAAGTACAATGTCCCTATACTTGAAAGGATTCACATGACCCGCACGTGTTTTTCGAAGAAATGCGCCCAATATTAATCTAAACGGCAAATGAAAATGTGTAAAACATACAGTAACCTACACAAGACTATTCGGTTTTCCCCATCGAGACAATAAAGCCCGATTGTACACAAAACATACATGAAAAATATTTTATATTAATTAAGTCACTATTCTGCACTGTCTTAGGGGATTTTGTAATTAATTTATAAAACAGCCCATTTATGTATGGGTTCCTATGATATGTTAATTCATGAAACGCCCAAGGGAGTAATTGTAGTTTAGTGAATTTGCCTTTCCTGTTTGGAATATTCAATGAAACTGCGCACCGGACACGAACTGATCAACTGGAGCTGTTGGAGCGGCTGACAGGATTTCAGCACCACGGAGGCTTGGACAGCTCCAGTCAGCGCTAAGAACACAACACAATTTTGAGAGTTTCGTCGTCGTCGTCGTCCTCATCCTCATCCTCATCATCATCACCATCACCATCACCATCATCAACAACAACGACCGTTTTAATTACTGTTTAGAACACAACTGGCAACCAAATATCCGAAATGGCAAAACAGAGCCTGGCGCGTGCAGCTCCTGTCCTGGAGCGCACACGCGCCAAGAAACCAGAGGACATTCACTCAGACACTGGCGACACCTTGCGGATAGAATTAATAAGCACATCCATCTATCTATCTATCTATCTATCTATCTATCTATCTATCTATCTATCTATCTATCTATCTATCTATCTATCTATCTATCTATCTATCTATCTATCTATCTATCTATCTAATAATCTTATGAACTAACATATTGAGACTTGCAACGTACATTTTTAATAGGATCAATCAATCAATCAAAATAATAATAATAATAATGATAATCATCATCATCATCATCATCATCATCATAATCATCATCATCATCATCATCATCATCATCATCATCATCATCATAACAATGACCATAATAATGATAATAATCAGAATCATAATAATAAATGTACCGTGTGTGTGTGTGTGTGTGTGTGTGTGTGTGTGTGTGTGTGTGTGTGTGTGTGTGTGTGTGTGTGTGTTCCCCGCATTCTGGACACTAGACTGGGGTTAGAGGATGAGTATAAAAGATTTGGATTTAGAAGCGATGAATCAACGCCTCAGCAACACGTGTCACCTCCTGCCCGTAGAGGGCAGCAACAGCTCGAAAATGAAAACAAACTGATACTCTGCGTCACCTTTTCTTCACCCGCACTGAGGATTATATGATGGGACCTTCCTCTTCAGGAAATAGTTAATCTAAAATAAAATATACTATAAAAATAGAAGAAATTGTCTCAAACAGAGTTCGAAGAATATATTGGGAAAAGATCAGTTTGACCACAAATAATTCACAAAAAGGAATTTCCAAATATATTTGACACATGACAACAAAAGGGTTCAGAATATTTCACAAGATAGATTCATATACTTCTCCTGTCTATTATTATACAAAGAAGAGTGTATAGATGTGAGACATTTACGAGTGTTATAGCCTGCGAATGATAAACTGCAATGAACCGGAATTAAAAAAAAAAAAAAGACTTTTAAGACGCACAGTGACGCAAATATGATCTAATCCTTCACATGTATGTCACGGAAATTGCAAAATAGATATCAAACATGGAATAAAATCACATTTTCACCCTGAAACTCTCACAACAATGGATTACATACATACCAGCATTACGTAACACATAAACCAGGCTCCAGCTCCTGGTTTTAATCATGTGACGTGTCTGCTGTCACTCTGTGATATAATCTGACCTGTGGACTGAAATGTATAATGTTCAATACACTCTCTCATGAAATAGTCCTCAACTCTGACCTGGATTCACAGGTACAAGAGTAAGCACGCTCATGAAACATGTTTTTTTTTTTTTTTACATTTTGTCAATGTAAACAGACCAAACTGCACCTCTGAGGAGTTCAAACAAGCAATGTTTTCTCTCACTTGATTTCTGTGCTGGAGCTGTCAATCAATATTGATCCTGTGTATTTGAACAGAGTTACTCAGAATTATACGGCACTTAGTTAGTTAGTTAGTTAGTTAGTTAGTTAGTTAGTTAGTTAGTTAGTTAGTTGGTTAGTTAGTGAGTTAGTTAGTTAGTTAGTTGAGGAGCATAATCTTTTTGATTGAATCCAAATTAATTCAACAAAAATGATCCCTGTGTATAGTTTCAACTAAAAAGATATAAAGTTAGAAATGGCTCTACAGAATCTTTTTAAAAATGTGAGTTTATTTGTGTTTTGATGTGGCTTTATGATAATAAATCCCACTTTATAGTGAGTGGTCAAAGCTTCAATCCACAACAACAGTTATTAAAGGGAATGTTTTATAGTTTTACAACGGAAACGTTCCAGATGAAAGTCATAGTTGCAGTGGTACAGTATTTCTCTCCTCACACTGACAACATCCATATTTTGATTCTTGGCTTAAGACGAAAGGTTCTCATTTTAAAAACATATATTTGAGATTAAATGGTGACACTAAATTTCTCGTAGGTGTGGATGAGAGTGTGCGTTTGTGTTTGGCCAGTGGTGGATTGCGATCTGTAGGTATTCTCTGCCTTTCATCCATATTTCACCTCGATTGGCTCCAGTTGAATAAAGCAAGATGGACAGATGTTTGACATCAGACACGTGTCCTACAACATGTGTCATTTGAAATGATTCTCACTGGCGTGATTCACGACTAAAGCTCCCGTTAAGGTCAAATTTGGACTCTGATTAACTGAATCACATGTCACATGTGTCGGTCCATGTGCGACAGGGCCGCTGTCTGTACAGCGTGCAGACAGATGTTATCCTCTCTGTCTGTCTCTGTCATTAGATTGATCAGCTTCACTTCACACTGTCCAAATCCAGACTCCTCCAGTGAATTAAAAACTAAAAACAGGTTGTACAGTGTGATTGAGCAAAGCTCAGTGTGGCTAAATCTGTCCGTCACAAGACGATCCTCCTTCTTCCGGTGTGCCTGTTGCTATAACTATCCGCAGCTTTGACTGGATTGGATCACTAACCCACACACACTCGTGTAATCAGCTGCTCGTCAAAGAGACGGCTGCTTCTCAGAATTTGATGCTAATCTGTCGGATTCTTCAGTCCCTCCTGAGAAAAGCTCCGATCACACCGAGTAAAAGTGGAGCAGCTTTGAGAAGGTGTATGAGTATATTGCCACCATTTGATACCTAATGAGCAGAGCTTCCAATCAGCTTAAAGGACAAATGACCCTGGTGACACAGATGCCCTGCTTGTGAGCAGAAAAAAACATCCTGAGTCAGACTCATGAGAGTCGTCTTCTTTCATCCTTTAGCTTTCCAACCGATATTCGCCGTCTCTGTGCCACGAGATCATATGGAGAGTTTTTCCATTTTTAGTTTTGTTTAGACTGTTGGATGTTTATTGTGCCATATCTGTATAAATGAATGAAAAACAAAACTATGAACGTGAACATATTCAACAAAGGATTAAAAAAATCAAAACAAGACAATTGACAGTGTCTGAAAAGTGTCTTGTGGGACCACCTGTAGAAAGGCTTTTCTTTAAAGACGTTCTAAACTGTTATGTGTGTTATAAAGTCTTATTTCTTTATGCCGCCTATTTTATTTTGTTGTAGACGTTGTAGATTTGTCCTCTGATTGGGTCTATCAACATCAAATCCTCACATTCCTGGCTGAGATAGCGTAGCTCTATTGTAATCCACTGATCTTTGCACTTCTGACTTTAATGAATTTTAACACCCGATTCAGCAACATACAAATTAAATGCAGAGACACACCCCTCTGGTCTGCCTCCCTTGTGACTATTCCAGGACTCTTGACACTGTGTGGGGGTTGCTGATTGGCGATGACTCCAACTTTGTTTAATCACACCGCCACTGACGGTGAGCGGATTTCACTTGGCAATAACAGAGTCACCTCTGAGGTCAGTGTGACACTGACTTTGTCCCACTGCGACTTATTTCTGGAGTGGCTGCGTTTAGCAGGCTGGAGAACGCAGTGTTTGCCGTCATCAGTTAACCCTGGCTTCACTGACTGTGTAACACTTGATGTAAATGTGCCACTTACTTTCTACGGCCTACGTATTTTAAAAAGACAGCAACTATTCGAGCGTACATATAAGAGAAGAAGTTTCAGTTGTATATAAGTATAATGACACTTCTTTACTTAAAAGAGAATACAAACGTATTTTCATTTCTTGAAAACTAGATGGAAACTAGATTAATGTTTTCTGTACATGTTACCTGAAAATAAACTGATAAACTAAAGATTTGTATGTGTAGGCAAGGAACATTCATCTTCATATCTAAATCCTCTGAATCTCCTCATTTTTAATGAGCAGACGTAATAATATGAACCCTCTAGCGAAGGAACTGCATTACCATGAATCCATTATAGGGCTTATACGACACTAAGACAAAATGTAAAACATGGTAGTATACAAATGTTTTGGTAATTTAAGGAAAAACTAAACAAAAAATAAAGAAACAACACCACTAGGTTCTGGAACTGCTTTACTGTATAGTTTATAGTCTGTGTGTGTGTGTGGTGTTTTTTTTAATAATTGTTTCTTTGACTGATAATTCAATGATTGACCATCGACTTCATTGCCTGAATGCAAATTTGGGAAGCTGCCAATGAATTGCAAATCTGTAACAAAAATCTAAAACTGACCAATTTGCAAATTTTTCATGATTTAGGGCCTAAAAAAAGTCTAAATGGGAAATTTTCCACCAAGGTTGATAAAACACACTCCTAGTGAAACTATTCTCGCTTCTTTTGTGGAAACTATGGCGACACAATTTTCAACATCAAGTGACCTTGTCCGCTAACCTGAAGGAAGAGATTTTTCCAAGATGTCACAGCAAAACAATGTGAGACGTTTAAAGACAGAGCGTCATGCTCCGTCATTCTTTTTACAAATAGTTTCTTGATGAATCCTTCACACGCAGCATCTATATTGATCAAGTTACCAAATATGGTCACTTGCCTGATAAAGGTTTGATTTTCCTCTTGGTGACGGACTATGATTTGCGCACAACCTGAACCGTTTGCGTCCTGAGGAATTTGAGTCGGTTTCCTCAGGTGAAGCATAATTGCATAACAGAGTCTTAACACAGTAAAAGCTTCCTGACTATTAATAGAGCTTACATCACAGTTCAGTCCACTGAACAAAATCGATGCATCTGTTTAGTTAAAGCTCGAGACGGACTGCACGGCCATAAATATGAAATCTCTTAAAACTTCTTGCTATAATGGTAAAATGAAGCATTCGGTAGAAGAGAGGCAACATCTGCGTTTATTGTGAGTGGCTTCAGTGTGGACGGAGAGTTGCTGGAGAATCAACGCAAACAATTGTAGAAACTACTTGAGGCACATTTTGTAGATTTACACGGATCCAGTGTGAGTTCAGGAGGCTTCAGTTTGGATTCAGTGTCGAGTCGGTGGTCTGAAAACAACACAACTGTACAGAAAACTTCACGGCTCAGGGACTTAACATCTTAGCATGTAAAGCATGGTGAGTGGGCGTCGGTCCGGAAACTTTTTATCTTTTTCCACCCGCATTTCATTTCATTTAGACTTCTTGATATCAGGCTCAACAATCTTCTGTCCAGTGAGGAAGTTCCAAACGCCTCCGCGGTAAAACTCATTCCCGAATGAGTAGAGGAGGGCGTTGAAGATAGGATTTGTCTTTGCAACAACTGGAAGCACCTACGAAATAAAACCAGTATTTACACAACTTATAACAGGACACAGACGTCAGGAACTCATAAACACACAAACAAAAAAAGCGTTGGTCCTCTTATTTCTCAATAGAAGCTTTATTCAAATGAAATTCTTAAATCATAATCATGCGTGTGAACACTCACCATTCTGAGCTTTGGAGACACCAGCTTCACGTTCTCGAAGCAGGCGTAGATACACATGAGGACATACGGGCCCCAGCACATCAGCATGACCCGCAAAGGCAGACTGGTGTTGAACTGAGACAGAGATCATCCAGTGTTACATGTGATGTGGTGGATTTACATTCCCACAAGGTTGCTCTAACGATATTAAAGGAATACACTTTAAAAAGCAGGGTTATTGTTATAGCAGTTATTGCGATGGATGTAAGGTAGATAAAAATGTAATCTTTTATTAGTATAATTTACAATAGAAAGCATAAAGAATCCGTGAAGTTCTTATCAAGTGCCTTATGTTCACCATTTCCCGACATTTAACTGTTTCTATTCGTGGGAGAGGTAAGCCATGCGTCTATACTATTGTTTCTTTGTCCCAACAATGTTCAGCTAAAATTGTTTCTTTACTCAAGTCATATTAATAGATTCCCACTGCATTTAATTAATATAAAATATCAATTATTATTATTATTATTCCACATGTATCAGTCTTTTGTGCAATTGTCTAATAATGAGCAAATTGTTTTGGTCATCGTTGTCATTGTGTCTAATTGCACAAACAGCTCACAGGACACACAACTTCCTATACAGTGAAAACAAATCGCAGCACATTTACCCTGTGGTGGTGGATCTTCTTGAAATGTTTGTGGGTGGAGTTGTAACATGAAAACATGGTGAATGCTGGGAACATCAAGTAGAGCACCACCAGAGTCAGCATGTACGTGACGTAGTCCCTGTCGAAGGAGAACAATCAGGTAATGAGGTGAATAGTCGTGAAAATTTGCTCTGAGAGTCGAGCAGCAACAATGAACATGACATTGAGTCCATGTTGACATTTATACATGCATCATCATTTATTATGAGGATATATATATATATATATATATATATTTATATCTGTACCTGTCCCCTCGGGTGTAGTCCAGCGTGCAGCAAGTCCTCATGGGCTCAAAGTCGTACACGCCCCATCCCATGAGCGGGACGGCCGCCCAGAAGATGGACAGAATCCAGATGATCGCACTCATTGTCAAAGTCGTGCTCCAGAAAAGCTTCTGTCCTGCAGGACGGACATGCAAGGAGTCATGTGGATGTGAGCAGCTGGTTCAGTTCAATTCAAACGTTGTTTAAATACAAACAACAGCAAGTGTGACAGGATATGAGGCGTCGCCTGTCCTGTATGAAACTTCTAGTGCTTATTATCCCGATTATGTAAAAATGGGGTCTAATTATTCAATGTATACCTTGAATATGAAATAGTTAGCTGCATAATGCTGTAAATTAGAAGATTTGTTGGGCTTTACAATGAATGTACAGCAGCTCAAACATGTGCTAAACTGATTAATTATTCCAGGAGATTAACTGACATAACTTCACCCTGCATAGCTGATAAACTGAATGCCATAGCAAACTGTCTAAGCTTTAATGTATTTCTTTTTTTGACATGTTTGTCTCAGATTCAACATTAACCTTCATTTTAAGGAACTTGAATAGACTTCTCTGCCGCTTAAAGCTACGCAGCAGTGATCATAACTGTAGCTGGACGACGACACATATTGTCATAATGCTTCAATATGATTTACTATTGCTATGGCGTCGTTCTAGTTGACTGTGATTTTTACTGTGCTCTCACGGGTGCAGTATTGGTGGTATCTGTCCCAAGCGATTGCGGCCATGAAACTGATGGAGGCCAAGACTGAAATCATCCCCTGGAAACCGTGATAGCCACACCCTTCTTGACCGAACGGCCATTGCCTGAAGAAAGACAAAGACATGTGGTGTCAAATAAAGAGCATCAAGATGCAAAACTGACATATAAGAACAGTACAAAAGAGACTGCAAACTGAAACTGTAATTACTGAATACACAACATTGTTTTCTCACCACTGTTTGGTAACTAAATGCATTCAGGTTTATGAAGGTTGCATTGAAAAATGTTAATGTAGTAATTGTTAGTCTGTTAGGGAACTTTTTTAAGTAATGGAACGTGTTCACGTGTAAATAAAAAGGTGTCTGTGGAATAAAAACGACCCACATTCATAAAACTGTCTTTTTTAACGGTTGGCAACAGTTTTCTTAACTGAAGCTGCAGGAATTGAAGAACTTCAGAGTGATCAATGATGGCTTTCTTTCTTTAGCTCTTTCACAATATTTGTTTTAAATGCAATCCACGGTGTTTTAAAGTCCATTCAAGTTAGTATCAGTTTGCGATCCCAACGTATGATAATCATGATCTGTGCCATGACTAAACTGATGAATCTAAACTGACAGAAATAGTGGTAAAATTCAATTCAATTCAACTTTATTTATATAGCACCAAATACAACACAGTCATTCCAAGGTGCTTTTAACAGAGAAAATAGAAAAGCCCAACATGTCATAAACATAAAAAAGAGCAATCAGAGATTTCTGACCTCTGCCACATCCAGTTGAACTGCCTTTATTCATGTATTTAGTTTAGTGATCACGTGATATTATTTCATAATTTGAAAGAACACAAGATAAGACAATATTTTGTCAAAAGATAATGTTCTATTGTGCAATCGTTTTGATCCGGATCACCACTAAAATGTCTTGGGTTCTTCCATTGATGAAAATGCACCTGTGTATCAATTTAAATGAAAATCCACTCAGTAATTTTTGCAATATCTTGTTAACAGCCAGACAGACAAATAAAAGCTAAATAGCTAAATATTAAATAACTCTAGGAAGTTAGAAGTAAAAACAACAATGGGCAAACATGTTTCTGCATAGTCCAAGTAGTGTTTTGGTAAACAGGGAGTGTTTCCAGTGAATCTGGTGTCTCTTAGTTACCTGAGGTAGCTGGCATAGGCAGCTGTGAGTCCATTAATGTTCAAGCTGAGGTCAGCCAGGGCCAGGTTGAACACAAAGAAGTTGCTGGGATTGCGCATCTCTTTCACCCTGAGGAAAGCCAAAATGCTGATGGCGTTGAGGAAGAATCCCAACATGCCTGGAATTGAAAACAAGACAGGGGGATCAGGTGTCCCTTTAATGAATGGAATCACATTCACCAGCAGAGATTTGTCAGCAAAGTTTCATCACTGATGCTCGCCTGAACCTTGTGCTGGAAAAGAAGTTTCCAAAACATTTTCACTCAGTTTGGACTGGCCCTTTATTCTCTGGTGGACCGTGTCTCTTTAAATCTTTACGCACAGGGAGTCTTTCCGTGCAGATGTTCGCTCTCTTACCTCCAACCAGGAGCGCAGTGCCGAATGTAAACATGTCAAACTCCGAGAATCCCTCCGGTAGAGTGTACGCAGCCATGCTGGAGCGCACAAACCAAACTTTGCACAAGAGACGGTTTCCCTGCTGCGCCGCAAATAACCCTTTTCCCAACAAAATGGCGTCTTTTAAAGGCTCTTTCACGTGAAAAAGCATAAAGGGACTAAGCTGAGTAAAACCCCCTCCCTTTCCCCACTTTGCAATCCCCCGAGGAATTTCCTAACAAGCGGACCGGGCGTCCTTCGATACTTCTTGCGGGCGCACTGAAGTTTGCGCGCAAACAGTGGAAGTTGTTGGTTTGTCGCTGTGCAGTCAGACCAGGGTTTTTCTTCCTCTTGGCTCTTGGTTTACCTAATTCAGCTCTGGGGATTGATAAAGGAAGAGAATGGAAACATGGGAAATGTTGTCTTTTAACTCCAAGGCATGTTTGGAGTCCTTTAGAAAACAGAGTAATCAGTGTTAACCTTTGAATTGCAGACTAGTGGTGTTATCTCTCTCTCTCTCTGTGTTATTGTGCCAAATGTCCCTCCTGTCTGAGGAAACTTCTGCTGAGATTTTCTCCACTAGTGTTTGGGTTCAGAGGGTAACTTTTAATATTGAACCACTTTGCATGTTCTCCCTGTGCATTAGTTAGAATTTAATACTCCGGCTTAACCTCACAGTACAAGAACAGGCTTATGAGGCCTATAGAAGTAGTCGGTTGCATGGGGGATAGATGGATGTGTTCAAGCTTAAACACAAACACGAATCTATTCTATCAAATTATATTATGGAAAATTACTTGAATGTATCTCCTTAAACGCTCACGGTGTTTTAAATGAAAGGGAACAGCTGTTTTTGTTGGGCGGTTTACTTAGAAAGAAAGAAAACATGACAACAACATTTTTATTGTTTGATATTTTTTATGCAAAACAGTCACAAGTTTGGACAATGTGTTTATGATCATATGTATTTAAAGTTTGGAATATTTAACCCCCGTGGTTCAATTCACATTCCGTCAAATCCAGCACTTAATACTCAATCTGACCCAAATGGTTTGGAGGCTTACCGCCCTTCCGAACATGTCGCCTGCCTAGAAAATGGATGAAGCTTCTAATCAAACAGATAGAAAAATAAAGCATTGATGTAAATATCTAGAATAGGGCACGTGTGACGGATTCCCCCAACCACATCCTCCACTTGTTGACACTGTTTACAAGTTGAAAATGTCCCTGATTTGAGTAGTTTAAGAGAACAACACACATTTGAATGACTTCTACTATATCTGCTGTCTAATGGGACATACATCCATCATTACAACATGGTACTTTTTCTTGAAAACAACACCATTTAATCATCAAAAACCGTTTACGTTCCCTGTTTGGATGCTGATTTAAAACATGCGTTTTTTTGGCTTGAGTCCTTTTAATCAATAGTGGGGTTTTATTGAATCTACACATGAAGTTGGCACTTTGAATTAGGTTTACTAATGTGAAATGGGTTTTTCTGCTGCAACACACTGCGTTGAAACAGTTTTTAGTGTTTTCTCTTAGAACGTTCAAAAGTGGTCGAGTTCATTCATGAACTACTTGAGAAGTTTGAAGTCAAAGGCGACCTCTTTCATTAAATCGTCATAAAAAGAAATCAAGGGCAGCTGAAAAGTGAGCTTTGGCTCTCACGGCAGCCTGAACCATTTTAAAATGTAACATTTGGGCAGAGTCTGATTGCACCACTAATCTGCCCACAGATTACCACAAACTCATTAACTATGGAGTAATGATGTGTCCCAATGGGCTTATAATATCCCTTTTTTTCTCTCAAACTGCCCGTATTGTCATGACTGAAGGCTCAGTGTTCCCCGCAGTCACGGACCCCATCATATATACCGGCACAAGGGACCACGGAAATCCCAGCGTCGGACAGATAAACTGACAACACGGAGCATCTGATTTGTATCGGAATATTTGTCTGCCCTTAATCTCAATGAGGGACCTAGAAAATTGTCTGCTTTGAGCAGGTGTGACATCATACAGGGTCATTAAAAAAAAGCCAATTTCTTCATGGAAAGCATCCAATAGTCTTTCTGTTAATCTACGACAGGTGAATGTGATGAAACTGGAGTTTGTGAAGTATATATATAAGACAATATACACCCCAGTTACACTCTTTTGTGTTTTAAAAAACCTCTAACCCAACATCATCTTAGGTGAGGGTTCACCTTCTCATCATCGCGTAGCTACAAATAAATAAATAGAGGAAATGTTAACTTCTATGAATAAAATAATTGGCAACTCTGCCGTGGTTACACACAAGTCCATTGGCAAATAGTTAATTACTCAAACATAATCTGCTGGCTTTGCAGTGAAACAAAGGTTTCACTGTTGAGGTCAGAAGATTAACAAGAAGACGAAAATAAAAGAAGTGGTTTTGTTTTCCCAAATTGAGAAAGCAGAGACAAACAGTTTGTTCAGGGACTTTTATGCAGTATACAGTATAGGATGTGTTGTGTTCCTTACTTTGAGTTTACATTTTACCTTTATAAAAGTATTTAATGCAGGTGCTACAAAGCCACAGCGAATTTGATCTTATCTGGACCAGAACAGTGGAATGATGACAGCTTTAGTGCAAATAAGTACATTGTGAAAAAGTTAATTTAATGCCTTTGAAGAAAAAGGTTATGTGGGAATAGCAGCTTTTTAATTTACAAATTGCTGCTATAATTTAAAAATTCTCTGACACCTAACAAAATAAAAAGCTTAGAGGTATGATTCAATCGATAAGGTGTCAACAAGTCACACAAAGCAGTAAAAACTGCATGAGTTTTTCAGTATGTGAGTATTACCATCTGTGTGTATGACCATTTTTTTATGTATGATGTCACATTTTATTCTTTATTTCACTTATTAAACAAGAAAACAAACAAACAAAAGCTCTATGGAGCCTGATCAGATTGAATCTGGTAGAGAAAGACGTACTGTAGGGTTTTAGGTTGCCCTGTTTGGGACAGCCCTCCTGGCAGAAAAGAAACAAAGGCTGATAATTAAGTGATGGAGGGATGAGTAGATTAAAGGATTTGAATCCGGCGGCACTGCAGTGCCCTTTAACCTCTGCACCTGTGAAAAACCCCTCAGACGCTGTGGCAACATGTCTGAGATCTACAAAGTGTGTCCCCCTGAACATGGGCACATTTCCACTATTTCTGCTGCATACTAATACTTTTTAATTCTCTTAAATACACAATGGACCAGCTATCACACCGGCTTTAACATCCCTGGTTATTTTACAGAAGATTGTAAACGTATAAAGAATGTTTCTTTTAAAAATGTGTATCTAATTTCGGATTATTTTGAATGGTTTTTAGACAGATGTCCATGTACATCCAGCAGAGCAACAGATTCCTGCATGGTTTGGATGCTGGTCTCCACGTCTGATTGTACAGAGCAGCCTTGTACGTGCATGAGGATTGAACGTTACCATAAATAGCCTGGGAAGTTCCCCACTGCCATCTAGTGGTCGTGATGGAGTACCGCTCATTAACCGTGTGGAATGGAGTTCGTGACAAAACTCACACATTGCGGAACATTTGAATACTAATCACATCAAATCAAATCAAATCAAATCAAATCAAATCAAACTTTATTTGTAGAGCATTTTCATGTAAACCAAAAAATTGCAACACAAAGTGCTTCACATGAAATAGAAAAAAATGAAATAAAATAAAATAGAAACACGCGCACGAACACACGCGCGCGCGCGCACACACACACACACACACACACACACACACACACACACACACACACACACACACACACACACACACACACACACAATAACCCCAATTGCCCGTAACAGAATATAAAAACGGATATACGAATAATGTTAAGAATGGCTGGGCACTGATGAACCGATTAAACCTATTAAAAAGTGAATAGTTTTGCCAGTCATTTGTATAATCATATACAGAAAATATAAAACTTGTCTTCTTCTAAATCTTACTTGTGATAAGTTTAGCCTTTGGTTAGAATAAAATAGTGAACACAAAGTTAATTGAAATAGTTAATTTCTGTTGTATGTTTAATGCGTTTAAAATCTATGAAAAATATTAGAGCACGCAGCCAAACAGTGCTGAGCATTTTATTTCCTATTTAAAAATGTATTGATGGTAATCCAACCTACACAGGAAACTGAATATAACTGCAGTACTTTGTATTTTGAATTGGTGTGAATATTGGTACAAATTAAGTTGACTTACATATTCTGACTCGGTGGTAAATCCCCCCTGGTAAGAATAACTATCTAATGAGCAGTTTTGTCAATGTTTCTTTGACACTGAAAGTGAAAACTATGCAGCCTATCAGCTTCCAGGAAGCAATAGCCTAATCGTGTGAATGAAAATAACCCAAGTCCCTCTCTAATCCCTGCCTATCCTTTTTATCTGAGGATTCAGACCAGTCGGTGCAGTGTGGAGCTGTGAGCCTGCAAACCACCACCATGCATCTGAAGTCCCGTTAGAAGGATCACTATCGTCCCCTCCTGTTTTTTTTTTTTTTTTTCTTTCGAAATTGTAGTTTAGTCGCATAGTGACACTAGTTGCTTGCAGTGGAAACATGAATCTACATTTCACTGCTGTTTTTTGTTTGGCTTTAGTTTTTTCCCCCTCGATGGGCAGTTCATGTCCTGCACAATGCAGCTGCTTCTTCCACAAACTGAGCGACGGATCAAAAGCAAGGTAAAAAAAAAAATATATATAATTTGAATTTATTCAGAATTTACTGGCAGTAGTGGAGGTATTTTTGTTCTTTCTTGTAAATTGCGTGCAGAATTGGGTTTCATTGTAGCTTTTCCCCCCTATTCAGTCAGTCTGCATTGGAGGATTAACTTGGAGTTGCTCTTTAATCTTCTTTGCTTGTTACTAAACAATAGGCTCCTAGGTTTTTTCCCCCCTCAAACTGAACTACATTATATTTATTCAATTATTATTAATGTGTCTTGTTTATGTGAAACCTACTTTTTAAACTCAAGATTTAAAGTAGAACAAATACTAACCTGAAAACTTTCATGATCATATACTTTTATTGTGGTTTTTTATAATTATTATTATTATTATTTCCTGCAGGAGCGTGCTTTGCAATGACCCAGAGATTACTGTGATCCCCCCAAATTTCCCCACTGACACGTCGAAGCTGCGCATTGAGAAGACAGCAGTCACACGGATTTCCAGTGACAACTTCCGCTACCTCAACAATCTGGAGTTTCTCTGGATGTCGTTCAACTCACTGAATTCGTTGACTGCTGACAGTTTCCGGGGACTTTACAACCTCAATGAGCTCAGGCTGGATGGAAACATGCTCACCTCCTTCCCCTGGGGGTCTCTGACTGACATGCCAAACCTGAGGCTCCTTGATTTGCACAACAACAAGATCTCCACCATCCCAACTGAAGCCACCGCCTACATAAAGAACATCACCTATCTGGACTTATCGAGCAACAGCCTGGCGACCGTTCCCGGCGACGTTCTCACGATGTGGCTGAGTGTCAAGCCGTCCCAAGACAGCGACTCTTCCAAACTAATTTTGGGTGAGGATAATGCCGAAACATCTTAGGATACTGAACGTATATTTTTAAAGCGGCCTTGCATGATGACCACTTCACTGACACCAGCAGCTTTTAAAGCTGCGTTAGGGATTAGTCTAATTATAGTCATTGTCTGCTCTGTGTTGGTCTAATTGACTTCATCTTAACACACTGTGCTAATGCTTTTCACTCATGGCCACTCTGTCGCCCCACTTGGTTTCCCCCGCAGGTCTTCATGACAACCCGTGGATGTGCGACTGCCGGCTGTATGATCTGATCCAGTTTCCGAAATCCCCCTCGTCATCTGTGGCGCTCATAGACACTCGGCTGAAGTGTGCCGATCCAGAGAGCCTGTCGGGGGTTCTGTTCACCGACGCGGAGGTGCAGAGGTGCCAGGGCCCCCGGGTGCACACGGCTGTGGCTCGTGTTCGGAGCTCGCTGGGCAACAATGTCCTCCTGCGCTGTGGCACCGTTGGAGTTCCCATCCCCGAGCTGTCCTGGAGCCGCGCCGACGGCAAGAAAATTAACGGCACCAGTGAGTTCGTTTTTTGGCCAGGACTAAATCAAGATGTACTTAATTTAAAACATTTATGTGAGTCCCGGCCAAAGTGTCAATCGGATCAACTTGATTAACTGGTGTTTTGGTTGCTAATCTGCTTAACCCTTTGGATGTCTGCTCTTTAAATTTTTCAGTTCAGGAAGAGGTCTCACAGGAGGGCATCATTTGGTCGATTCTCAGCGTGCCTGCAGTCTCTTACCGCGACTCTGGGAAGTACGTGTGCAAAGCTACCAACTTCGTGGGCACTGCTGATGCCATCATCTCCTTGGTGATCACAGACTCCATCCGCTCAGAAGAAGTGGGTGGTGGTGCCCCAAAGAGAGCGAGAGGGAAGAGACCTGGTGGCATTGGACGTGCAGCATACCAGGAGAAGCTCATCGCCAGATATGTCCCGCCACCTACCTCGGCTGCGGCCCAACCCATCATAGAACCTCTCAACGGCAAAGGCGTGACTGGGAAGTATGAGATTGAGAGCTACAGCGTCTCCGATGGGGCGGGCAAAGTGTCAGACATTCAGAAAACCGTGGAGGTGCCGCCGGATGCTTTGAGTAACTTGGCAGCCAACGCCTCGTCCTTACAGCAAGCCCCGGAGAAGCGGGTAGTACGTTCGGTGAAGGTGATCGGCGACACGGACCACACCGTCTCGCTGAACTGGCGAGCCCCGACGGCCACAAACACCACAGAGTTTAGTGTCCTTTATGCCGTGTTTGGTGAGAGAGACATGCGCCGGGTCAACGTGGATGCCGGGAAGAACCGCATAACAATCGAGGGCCTCGTGCCAAAGACAAAGTACATTGCTTGTGTTTGCGTCAAAGGCCTCATCCCGAAAAAGGAGCAGTGCGTAATCTTCTCTACAGATGAAGCAGCCAGCGCCAGTAGCACCCAGAAGCTCATCAACGTGGTGGTCATCACCGTGGCGTGTGTGATCGCCGTCCCCCTGACACTGATTGTTTGCTGCGGGGCAATCAAGAAACGCTGCCAAAAACTGCTGGGGAGACAGACCAAGGAAATGCAGGACTCATACGTCACGTTTGAGACCCTCGGCCCGACTGCTAAGGCTCGGGGGATGGGGATGGAGGGCGAGTACCTCACCCGGCTGAACCCTGACGAGTCCAACAGGCTGCTCTCGGCAAGGTCCAGCGTTGACTCAGAGGCCACCGCCAGGACTGAAGGGCCACCAAATGAGTACTTCTGCTGAAACCAAACACATGCCTCAATTTCAAGAGGGCGCACTTTGTTTTCTAACTGCCTGCATTATGAATGGATAAACCGTTGTGCTGCTCAAAGACTGTGGTGATCTTCCTTTCAAGTGACCGATAGCTCTGTTGGCTCTGGACCTTCTGTATGACATTATTTCACTGCTATGAGTGGGAAAAAAAAAAAAAAACACCATTTATTTGGTGGAGAAGCAAAAAGGGAAACTCTACTTGGTGGCTCAGTTTTACTATAGAAATATGGTGTACATGTGTAAAAATTTATTCTTTTTTTTTAAATAACCCAGCACTTTGAGTGGTGATGTTTTGCAGGGACAATATCTTGATGCTTTTGATCTTGAAACTCTGTTATTATGGCCCATTCAATATTTATTTTGTTTTTTCCAAGATGGATGTAACCTCTGCATTGTGTCTGAATCTTTGAAACACAAAGTATCAAGGCAACCAACAGTTGAGCCTATTTTGTATGTCAGTACCATTTCTATGTGCCAGGTTTACTGTTGGGTCCACAACTTCAAATACAGTATGTTTTATAATGTGCAACTCTTTCTAACCTGAAACATAAGTGTATGTATGAATGTACTTTGTGTTGTTGTTGGGGTTTTTTTTTAATTAAAAACAAAACACATTAAAAAACATAAAACTGGAACCTGCTTGCAATTTTATTTGGTGGACAATACAAATTATCTGTAAAATGAAAGTGCTTAAGTGGATGATACAGCTATTTTAGGGCAGGCTATGTAGCATAACAGCTCATAATGTTTTCAAAAACATCCACAAAGTTATAGGTGTGTGTTGTAACAGGCTGGATCATATTTCTATCCAATGTGATTTTTCATTAAGATTCCTCAGAATTTAGAGTCGTAGGTTAAAATAGAGATTTCAAAATATTAAAAAGTACGGCATTAGAGTTATAAGTGAATGTTGGTTCAAATACAGGTCTGTAATGATGCAGCTGCAAAAACTCTAATACCAATATACTTTGTTTTAATAGGATAACACACACACACACATATATTTTTTTTTTATCTTGACAACCACTCGGCGACCAGATGGTGCTCTACATAAAAGATCTTAATACACAGTATTGCATGCTGTTGAATTCCATTTTATTTTTTACTTTGTTTATAGCTACTTTTCACATCAGCTTTAGTTTTGTTTGGTATCATATATGTTAGCACAGTCATTACAAATATACTGACATGCTGATGTGTGTCTTTAGCGTACTACCTGTGTGACATCTTTAATCAAAACAATAGTTTATTGCTACGCTAGATTAAGACATTGCTTTCTACCTGGGAAATAGAAATATCCATTGATATATATATTAAACAAAATTAAAAACGAAAAAAGAAAACACATCACTGGTTTGAAAATGATTCAATTTGCCACTTAACTAAGTTTTTAAAAAGGCTGGGACAAGAAATGGAAAAAAAAAAAGAAAAGAAGAAAACTATCAAAATGACAATGAGTTGGATGTTATGTTTTCACACTTTTAGCGTTCGCTGATTCGGCCTTTAACAACCTGAGCGACGACCAATGTTGAGCTTATTGAGGTCAGATTACAGCTCTTTCCAGACATCTGTCTCTGTCCCTGTGCAGCCCTCCCTCTTAGCACCACTAAGCCTGACGGGCTCCGGTTCACTTAATACAGATGGCCCTCCTGTCCTGACAGCGCCACTGCATTGGCGGGGGGGAGGACTGAATCCAGTGACAATGATGCAAAGCATTTTGGAGACGTTGTACCTTAAATAAAAAAAAAAAAATACCCGAAATAAAACCAGGAATAGATTGAAAATGCTAAATAGTAATGTTTTTTTTTCCATTTCATACAAACCCAACAATAATATCCAAAGTGGACCATCACTATAAATATACCTTTCCTGTCTGTCATGTGTCTTACGTGTTACGTCAAGGAAGATTAAGGTAATAGGCTTTCCTCCACACAGCCCACAGGCATGTCCAGCCATCACAGGCCGATTTCACATGCTCGTCCAGGAACATGGACCCCTTTGATGTCGCATTACGTATCACTTTAGTCATGTATCTCATCACCCCTGGATCATCAACTTGTCTGCTTGGTTGCTCCTGTACAGATGAAAACGTCGGGAGGTAAGTGATCACTGAATCTAGAGACTATAGATTTTTTTTTAAAGTAGGTCACCTGTCGGGCATAAACCTGTTTTGGCCAACCGAAGCATTGATTTGAATGAAGCTTCAGTCAGATTGTTTTGACGCCTTTAGACAGACATCATAGTGGTGTACAAATTTATATAGTTACTGTTTATCTTGGTGTAAAAGATAGAATCCGTGATTAACTTGAGTGTCTCTTCTCAATACATGCTTTATCCACCGTCCTAGATCTTTGCTATGTATGGAAACCTCCATGGGGAGAATACCAGAAGACATACCAGATAACTTCACAAAAATCCGGATAGAAAACTGCCACCTGACTGAGCTACCTCACAGATCGTTCTCCCATGTCAGTGCCTTGGAGTTCCTGTGGTTGAACTTTAATGACATCACCCTCATGAACATTAAAAGCCTGGAGGGGCTCGCTAACCTCACCGAATTGAGGCTACAAGGAAACAAGTTGAAATCGGTACCGTGGACGGCTTTTCAGGAAACACCCAAACTCAAGATCTTGGATCTGAAGCACAATCGACTGGATGTGCTACCCGAGCATGCCCTGAGACACTTACCGGCACTGACCTATTTAGATGTGTCCTTCAATCAGCTTACTGTCATATCAAAAGAAGTTTTCACGAATTGGCCTCTTTACCAAACAGCTGAGAAATCCTGGGGCAAAGAAGGGGTTGTGGCCAATGTGGTTTTGGCACTCCATGATAACCCCTGGTTGTGTGATTGCCGCCTCAAAGGGTTTGTTGAATTCATCAGGGCAGTCGGCCCACCCATCATTCTGATGAACTCCTATCTGATGTGCTCCGGACCCGCATCCAAAGCAGACCGGTTTTTCCACGAGATCCAGCTGAAAACATGCATGAAGCCAGCGGCCTCCGCCCCAGAAACAAACATCTCTTTACCTCTCGGTGCAAATGCAACACTCACATGCTTAGTTAAGGCCAGGCCCAGCCCGACCATCCACTGGATGTACAGTCTGAAGATTATAAGAGGATTTTCTGGTAAGATTCTTTTTTTTTTAATATATGAATACCATCCATTAAACTGTTGTAAACCTGTTTTGAGTGCACTTGCACAGAGGTATACGTGATTTTTCATGTTGCAAGATTTTCTAAACAGAAAAAAACACTGTTATACTGCTATTATACTTACCTTACCATGTTAGCAGACTGTGCTCGAGTTTCTGAAGCAATGTGTTCTCCTTGCAGCTACAGAGACCCAAATCGACGAGGAGACGGTGACCTCTCAGTTGGTGATTCCCGCTCTTCGCCTAGCAGATAAAGGAGTCTACACCTGCATGGCTAACAACTTCATCGGGAACTCCTCTGTCAGCATTACACTCAACATCAGCTCCCACAATTCCTCCACGAGCCTCCCCCCGCCTGTCCCCATGCTGTCGTCGGATGAAAATGCCTACATCGACATCCGCATCGCCAAGCAGACAGTTTACGGCATCACCTTGGAGTGGCATGCAGCAACGGAGAACCCATCAGAAACCTGGTTCACGATCCACTTTGGCAAATACGATTCACCCAGGAAGGAGATGATCTACATCGGTCCCGGCATCAACAGCTACTCGGTCAGCGACCTGCTTCCCGTGACCAAATACGAGGTGTGCGTGGCGCTGAAGAACCATCCGCCGCGAGAAGGCCAGTGCATCGTGTTCGTGACGGGGAGCGACGTCAGCGAGCTGGAGCAACGAGAGCGGCTCATCCACATCATCGTGATCGTGTGCGCCATGGTGCTGGCCGTGCCGGCCGGCATGTACGCCTGCACCACGGAGGCCCGGTTCAGCTGCGTGGAGCGCTGCGTGGACCTGTGGAAGAAGAGGAGGATGCGGGGAGAGAATCTGCAGGGGAGCGAGAGGCAGGGCACCTTCGACAGCCTGCAGGCGGCCAGCGACGAAGGCCTGTGCCGGGACTCGGACGAGAAACCCAAGAAGAGGCGGAAGTCGGAGGATCGGTGCAAAGGAGGGAGTGCAGCTCATCTGTACTAGCAAATCCATAAGCTGCACCTACGCATGTAAATAACGTCATTTGTGAATAATGGCGGTAGACCGCATAGCTGAGGAAGTTTGTGCCTGCCATGTACAGAAGCGTCTCGAAAAAGAATTGGAATGCAAAAATCAAGGGGAAAGTATATTTTCGATAATTCAATTAAAACACTGAAACATCCATATGGGTCAGACTTATAACACTTGAATTGAAATATTTCAAGCCATTTTATTTTTAATAAGTCAAAAATACAACATTTCAAATTACATGAATATTTCACCAAATGTGATTTTTACCCCCCACATTTCTTTAACCAGAAATAAAAAAACAATGTAAAGACTGTAAAACACTTGTATTCGCATTACATTTCAATCACACAGCTTGTTTGACTGTACCTCTCATGAAGAAATACATTTCATTGTACAACTGCAGGAGAAGGCTAATGGGATATTTGATTCAGAAAGAAATGACTCTATCACAATACAATTATTGAAGTATACTTCCAATATGTTCTTCTTCTTTACCAGATATTAAATGTAAACTGCCTACATTACATTATATAATATAATATTTAACATTTTAATCTAACTATAGTTAAAATGTTGCAGAAAACATGAGTGTAAATATGTCTGATAAAATAAAAACATGCCTTTTTTCCTCCTTTTATATGGAATATTTGCTAAAAATCTGTGTTAATATAACTGTATAGAAAATGTTTTGATACTGAATGTATATACAGTCTATATGTACTTTAATGGACTAAAGACGCCACACAATACTGTACAGATTTCTTCATCACCATCATCAGACAAAATGATACTTTCTATTGTGAAAATTGTTCTACTGTGCTGAAAACAAATGTCTGTATTGTTTTTGCAGACTGATTTTTTTTTTTTTTTGGTCAAGTCATGGCTTAAAATGTGTTGGTTGTGGATTAAAATGAACTGAAAGATGAATGCTGAGACATGCGCTGATTTTTAGCACAATCGCTCAGAGGATTTGTTACATAAGCAGTGTTTCCCTGTGCATTTATACATACACTGGTAAGCAGATTAAAGCGATTTTCTATCTGAGTCCCTGTCAGCAGGACATGATATTCCCATTTAATGACATCTCTGAACTCCCTCTGTGAGGTCATATGTTGTACAAGCGATAGCCAGCATTTTAATAATTTTTTAATTCTTTGGTCAGTTTGGCAGTATTGTATTGGAAAACCTTTTAAACGAGAATATCCTATCATGTATCCAATTTATTCACATTATACTGTACACCATGTCACTGTAAGCAATGTTTTAGAAGTTAGAATTGAAGAAAAAAAAACCCCCAATAACTTATTGATCCTTTATAAAAAGCTGCTTGATTTCATATAAAGTTATATTTGCAGATAAATAAAAAAAACTGAATAGCAATATTTCGTCATTTAAACTATGACTTAATTCCTATAGAAGGCTATTTAGTTTGGATATCAGATTGATGTCAAATATATATATATATATATACATAAGGACATTTGACATCAATCTGATAGTCAAACTAAATAGTTTAGCAACTCGGGAGGAAAAAAAATTGAGCACAGTGAAAACTATTTTTTAAATATTTATTCAAAATCAAGACAGTACAAAGACAGTACAAATATGTTACTTTGAAGGACCAGGCAAATGTAATCCACATTTAAGATATATAGTTGATCCTAACTTACTTAAAACAGTAATAAGTTAAGATATAGTCAAATACTAGATACTGTGATAACATTTTATTTGCCGACATTTGAAGGCATTGAAGAATAACATGGAAAGTGTCATCGTGGACCCTGAATGTTTGACCTCGTGTCAACATTTAAATATCTGAATCCTCAAAGGAATCGACCAAGCAGATTGTATATCTGGTAATCTGAGCTTGAACATGTCAAGCAAGTGGCTCTAGTGGAACCTGACGCGTTAATTTATGGCATGTACTACTGCAAGATAGAGCTGGAATCTTGTCATATATGTAGACTATAAAACATGGAAATAATGTCATGCTGTACACATAAAACTGACCCATGTAGTTATATAAAAGCATCTTTCTGCATCTCTTACATTTACTCACTCAAATAAATTAAAGCAAGCTCTTTTACTGTGAAAATCTACCGTGGCACATTGTAATCATACAAAAAAAGCAACTTCTCAGCCGCTGATAAAACACCATAAAAATATTAACACACAGGTCCTTTAGCACTTCATAAAAATCAGTGTTTCTTTTTTTTGTTAGTTTTTTTTCATGACTGTGCCATTCAACTGCATGCTCCAGGAAGCAACAAGGACTTTTTTTTAAGGATTTATGGGGCAAAAATCCTTTTTTTTGTTTTATCTCTCATTGAAAATATTACATGTTCCTCTTGGTGAATTTACAGTGGTGCTTCTTATTGTTAAGCTGATGTAATCCTCCTCAAGATGGCAGTGTGGTTGTGTTATCTCTGACCGCAGCAGGCTGTTGCACCTCCTTCCCTGAACCAGGTCTGTGTAAGATGCAGTTTATTACCGTTTCTCTCGGACGTTCATACCTGTAAACTTTCCTGGTGTGACATCACATGAAGTTAGAAAATCTCCACATGTCGTTCAGTCAAATTCAGCAACAACAAAGCTGACAGAGAATGACATATTTAATAATAGCCTTGGTTGCTCTCGTTGATTTTCTGCTCCAGCCTCATTTTGAGCTCTGACACTAAAGCGGAGCTCATGTTTCCCTCTTTGCGGCGGCCAGACTTTGCCTTCTTGGAGCCTCTCGAGGCCAACGCGCCAGACACTGTTGGGACCGCCCGCGGCCTCTCGCAGGACCGTGTGTTGGAGGGGGGAGGAGGCGGGAGGGAGGGAGCAGTGGGAGGACGAGGCTTTGGCCGGGGGCTGCCCTTGTCCCGCTGGGGGCTGCCGGCCGGGTCGCCGATGAGGAACTTCTCCGAAGAGTTGGTGAATTTGACGCCGGGCAACTTGAAGGTCCAGCCCTGGTGGTCCCTGGGTCTCCGCTTTATGATGCGGCGCACCGGCATGATCCTGTTGGACTTTGAGTTGCGCATGTACACAGCCGTAGAGATCAAGACAGTCACTCCCACCAACACACCAATAACAACAGTGACCATGCCTAGGGCTTTCAAAGGATTGTCCCTACTTTTCATTAAAAAGGCCGCCATAGGCCCCTTGAGTGGAGTCTGTAAAAGAGCACAAATAAGATAGTTTGAATCTAAATCCCAGCCATATAATGCAGCATTTGGCCATAGCATGCAAGCGTGAGAGATGGATGCACAAAGCACTGACAGAGGAGACCCGGACAACATGTCTACACTTTCACGCTCGCGCTCAGTCGCTCGTCTTCCTCGGTCCTACAGTGCAAGACTGCTGATGCACCGCTAAGAAACAACTAAGCACGACACTAGTTGTTGGGAGTGCGTCTGGCAGTGCGGTGCATTAGGATTCCTCTGACAAGGATGACAACCAAAACTGTGACATGCATGTTTGCGGCAGGGAGGGAAGATGATTAAAGTCAGCAAATCCACCTCTAAACCCAAAGTAAAAGGCTTAGTCAATTTAACAGCCGAATCATCTGAGTCATGCTCTCAATAAAAAGTGCATATACTACACATTTAGAAAGTTTTATAGAAGTATAAAAATGGTACAAATGAAAAGTACACAATTAGAAAAAAAACCCCACCAAATTAATATTTTTCCAATCAAATATAAAGTTAAAATACAAAAACGAACAAAAATGATAAATTTATTACAACTGTTAATATATTGTTCTTATATGTGCTCCGGTACTCTTTTACAGACCATAGCCAGTCGGTAAACATTTGGTGAGTGATCATGAATTAAGTGCCTGCTATAGCTCACTTGATTCTGCGGATCACTTTGATATAGTTACTCTCGGGGTTGATTCGGGACTTTTTCACCGAATGACAGTACAGGGATGTGGATATGCAGATTGTCATTGAAATGAGGGATGTGACCATGCTGAAAAGAATCCCAAAAACAGTCAGCGGACGCTTGCTGAGGCCCATGAAGTATGAAATAATTCGACCTTTGATCTGAAAAGCACGATACACAACACAGAAACAAAACCAAAAGACATTGGATCATCGTGAAGGGTGAAAGGATGAAAGCATGATGAAAACAATGAAGGATCAGAAAATGAGGGACTGATGTAAATGGATGAAAACTTTAAAGGACGATCAGTCAACTCCAAGTCTATCTGACTCAACAACAATTTTGGGAAACAATGTAGAACAAATCTTTGTTACTGTTAAACTATTTTTGCTTCAGTTGCTTTTATCAAGTAATAAAGATGTACTGTATAGAGATGAAGTCATGGTAATGTGGCTGCCTGAAGAACTGAAGGACGCTGGTTCAGCAACAGCAGCATGATCGCCAACTAATTCACCGCAAACTGCCGAAGACTACAGCTCATGCCTGGGCTAAGAAGCGCTGCAAGCGTGCCGCGAGCCTGATGGTCTCTTACCGCCTCTGTGATGTCAATGTTGACCACTGCTGTGGTGCTGAAGGACGGGGAACCTCGGTCTCTGGCCTGCACCACCAGAGACCACTTGCAGTCCTTCTGCCTGGTGATGTTCTGCACGATCTCCATGGACTTGATGTAGGGCTTCAGCTGGATCTCCCCCGTGTCCGTGTTGATGTCAAACGCGTTGTCCGGGTCGGCGGCCATGATGGAGTACTCGATGACATTGTTTGGAGACTCCGCGTCGTCGTCCACCGCCTGGAAGAAACAGTACTGGAGTCTGAGTAGAGACAACGAGGAGTCTTTCACTTTTCCTGAATCATCTTCTTTCTCTCTGGCTGTTGCCTGGAGGCGTCACCGCGGCAGATCATCTGCATGTTCTCTGGAATCCACAAACCGTTCAGCACAGCAGGTCCAACTACTTCCTTGTACACCTTGATTCTCATCCCCATGCATTAAATCCTGCCGGCACACTCTTCCTCATCTCCTTTGTGAACATTGCTTTGGATAGTTAAATCGAGATTCTTCACCTCATTTGCCTTCTCTACCTCTCCTCTGTGCATCCTTCCCCCTTTTCACTTCTGTCCCTCCCTTATGTTGCTGTAAATATATGACAGTCGAGAAACGTTGCCACTACTGCTGAAAACAATGGCGGGGACAAACCAGCGGTACGAATTTCCAAACACATACAATAGCAGGTTAGACTGGGCACCCCGTCCGAGGGGATGTTGAAGTGGCTTGATGTACCTCGACTTTGACAGGTGTGCCTATGATCATGGTCTTCTCGAGGAGTTTGTCGTAAAATTCTGGCGAGTGGTCGTTCATGTCGAGGACGGTGACAAAAACCTCGGCCAAACTGTACTTCCCCTCCGAGTCTTCAGCCTTGACGTAAAAGTTGTATTTCGATCTGACCTCTGCGTCCAGGCTGGTCCAGGGCTGCGTGGAGATGACGCCCGACCACAGGTTAATGGAGAACCTGCATCCGAGACAAAGCGGCGCGTGAGTCACCGTCACATGTGTATAAACCCTGTGAATCACCGCGTGACTCATATTAACAGATTCAAGACAGGTGTCTGTGTTTCACTAATGGAAACATGGCGAGGACCCAAAATAATCGGGGTTATTCATCGATATACAGAAACAAACTTTAACTTTAAATCTAAATCCGGTTTGAAGATAAAAAATACTTTTTTTGTTCTTTTTACGTAAAAAAATATAAAAACCTTTTTTTTGTTTGTTAATAGTTTATTTAATATTTTAATGTTTATTATATTTAAGATCAACAAACATGTTGCATAACTTAAAGGAAGAAGGAACGCTTTGCAGCAACTTTTACTTCCTGCTTTTAAGCACAAAATCAAACACAATCTGTACAACCTCCTCATTTATTTGTTTCTTTTTTGTTTTAAACTTTATGAGTATTAGTCAGAGTTACAGTGAAAGGATGAAAGCAGGTGACAGTAACAGCTATCAATACTGAAGTTGACTTATTTACAAACAATGGTTGAATGTTAAGACTTCCTGTCTCCTTTTCAAAAATGCAAGTCTTTCTAAAATACGTTTTTAAATAATATTGTTTTATCTGTGTCAACACAAATGATTAAACTGGTGTATTCTTGTGTGTATATATATATATATATATATATATATACACACTCACACATATGCGTGTGTGGTGTGTGTGTGTGTGTGTGTGTGTGTGTGTGTGTGTGTGTGTGTGTGTGTGCGTGCTCTTCTACACCCAAAAATGTTTTCAATATCTTGAAGTTTGAAGTGCTTTTTGTGTGTTTTCAAGTTTAACATCGACGCTGCCATCTTACTCAGCCGACTTTCACTCTTGTTTTCCACTGTGAAAATTCACAAGTTGCTTTGAAACTGATAATTTTCGCACAATTAAGTCTGGTCGCTGCTTGCAGACAGGCATAAATTCTCACTTTTCCCTCACTGCATGCTGCCTTGCTTTTCAAAGCTTCCGTTTCTGAGGCTCCAGCTGTCACATTGCATGTTAATTGGCTCTGCCGACGTGAGACAGCCAGGCTGTCTATTTTTAACCCTCCAATCCAATTAGGAGATTAGCCAGCATCTTGCAGCCATTTTACAAGCGA
This sequence comes from Blennius ocellaris, assembly GCF_963422515.1. Taxonomy (NCBI): domain Eukaryota; kingdom Metazoa; phylum Chordata; class Actinopteri; order Blenniiformes; family Blenniidae; genus Blennius; species Blennius ocellaris. The sequence goes on along the minus strand of NC_137670.1, from coordinate 15,157,719 downwards.
GCTGTTTGTGCAGCAGAGGGGCCAATCAAGCTGGTTTCCTGTGCGTCTCCTCCATCAAAGGCACAAAGTTGACGCCGGAGAGACGCCCCATTGGGCTGAGCGCACCATGACCCTCTGAGCAACTTTATGCTTTGTGAGATGTGTACAGCGGAACAGCAGGAGTTAAATATCTGGTCAGACTAAACCAAAAACTGGCAGGATCGACAGGTTTTTAACTTACAAATCTGATCCTGATCCATAAATCGTGTATTTGACTTTTCCCCAAGTCCCCGAGTCTGGATCATTTGCCTGGGGGGGAAAAAAAAACAAAAAAACACACACAGAGGTTATACACTTCATGCTTATACAGCCTGCACTTAGTAAACCGTGACTTTACATAGATATAAACATATATTAGTGAATAACAATCAAGGTGACTGCATGAGGTCCATCAAGCTTTTTTTTTTTTTTTTTTAATAAACCCTGTTGTGCATAGCCAGCTGGGGTTTTAAGCTCATGTATTGTGAGTGGAGTTTTTTTTTTACTGTGATGAGTGGGGATGGAAGCATAGGTCGGCATGTTTGACCTTGAAGCAAACTAAAGCTTTTTACATCACATGATGCAACCTCGACATATTGCCAGGGCACACACAGTTTAATGGAAAGCACGAGTCAAACGTGCCAACGCTTCTATTAATAATCCCTCTCAATGAGGAATTACTTGGAGCACATGCCAGAATGTGACATGGCGAAATTAAATGTCATAACCAGAAGCAGCAAAGGACAGGAAAAGCCAGGGAATGCTGTGTTTTGTTTTTGTTTTTTGGGGTGGGCTGCAACGTGCTTTCATATAATGAACTGCACTGAGTAATATGCATTCATCGAAGGATTGGTGGATTATATAATCACTTTGGCCAGGTTAAAGTGGAGTTTAATGGTGATTGACTCACTGTCACGGTCACAACACTGGAGCCTCCAGGAGAGTTCTCGGGCACCCGGGCGATGTAATACTCCGACGTGAATTTGGGGACGTTGTCATTCGTGTCCAGCAGGTTGATGACGATGTCAGCTGTGGCACTGAAACGCTCGGGAGTGTCGATCTCCACTGCCAGCAGCTGCGGGGAGTCACATGCAAAGTGATTGAATTAGCACATAAACGCTTAGTGGATCAATCAATTACCTGATTCACAAACTAGACAAAGCCTTACACGGGCCACTAATTTGTGATACGGTCACATTCTAAATGAAAGGATGTAAACAGATTACATGTCTCTACAATATAGTAAACAAAATGCATGGAGTGTAATAATCATCCATCCAACTTCTATTCAATCTCTGTCTAACTTGGAGATAAAGGGGTCATATTATCCAGCTTTTCAAGACTTTCACATGGTCTCGTTGGTCCGAAATCATTGTATTCAAAGTTTATCGCCCCAAAACCAGCTTTTCCTTGATTTTCAGGCATTTGAATATTGGATCATAGGAGCTGCACTTAGAATCCGCTGTGTCTCTGTGAGGTGGACTGGCTCCGCCCACACATGCCCATCTTGGGAAGAGGAGGAAATACTTGCTAATTGTGGGAGAAGTCAAAGGGAGAGCCTGCCTTTAACGGGATTGGCTAAACCCCCAATGACACTATATAGGGTTTGATTAGTGCTTCGCTCGTTGGCACGCATACTTGGGACACACTTCGCGTCATTCCCAGGTATTGGAACGTTTATTACCGTTGCAAAACCATTAGAAAGTGAATTTTGCATTATATGACCCATTTAACTTAAGGAAATTGGAGATGACTGAACAAAAGACCCTACAAGGGCTGCCAGTCCACCACACTCTCACATTCATGCCTACAGGTAAATTAGAGCCACCAAATAACCTATACAGCATGTCCAATGTAGAGAACCTGACCGTGCTCAGAGAGAAAATGCAAACCCCACATTAAAAAACCCTAAAGCCCTTCATTGAACCAGATTAGAGTGGTAAGCATTATTACCCAGATGTGTCTCAGATATGGTGGACAATTCCTACACATTGGTTCGAAGATCATCAAAACCCAACCATGGAACCATTTAAGTGATGTTCTTGTGTAATAATCTAGAACTTGACAAATAAAAACATCCCTGCATTAATCAGTGCTTTGGGGAGCACGCAATTGAACATTTTCACATTTAACATGTGAGATAGTGTGAGTCAGGCATGGACAAAAAAGATAGAATTTGAATTATAAACCACCTGGTGAGAAGCGAAAACGAGAATATCTCTGCTAAATGTTATGGGTCCAACAAACACATCATTGACGGCTTCAACCACTGTTTGAGCTCTTAAAGCATTGAAGACCACTCATCCACATAGAGCAGATTCCAATAGACCACCTGAAATCTGACCTTGAAAGAGAGCGTCGGCCCCTTTTCGTAGTCGATGCCAGAGGCATCCTCCACGATGATGGTCACCTGCGCTTCATTCAGGACTGTCTGAGGGACCACTCGCAGCACTCGGTTCGGTCCCACCAGCCTCAGTTTGAACTTTGCATTTGCTCCCTGAGAATTACAGCGAAGGTGGAAACAAGGAAAATGAGGTTGCTTCAGCAGAGCAAGAGTGTGAAAATCTGCACGATTAATTTGAATCCATGAGCTAATTTGCTAAACATAGTTTATACGGTGTCTGTACTTCACAGGCTTCAGGCAGACGTGTACATATCCTGTCAGCGTTTGTTGAAATTGGAGACAAGTAGTGTCACGCGCATGTTTAAAACGCTCAGATGGAAACACGTTTACCTGATCAGAGTCATTGACCGTGATCTTGAAGCCTCGGAGAATCTCCCCTGCAGGCGGGTGCTCGTACATGGTGACCTCGAACTTGCTCTGAGGTCCGTTTTCTCCGTAAAAAGTTGGGGGATGGTTGTTGAGATCCACCACCCGCACTGTCACTACGGTGACGTCGTGATCCAACGGTTCGTTGTTTGGTCCTATCTCAGACGCCTAGGTATAACAAAAAAAAAAAGAAAAAGAACATTAACACATTCGGGTAAAGCGGTACGTGTTTGCCACACGTCAACGTAATGACTCAGAGATCGTGTTACCTTGACTTTAATTTCATACAGTTCATTTTTCAGCTGGGACGGATAGGTTGTCAGAGTGATGCACCCACTGGTGCTATTTATGTCAAACACGCCGTCACTTCCTGAAAGTGCACATAAAGTACGATTAGGATCTCAAAGTTAAGCAATCACGGTTCGAGAATCCTGATTGTAACAACACGTTCTCTTGTTCTCACCATTTAGAATGGAATACTGGATAGGGTTGGGATTGCCTTGGTCGCCATCTTTAGCATAGACTGTGAATATTTCGGAGCCCTGCAAGTAAGAAAAAGAAGATATTTGTAAGCATTAACTTTTAAAAGCAACATCAACCAAGAGGAAGACAATACAAACACTTACAGGAACCGAGACTTCATAAATGTAGCCAAAGTATGGGGTGCCCACAAAGGATGGAGGCATGTCCTGGTTATCAATGACGTTGATTGTTATGGTCGCTGTGGACGTCAACACCTGGTGCTTCCCTTTGTACTTTCCGCCGCCGTCCTGAGAACAAATGAGGCCAAAAGATCTTAATTTGAGATGCATCTTAAATAGATACTGGCATCTCAAGTAACTGCTGTTATTATAAAGTTAACTTTGACAAGTATCATAAATCCGAGGTTTTCAAGAGGCCAATTCTGCCGACTGTTATCTCGTTACTCACACAAATGAGCCCGAGCAAAGCAAAGTGTTCATTTCCACCGACCCTATCGCTCATAGTGAGACGATCACCGTCACCGCAGGAGCAACGGGTGTCAACACTACACCAGACACGCTTGTGAAAAACTCCCTGGTTCTTAACAGATTTAATTTGAACGACTACCAAAATAAATGTGTCGAAAGCGACGCTGTTTGAGAAAGGTTTTTCCGGGTTATAGACTCATTCGAGCCATTTTCATATTTTCTGTAATTTTCCAGACTGGACTTGATCTTTATGCTCTTGATATTGACTTTCCCAAGTAAAAAATCTCAATAATAGGGGCAGTCGAGTATTATGACGTGGATAAGTGTTTCGGGAGCCTGAGAAAACAGCCGATGATTTGAACCTGAACATAGAGGATAACAGAGGTGTCTCACCTTTGCAACCACCGTCACAAAGTGTGTTGGTGTGGTCTCGTAGTCCAGAGTCTCTCCAGGTTTGACCCGGAGGATCCCGCTGTGTCCGTCAATGGTGAACTTGGCAAAGGGGGACGTCTGATGATAAAATGTGTGACACAGTTAGCTGTATTTCATACTGGAAATTTCCAGTCAAGCTACTTCTGCCGATGCTTCGCGGTCAGGATCAACAATCAAACCCGCAACCCCGGCCGTCCTGAATAGTTTTAACTCGCTGGTCACACATGAACAGTAACAACCGCTGTTCTGTCATCTGTTGGCCCAGACCAAACCTAAGCCCCTATTAAGCCTTCAATGCCTTGCTCAAATGTAATTGAAATTTAATCCACTGAAGTAACACCATTTCCAGACTGCTCTCTGGTATGAGATTAATCCCCCCACACACATCACCCGAATGCTCTTTTTCCTCGCGGCACATGGCGGCACAGCTCTCATGATGTCAGCTCAACCCCCGAGTGACACGCCCATACCAAACGAGTCAGCATCACTAGCTAGATAATATTACAGGAGTGATGATTATTAACTGCATTCAAATATGTGCAGGATACACTGTTTCATGTCAGTGAGGAAATCAAATCTCTGACAAAATGTCATAAAATTAACCCAAACCAGACATATTTCACTATGTCAAGCAAAGAAAACACACCAAAAATCTAAATGGGCATCTTGAAGATTTCCTGTCTAATATGACTGTCCTACAATGCAGCATTTACAAATACATTAAATGCACTCAATACAATTTATAATTACATTTGTTTGGTTATATGTGAAAAGAATTACTTTACTTTGCATCAATCAAGTGCAATAACTGGGAAAAAGAGAATATTTGCTTAAGCAAAGAGGCAAAACTCAGATTTTTTTGTTTTTGTTTCGATAATAAATACCACAGAACAACACCTCAAGAAAAGGTTCTATCTATATTTCAGCATTTTCTTCAATTTTGCCTTGCTGGCTCAGGGGAAAATATAAAAAGATACACAAATTGTAAAATATGATTAGCCTAAAAAAAAAAAAACAGGGGTTAAAAAAACAGATTGATATTTCCAAACAAATTACAAGGAGAAAAATGAGTTTTCGAAATAAAATAAGGTGTAAAATAAACCTGTCCTGTAAATATTAACAATATTTTGGGCAGTGAGTGGTTAAAGCTGTTCTCAGACCAGGGTTGTAACAGACAACGCGTAACAAGCTGCATGTGTGAATTCAACTGGAAACTATGTGCAAGTAGGACAAAGAAAAAAACAGAGTTCGATGATGAGATCGCTAATTACACCCATGTTGTTTTACAAGTGTAAGTGCATGTCAAGAGAGCACTTACTGGTGCTTATCTGGAGTCGACTGTGCAAATAGATAAACAAAGATGTAAACGTACCTGTAGATAATATGAAACGCTGCCTCCAGAGCCCATATCTTTATCCACTGCTTGAACTTTGTAGATGCTGCTTCCTGGAGCAGTATCCTGTTGAACATATAACAGAAATATCCATTGTAACATTCACTTTATTCACAATGATTTTCCTTTTGTTTTCTGACTCTTCAGATTCAAGGAACGTGGCTAAAATTACTCAAATCCTTTGCTTAAGTGTAATTCAGATACTTGTGGGAAGGGGGAGTAAAATTAACGATTCATTTTATTTACTTATGTGAGGAAAAACACACTATAAGTAATGTTATTATAATACAATGTTTGTCAGCGTTGCTACACCAACTTTAATTCATATTGTCACAGAAAACAAGTTATGACTCACTTTTAAAAATACAAGTAGTATAAAGTACAGATAATTCTGTTTAAATGTAGGGAGTAAAAGTAAGTTGTTATCCCAAAGTATAGGAAGATGACATGTCTAATAAAGTACAACAAGTACAAGTACTTGGTTGATTGCTCCCTCTGGCTTTGGGCTTAATATTGGCAAAGCAAAACAATTACAAAGTATTTACTGCTCGATATATCAAATTATTTGTGTTGATTTGACATATTTTACCTCGGGAATGTCAATGATGAAAGGCAGGTTTTGAAACTCAGGCGGTTCGTCGTTGGTGTCTGTGACAAACACTCGGACCCTCTCAACGACCTGAGAGCAACAAGAAAGAAAACTGGTTGATATTCAGATCGGGATTAAAAACCAATGGCATCAAATATAATCTCTTATGCTCCTTTTATTGTATCTATAAACATGATAAAAATATGTTTGTTGTGCTTTATTGCTACATAAATATAATGTAGATCTATAACATGAATACAAAAGACACTGGATTGTCTGTTATAAAACCTGCAATCTACAGGAGAACAATGCAATAAATTAATCAATATATGTATATATACAAGAATGTAATACAGCACATAATAAAGACTTACTTTGTTGCGACCATCTGTTATGCTGACAAGCAAAGAGATTTCACCTTCTTTCTGTAAAAAGAACATGTTTAATGTCACTCTGATTCGAGGGGCTTCCTGTTCTTTCTGAACGAGAGCTTTCATGTGCAGGCTCACCTCTCGATCGAGCTCCTGAATTAGAGTAACATTTCCTGTTTTAGGGTCGACCCTAAAATATTCTTCTGTGCCCTTTTCATAAGCCAGATCGTATCGTACTGGATCCCCCTCTGGATCGGTCCCATTCAGGATATATATCTGTGTGCCTATGAGGGGAAAAAAAAAACAAAACAGTGAGCAAGCTGCCACAGGTATCACTTCTTACAGAAAATCGTACTGAGACGGCGGCAAAGCCTTTGTTTCATGTGTCAAACGTCTCGTATTGAATGGGAACTGCACATTTGGTCATCAGGCCTGTGGAGCCGCCGCCCGCATTGTTTACTTCCCGTAAGCCCTGATGTACGTCACAATCCAAAAGGTATTAGTGATTAGCTGGAGCCTCGATGCAAGGTGGGATCATTTCATTTTCAGAGTCAAGGCACTTGAAATACAGGTTTAACGACAATCAGCATCCTCTCACGTGATGTTCCCAGCATCGAGCGCTTGCAAAATCAGAGTAACAATGGGTGTGAGACTCACCAATGGGCGTATCCTCGGAGATGCTGAACAAGGCCATGTTTCCATTTGTACTGCTGGGACCGTTGTCATAAAAATATGGGGCATAGTCTGTTTGTCCTTTGGGGTAAAAAAAACCAAAAACATAATCTGAGTAATGAAAAGAAGTGACTTGACCTCATCTATTAGAAAGCTACTCCACACTATTGAAACATGTGACGATTAATTCAATGGATTTGTTCTACTTTAAATATCAAGCGTTAAAACATGACAAACTAAGAACTGTTACACTCACTTGCTAAAAAAGGAGGGCAGGAGTCGAGAGCAGGAGAGGGGAAGGAGAGGAGTTATAAACACATTTGTGGTTTAATGTCACACGATGAAAAACACAAAGACTTCAATACACTTTGAGCCACACGGAGCACAAGCAGCATGGACAGTCTACACTAAGATGGACCTGCCCTCAGTGTTAGAGGATTAACCAGATAAAAGCAAGGCAAGGAGTCTTAACCACACAGCAAGACGTGGGTTAAAAAAAATTAAAAGAGTAGAGCCTTACCCGAGGTGAAGTGAAGCAGCAGGAGAAACAGCAAAGCGGGCGTTTTCTTTTCTTTCTTCATCCTGGTGGGGAGGTAAGGCTTGGCTGGCTCATGTGGAAGGCTTGGTGGAGGGAAAAGCGAAGCCGCGAGTGTCGTGCCCTTCTGGAGGCGTCTCAGCAGGCTCAGGGGGAAGAGGCTGGGACAGATTCTCAGGCAACTAATCCAGTGACGCATCCCGTCCCTCCACACACATCTTCTGCTGCTCTGATCGCGCTCCGATTCCCCCTGAAAAATCTACACGTGGTTCGGAAGAGGGTTCTTTCTTCACACCGCACGTGTGATCATCACACCTCCACAGGCATGTGACGATGTACACCAGGCGCCCATTTATGATATAGACTTAAAATAAACTGTCAGCAGCCAGCGTACTATTTTTTCTCACCACGATCCGAAAGGATGCATCATATATAATTATTCTCTTCAGATTCAAGACAAAAAAAAGGTTTCAACAGACTCACAGAGGTGCATTTTCAAGCCTAATGGCAATAACGTATTTTCACACTCTGAATCCACCCAAACAGGCAACACACCTCACATAACCTGCCCCACAACAAACAACTGACAATCAATATGTGCCGCTTCAAACTGACTTCCTGTATATTCTCTGCCTCAGAACCCTCTTTAGTTGATTGTACTTTTACTATTGTGGAATGTATGTTTTATATTTATAATGGAGAGCAACCCTACTCTGGTGGCATTGTGCTTCTATGCAATGACAATAAAGGCAGTTTAACTTGAGTCACTACACACTGTGTGGCCCTGCGTGTCTGCTTGTACATTTCTATTCATAAAAAAACAATAATAATCATGATTAAAAGTCAAAAATTAGGGTGTAATACAGATGATTAAAATGGACAAATAAGCTCTATTCTCATTAATTAACAGTTGTGGGCTATATACATAAAGACAAATGATTTCAAATTGAAAGTCTATAATTAGCACAACACTGCTGTCATGCTTTTATTGATTTATAGACCCCAAAAAGCTCTTAACAATAATTCTTATCATTTGGAAATCCATACATTCAATAAAAAAGTATTACCAGACAATGATAGTTGGGGTGAATGGTGGCTTAAGGTGGTCCAATTCTTCCTTTTGGTTTGAAAACCGTTGATATAGATAATAGATAGATAGATAGATAGATAGATAGATAGATAGATAGATAGATAGATAGATAGATAGATAGATAGATAGATAGATAGATAGATAGATAGATAGATAGATAGATAGATAGATAGATAGATAGATAGATAGGTAATAACTTTAATCATCCCTGAAGGGAAATTGTTTTGTTGCAGCAATCTGGTACCTAGGAATGTTATAAAATACAATAGAATAGAATATAAAAGTAAAAAATAAAAATATAAAAATATAAAAATATCTGGGTAGGACATAAATTTAGTAAAACACAGAACGGAACATGGGCACTTAGAAATAACCATGAGTAATTATATTGAGGCTCTGACGGAGGTAGACGAGTTAAAAAGTCTTATTGCCGTGGGGAGGAACGACTTCCTGTAACGTTCCTTCGAGCGTTGTGAACCATGTGAACCATGAGCGTCTAAAGCATTTTTATCTAACGCAAAATCTCCCTTTGACTACAATGAGGCCATTTGTTTGACGCACTTCACACCGTGTCAAATCAGTGGGGCTTTCTGAGTTTTCTAATTCTTTGCTCCACGTTTGCTTCTTTTTGCTTAATTGTTGGGACACGTGGCACATTTGGCTCCTCTCATTGTTGTTCTGAAGCTTTTCTAGCCACTCACTCGTCACACAGGGGGACAGTCCCAGTAGTCTAAGCTTCTCTTGAACACTTTCCTTGGCAGCTCACTGACCAACATCAGCCTGATCTGCACTTACGCACTTAAAGCCAAGAGGCTTTCTTTGCCTTCCGCAGTCCACTTTCCCCAGAAACCCCAGTGACCTGGCGATCGGTGTGCCTGAGGACAACCACAGTACGGCCCACAAACAACTCACAGAGAGAGCTTTGCAGATGTTTTTTTTTATTTTTTTATTTACTTAATCAGGCGGAATTATTTTCAAGCAGTTGCAACGTGAGTGAATGCTCGTCTGCCATCTCAGCAAAGTGTGTGACCTGCACTGATTTCCAGAGGCGTTGACTCGTGGTGGTATAATAGACAATGGGACCGTAAAAAAATTTTTCACCTTGATGTGGTTTATATACATTTACGCACAGTCCTGGTTGAAAATAAAGCTCCCTCTTGTTCTATTTGCGTCTGTGCGACACTCAATTATGTGTTACCTTCCCCCCACTCTGACAGGTGCTAATAAACACACCTCCAAATATACAACAAGACAAAAGAAAGCGCTGCCAGCCGGCAATCCTTCACACACAAGTTGCCTCAAGCACAGTTTAAGCTGTAGAAACCTCGGACTCATCCCAAATATTGGTCATCAATCTGGAAATGACTGACAGAGGGCAACTTTTATCCCCAGAAATGGCAGATCTCCTCAGCTTTCCCCAATCTCATCCATTATTGCCCTCTTTATCCCTCCCCATCTGCAGGCTTTTTTTTTTCCAACAGGCAGTTGCTATGAATCATACGTGGCCCACACATGACCACGGGCTGGGAGATTTAAAAACGCCGGCCGGGTCCGAGATGAGGGATCCGCATGTACGTGCTTTAATAAAACACCTGCGTGTTTACAGATGTTAGCATCTGTTGCAAGTGCCCTGGTTTGAAGGTTTAATTTTAGAGGAGCAGCCAGATGGTGGACAAGAGGATTACCAGGCTAAGCCTTTGTCATCTGCTGCTACACACTGACTGTTTGTAGGGGAAATACAAGGTGGGTCCCCGCTGGCTCTTCAGTCTGATCTATAGAGCAAATGTTCAAATACGAGTGTTTTTTGGGGGACTTGGCGAGAGTGAGGGGATTTAAATGTTTTTGACGTAAATAACAAGAAACTTCCCAAGGTCTGTTTGTTGTTTTAACATGCTTGAACTGTATTCTTAAAAGTAATTCTTCGACTGAACAAGGTTTTTCACTTAATCCAAACAACATCAGAAATCGGATGATATATATCTTGAGTATAAAAGACTTTATTAGAGGCACAGTTTAGCATTTAGTTCACTGTGTGGTCACTGTGAAGGAAGCTCTCTTTTGAGATCGTGAAATGATTTAAATGTGGTAATAGGAGAACTGGATGGAGGAGCAGTGATTAGCAGAATCCCTGGGTCGAGTTCCATGAGAGGACTTTTCTGAAATGGCTTTAAACACATTTTCTAAAATACTTTGGTTTTCTACCACATTTTGAATGTAATTGGTCACAATAAAATACCTGTCTCATATAATGAGCTGAATTATAGAACATCTAAAATGATTTAGTCCAGGGTTTTTACTGTTATTGAACATAAATCTCTTAAAAAGTAATTTAGAAAACCAGAATAATTCTCTTCCATTTTTCTAGTATACCTTGTCCCGTAGTTGGCTGGGATCAGCTGCAGACCAGAAAATTGATAAAGCCAGATAAAAGACAGATTAATTAGGTAATGAACGATGCTTTTCATTCACAACATAATATTTTAGATGTAAAACAATGAATAAATCAAAACCTTGTATCACTCTTACTCAATGGTGAGAAAAAGCCTATGAAGTACTTTCTTCATATTCTTCATAAATCATAAAGCCATTAAAAGGTTACATGACAAAAGTGTTTCTGCTTATGAGTTCAGGTCATGTTTCTCCAAATAGTAATCTTTGATTGTACAAGCAAAACATGCAAGACTCCTTTCTTTCATTTCAATGTCATTTTTAGAAGCGGCAACAAAAACGTACAACACCAACATCTAACAAAAAAGATAATTTCTGACCTCTTTATTAAGCGATTCAACAGTTTAAAGTATTGTCTTTTTTCCCCAGAATTATATGAACTAATGTCAGCTTCTTTAACCCGCCACAGAAGCGCGTCTCAGCTAATAAGCAGTTATTTCTTGTGTTGAGAGTGATTGACATTTGCAGCAGTTCTGTTAATTTATTTTTTTTGTTTTTCCTTTTAATATAACAGAACACGAGAATCAGGAGAAAATAAATAGCAAACACAAATGAAACAAAGAACATCTGAGCTGACAAAGTTACACTTGACAGAATTAACTCGACTACAAAGAACTTCCAAACTTCCGGCTTGCCCTCAGTTATATTTGTACAAAACATATCCTTTCTCCTACAACGAGTCCTTCCATGAAACTTGCTTGCTTGCAAAGTGTCCCTGCTGAACTACAGGTTATGTAAGATGTGTCCCTAAAACTTTAACAATTGCTGCAAGTGATAAACATTACTTTGGGTAATCTCTGGAGAAAGCAGAACTGCAGGTGAAGTCGTGTGGATGTTTACTTCCTTCTGCTGCCGCCACCGTTGGCCAGAATCATCACGAGCCTCATGAAAATGTTCATGGTGTCCATGTAGATCCCCATACACCTGGAGAAGACAAACACATTGGTAGCGTATCCAGAGTGCTACGAAGACTCATTTCGCTTGTAATGTCAGTGACTTACGCATTAATGGGGTCGTATTTCTGTGCGGCGTAGAGCGGGTGCGTCTCGGCTCTCTTGATGACCTTCTGTGTGTCGTAGAGGAGGAACATGCTGAAGAGAACCAGACCGCCATAGACGGCGATTGAGTACAGGCCTGCTCCGAACGCTGACGTGGGCGGCAGGAACATCGTTCCTAAAGAAGACGAAGCATGAACAGAGTTATAAGACACCGGCTGAAGAGTTTGTTGGCCTGCTGGGAAACGGCACGTCGAAAGGCTGCCGACGAAAGTTCATTCAAAGAGAAATGAGACAGCTGTGCTTTACATTTGTGACAATATCAATACGCTAAAATGTATGAATAAAAAAAAGTCTGAAAAGACAAGACGTGATTTGTTGAAATAAAAAAGGGGTTTTGAACAAATCTTAAATTGTCCCTTTATTTACCCATCGACAGTATTCAGCCAATCGTACAATGAACCAAAATACTATAAAATGCTGTAAAATAGGATTTTGCTAGACAAGCTCAGTCTTAAAATCACTAACAGGTTTAAAGTCAGAAGAAGAAAAATGCATGTGTTTATCACCACCTAATTGTCACACTACATGCAAATGAATTAATATGTAATTAAGACATTTTGTTATCGTGTGCGCACATACACATTGATCTGCATGAGTCATCTGATTTAATAGTGTGAAAACAGACAGTTTCAGTGTTATTTCCTCATCACTGTTCTGTATGGATTTGCAAATATGAAAAGTACATTTTGTCGTGCAACACTACAGAGAAGGAATCAATGTAAATCAAAACAATACCTGGAATATGACTACTTAGCTTTAGGTTTCATAAAAGGCATCATTTAGGCTTGTGAAACACACGTTTATCAGTTTTTTTCTTACTTTGATGTGCACACTTTTATATTTGTAATTCTCGTGCAAACAGTTTCACAAAAAAAGATTTTAAAGCCACTGAAAGTGTTTTCAGTAACAGAGCGCTTTCTCGCACATTTCCCACAATTTATGTTTTTAAATTCAGTGATCACCTTTATCCATTGAGCAACTGAGACACGATTGAGGGGCTGATAATGAATAATACTGACCAATAGAGGAAGCGAACACCACACCGAAGCCGACCGCCAGTGGCCCTCCCATGCTGAGGAACTTCTCACTGGGAGCGCACATGGCCACAGTGGACAGGCCTCCCACGATGCCTGCCGTGTACCAGGCGGCCCTCATCATCAGCGGTCCTCCCAGAAGAGTAAGAGGGGCGATGACAGCACCCATCACACCTGAGAGAGGGGAAGAAAAAAAAAAAAGGAAAGACAACAAAACACATTGGCTCCAAAGAGTAGTGCAGTGTTGTTTGTCGCTATCCATAAGCCTTTACATGACTCCCACCTAGTGGTCAACTAAAGAAACTACAGAGCAGACATGTCAGAATTTACTGGAACTTGGAAAATGATTTCGCAGGAGAGAAATCATACAAACCTGCATGGAGCATCCAAGCGAGGTGTTTGGGCAATGGGCTGTGCTCGTACGAAATGGACCGAACCAGCATGCCAGCTCCAATCATTGCTGCAAAGGTGGCTCCTATTGCCTGAATCAGAAGAGACAGTGGGCAATCAAATATATTAGTTCATCTGAAGATGTCAAAAGCATCTAGGCAGTTACAAAACAACATGCAAGCACAGAGTATTACAATGAGTGTAGTGATGTCGGGACAAGGGAGAAGAAGGAACAATGTCTAAACTTTACCAGCCAGGATCCTCTCATCATCAGACCCATCAGTGCCGGGGTCCTGCTCACAGCCACAGCCGACAGAGCCGTCATTCCAACACTGCCAGCAAAGTACATGTAGGTGGAATGGATCCTGTCCTTCACATACTGAGGCCAGATCCTGCACAGAAAGAAAGGGGAGTCTTTAGATCAGTGGTGTCACACATACAGATAATACATATAACACAATACAAAAAAATAAGAGGAAGACATGGACTGCAATTTCCAAAGAAATGTCAGTGTTGTTATTGTTTTGTATACGTGGATGATGTAATAACACTGAGACTGTGAAGTCAAGGGCAACGATGTCCTTGAGCCAAAGATCAGTGAGAACCTGCTGAAGTAGCAGAGAAATCAATCATTCATTAAAAGTATGGACTTGTACTTCTTTGAATTACAACAAAGACACACATGTATTGTTTATAAGTGATCATTGACGTGGCTCAGGCCAGTTGAACTTGGCTGCATGTGACCTTTGAGCTGACATAAGTTTGACACCACTGCTTTGGATAGTATGGGAGGGAAAAAAGAGAGCTGCTGTACTCACAATGCTTTCTCGACGGCACCGATATCATTGGACATGCCGAGTCCATAGTAACACAAAGCCCCCAGGCCCACTGCTGCCCCTCCAGCCAGGATCATTCTCCCCATGCCGTCAACTACAGATTTAACAAAAACATCTTCAAGGCTTGGAAAACTATGCCTTATTAAAAAAAAAAAATATGTATTCACCTATAATCACAAAATGGTCCAGATAACATTAGTTTCAATTGATGAACATGAATCACAGTATTTACTTTTGATGGCTGTATCTGTTGCTGGTTCAAAAGCTGCTTCTTTCAGTTGGTCTCTGGTGGTTCTTGCACGGCGGAAACCAAATCTGGCCTTAGAGGAAAAACCCTGCACAGAAAAAAAAAGTTAACTTGAACACAAAATTGAGATTTGTGGTAGAGAAACAAAAACAAACAATGTTATCAATACTTATACTCAAAGCAGCAAGAGTCGGAAACCTCCCTAAGTGGCAATCACTGTTAGCCATTTGTTACTGCAATGTTGTCGCCTTGTTGAAATACTCTGAATTGATTCCAATGTATCTGATATGTCATGTTAAAGCAATCAAATTTATTTTGAGAATATTAACATAAACAGAAATGGAGGCACGCAGACCCTTTTTAATGTGGCTTTTGACGCTGTTTAAGAATACTGAGCACAATATGACCACTTCAATTACATGGTCAATACAAAAGTTGACACATTTATTAAAATCACCTGAAAAGATAATACTATTATTTAACATGGCAACTGTAACTGTCTTTCAGGATTGATATTCTACATTTGTATTGTCGATTCCATTTTTTTATATCCATACTGTTTACAAGAGTTCAAATTAAAAAATCTCTTCTTGGATTGATGTGACATGATGTATTATTGTATACATGTGTTTCTTTATTTCTTCTTCTTGGCCAAACTGTAATTACATACCATTACATACACACAAAAATCCATATGACATGAATGATTGTTACAAGACTTTCTTCTTCGAACATTAAATAAGTGTGTGATGCAGATGTGACGCAATAATAATAAAGACAATCAGAAACATATGGACAGACGACATGTTAGCCTCAATATGAATATTACGGGTGGGCCAGTGGTTAGCACTCTTGCCTCACACTGACAATGTCATGATTTAAAAGACCGGACTATTCTGTGTGGAGTTTACATCTTCTCCCTCTGTGTGCCTCGGTTTCCTACAGGTATTTTGATTTCCTCCAACTGTGAATGCAAGGACCCAAGAAGTGGATATGAGTGCGTGTATGTCTCTGCCTATCCTGTGATAGACTGGAGACCTGTCCAGGATGTGTCCCACTCTCACTCAAAGCTAGCTGGGATAGTCTCCAGCTCCAGAAATTGGATAGTTGGATGGATGGATGGATGCTACAGTACCTGCTGGGGCCTGAGCAGTGGTGGGCAGGCCTTGAGGATGGGGGACCTCATGGCTGGGGAACCATGGGTCAGCAAAGGACGGAGCCCGGCGAGCGGGACATTCCTCAGGCACGTCAGCCTCGCCACTAACATGGTGTAGTGTTATCCTGACACAATCTGAGAGAAACAGAGAGTCACGATACGGCATACGTCTCAGGTCTGAGCCTACACAAAGACACTCGCTTCATATCTTCACCGTTGGTCTATAAAATAAGATTAGAGTCCACGTGAGGGTTAAACAGACATGTCCAATTACAGTAGAAATAGTGGGGGGGTTCACATAGCATGGCTAAGCTAGCTGTGGATATGGAGCGTGACAGTCGAGTTAGCGACAATTATACATGATGACCACAACACTACATTCACCATAAACCACTACCAGGAATAATATTGTAATTTCTTCGTCAAATATGTCTCTAATTTGTATCTTATTCGCTACATACCGAGAGCAAGGTTCACCTTTCTTGAAAGAAGTACGCCGCAAGTTGGTGACGCAATTGTTTTGCAATGTTCCGGAAGGTTCGTGTTTTCAACGTCATCAACAAGCGACAGCGTTTCATGAAAAATGTAGTACAGAACGGTAAATAATTTATCAGCACTGTCAAGATCTATTACGGTCAGTGTATGTTTTGGCCATTTGATGTACAGAACAGAGAACGATATAAAAAAAGAGTCGTTATTTGATTTTCATTTTAGAATTCAAAAATAAAAGTTGAACATCAATGCATTTAACAGGCTCAAAAAGGGATCAAAAATATTTAAAATAAAACATATTGATTTTCATTTTCTGTTCATATAAACAAGAAATAAAATTGTTAAAGAACGGAATTTTTTTATTTTTTTTAATTATGCGACCGGAAGTTGACATTTTCAACGTAAGAGCATGTATGGTGACGACTCGCTGTTTCTGCGAAAAGAGCCCAAATCTCTGACTTAAATCCTACGGAAGAGCACGGAAGAGGATTAGGGCAACTGTGCAAAAAAACAACAACACTGAATTCTGACTTTTAAACTCAGAATTCTTCTTTAAACTCAGAAGTATGGGTGCATGGAGGGAACCAACTTCAGTGGGATGCCAGTGACTTTAAGGCAGGGGTGTCACCCTCATTTTCACCGAGGGCCACATCAGCATCATGGTTGCCCTCAAAGGGCCAAATGTAGCTATCAGACAATATGAATGTAACTAAATGTAACCAAATATAATGTAAAATAATATAACTACTCCTCAATTTTAAATAACTTACGTTCCCAGGTGGAAATAACCTATACTAGGATATATGTGCATATATGAAACCTATAAGCAGTATATATGCACATATATGCGTATATATGCCACATATGGGTAAAACTGAGGTGCATATATGTGAATATACAGACCATATAGGTCTCCTGTACTGCCTCTTTATTTCCACATATATACGGCCCATATCTCACGTTGGCAACTGGCAACATTATCAAAGCCATAACTAAGAACTGACTAAAAAACAATTATGCAAGAAGAACATATATGCACACATATATACGCCCATACTGTATATGTACCTATATAGGTACCTGTATGCACGTATATGTGTGCATATATGTGCAGTTATGTACATATAATATCGGAAAATGGCCAACTTTATATATGTCACATATGTTAAAAACCTATATTAAAACATATATGTTTATATAGGTTCTTTCCATTTGGGTTCTGAGGTTTCCAGGTTCAAAATAATTAATAAATAAAAATAATTCAACCAATTCAACAATCAACTAATTACTATAGTTATAAGAGCCCGTTGCTTTTCTTTCCTTGCATTTTTTTTTTCCAGTTTTGAATGGCAAAGTCAGTGAACTGCAGATGTTTCGACATAAAACACAACAAAAAACATGATTTCTATGTCAAATATGATAGAACTGAAACAACGAGGCATCTTTTCTCTGTGGGGGTAAATCATTACAACCGGGTACACATTATGCTGGGTGCGCATTAGTCTTCGGTGCCCTGCCATGTCTTCATATCACGAGGCATCAGTGGCCTGGAGGAGGACATTGATCGCTCATTGATCCAGCTGGCAAAACTGCGTCAAAGGCAGGACAAAGTGATTTTCACCAGAGAAGAATCTGATCTGTGTCAGATACCTCAGGAGCACCACCTGTTTAACAGGAAGCGACAGCCAATTTAGTTGTATCCGACTTATGAGATATACAAAACAATTATTTAGGAATTTGAATTAATAGTTAAAATAACTAAAATCAGCAAAAGTTACAGTAAAGCTGGAAGGATTTTGGAGTTCTTGGCACAGAACAGATCGACATTTCATTCACCTGTGTGCACATCAATAACACAGCAAGTAGGATTCCAAATATATTTAGTTACAATTAAAACAAATAAAACAGATTCTAATTGCCTATATCCAGCTCGGTGTGGAGGTGTGTGTGAGCCTGTGGGGGGGGGGGGGGGGGGGGGGGGGGGGGGAGAGAGGTGAAGGGAGAGTGTATATATATATATATATATATGGAAATCTGCTACCTTACTTTGAAGTGTTTAATCAGAACTAATAAATAAAGGTCAATTTCTCTTTGACATAATTTTACAGGGCTTTCTTTTGTTAAAGGCTGTCTAATTCAATATTTACAATGTTCTGTATTTAATACTTGAACCTCTCTGAGGTTCCTTTCGTTTCAAATTGCAGCATGGTCTGTGGTATAATTGCTGATGTTCTCCACCGTTCAACTCTCTGCATTAGAAACCATGTGAAGACGCTGAAAGCCACATTGAGCTGCTTTGAACATGGATGTTGTTAAGTATATTTGTTTATATTACAAAGCCATGTTAAACAGCATACGTAAGAGACGTAAATGCGTGCCTGCGTGCGCTGCGATGTTACACTGAGCATGCGCAATAAACGGTCAGTGAAGTTCTCAGACCAAAGAGACGATGGCGGTGTGTGACTTTTCTCCCGTGAAAGCTAGCTAAGAGTAGATGCTAGTCAACCACTTTGGTGACTGTAGCCACGTTAGACTGCTGCAGAAATGGCTAACGTTGTGAAAAGAGTTTATGTTCTGTCTTGCTTTTAAGTGGGGAATCACCTGTGGACAAAAGCAGTTCACCCTTATATGCATTTGACTTGTAAAAAACTTTATGTATGTCTCCGGCTGCATCATCTCAAAAGTGAGAATCTGTACAGAAAAGCTGCATGTACAAAATACTCTCATTTTAGTGTTAAAGTTGTAAAATCCACGTTTAAATACAGCTTCGTGTGGCTTTCTAGCTTATTGATATTTCCCTCATTGTGGACTGGTGAGTCGAGCCAAACGTAAGAGTGCATTTTAATGTAATGGCGCCATCCAGAGGACAAATACATATTTACTTTTACAGGATTTCTAAAAGAAAGGAAAAGTTAGATGTATTTGGAAACTGTGTAAAAGGAGAGGACAGTTTTAACATATTGAATCCATAAAGAGTTAAGAGTCTGGGTAACTGCTCCTGTATCGCCTGTAAAAAGTCTCCTAGGAATTTCTCCTGATTGGGCAGATGAACATCTAATATGTTCTGGCCATTAGGTCAAAGGCCAAAATCACTATCATTGCAGTTTTTAAGTCTTTACAACATATAGACAGGCTGCAATTGTAGATTAGAAGTGTTTGTTTCTATGACTAGGTGGAGGAGGTTCCTGGTGAAATATCACAGTCGGACCTGGCTCCTGATGATGTCATGATTCTTGACACCAAGGCCACGGTATGTCTCCACTGTTATTCACGAGCTTGACATTACTTTTCATTCTAGATTATATGATTCCTTACATCCTCCGGTCTTTTCCTTCACCAGCTTCTTGTTTGGATCGGATAAGATTCCAGGGAGGAGGAGAAACAAGGAGCAATTAAAATTGGTAAGGGAAATTAATGGATATGACCTGAAGAGTCGGTGTGGGAGAGATTTCATCCTACAAATACGTTTTTTTTCTGTACTCATAGCTGAACAATACCTGAAATCAGACCCCTCCGGCCATACTGGTGTCCCCATCTCCACCATTAAGCAAGGGGAGGAGCTTGCTATGTTCACCGCTGGTTCTACAGCGGCTGCTACTGATATTAGTGGAAGCAACACAAAGAAACCTGGTCAGACCTGGTTAACCGCTCTGGTTCTGGTCTGGAGCTTTGAAAAAGACATAATGTCAACAACCATCACAGTCAACACATGATATTCCACTATTTTTCAACAATAAAAGACTTGTGTTGCTTTGGAAGTGGAGCTCTTATAATAAAATGCAAACAACATGAGTGTGTAAAATCATTAATGGGGAAGTTTAGGAAATTTAGCTTTGCTTCCGGTTTTCATATTTTGTCTTTTTCCCTGCTTTGTAATCGAGTCCAAGGGGTTAAAAAAACAACCTATTCCACTGTGTTGTTCATATTAGATGAAGCTCAATAAGTCAGAGGGAGGCCAGGCTGGATGATCATCTTCAGGCCATGTGCATGCGGCCATATCTGCTGAGTTGCAGACTTGTGGATTAAAGAGCCGGCTTTTAAAGTGACTCCACGTTGTGCCTCCCTTCCACTTCTCTTGCTTCTCGGCCGTCGTCTGCTGTCGGAGATCCAAAACAAACTGTGAGCGGTCAACAATGAACCAGAAGGTGGTTCTCATCACGGGCTGCTCCTCCGGGATCGGCCTGGCTTTGGCTGCCCGCATCGCAAAAGACGAGAAGAGGTTCATGGGTAAATTTGGATTTGAAAGGCTTTCTTTAAACACGCTGAGAGGATTTCATTACGTTGTTATTTGAAATGCTGTCATGCTTCTTATTCTCTTTAGCTTTGGATTTCAATTTCATCCCTGTCTTTTTGTTTATGAGTCCAGTTTGCTGCACTGTGTTACTATTGCCTCAAGTTTCGGTGTGAAATTCACATCGTGTAAATACCAGTGGCACAAAAGAGGAGTAGAAGTGGCAAAGATGATGCTGCGTTCAAATTAAAATAGGAATGTAGACGAGAAAACATGTTCACTGAAGCTGAAGCGACAACTCTTAGCAGAAACACACTTGAAGAAAAAACACAAAATAAAGTTTATCCACTGTTGTGGACTTGTGAGTTTTGTTTGTGCTACAAAACATCAACAATCATCAGGTTTAAACAATGAATATAAAGTACAAAAGAAGGCTACTCGTCGTATGGCAATAAAAACAAATGAGAGAATGACAGTGAATTAAAAATTTTTATTTCTGAGGTGGGGCAGCAGCAAAGAAGCTGGCAGTGTGATCCAGTTGATGGACCTGTCCATCGCTGGCCACCCAAAACCAGGCGACAGGCACCACTGGCGTCGGAGGAGGGTTGAGAGGCTGGTTGGATCGCCGCCTCCTCCGTGGTCGTTTTTTGCCCTAAAAATTGAAAATATGTTTAATCACTAAGTTGATTAAAAATACTAAAACTGTTTAGCAGTTTTATTGACGTCTTGTGAACATTTATGAGTTTTAGGTGAGGAGAGAGTTCCTACATAATTTGAGGCCGTCGACCAGCCAGGATGCCTGTTGGCGTGGAGCTCCGCCTCAACCTCTGCAAGTTCATAGTATTGCTGCTGCTCCTGTGGTGACAAGGCCTTCCACTGTGGAGAGACGACAACACGTTGTCAGCACACACAACGACAAGCCAGCTTCTAAACATGAGTAATGAATTTGTATCTCCAACATGTAGGAGCCGACAACTCACCCTCTTTCCGACCTCCCCGTTCACGGCCGCACTCCCCTTGGTGCCGATCGCTGCCGCGACGATGGCTCTCTGCTCTTTAAGATATAACATAAAGGCATTTGGGGGCTTTTTTATGTGTGGCTCGTGATCGGATAGGCGAGGACGCTTTCGTTTCCTGCAGGAACCAAAAACAAATGTTCAGAGCAAGCATTCAGGAAGACTTCAAACATAAATGGACGTGTAATAGGACGTCTGGTGTTACACTCCAACATGTGATTCACAATCAGGCCTCACTGACTCTTAATAAACGGAGGTTTTGTCGCTGAGCAATGACTCAGAGCTTGAAGTAAAGCTCTGGTAAATAAACTGAATGTAATGATGTTCATGTAGGTACAAACAGCCAGAAGTGTATTTAGAGCCAGAAATGGACAGTGGGACTCACCTCGAGGTGGAGGGTACGGGAGTCGCAGGAGCAGCAGGGGGGGCGGGACTCGGGCCATCTTCAGCCTGACCTTCAACAGACTGGAGACAAAAGAAAAGTGTTAAAAGCACAAGTTGCACAAGTTGAGACTGTCAAGATCAACACCAGGAGACACCAGATCACTTTGATTAATCATGAGGCGACACACACAGAGTGAGGTGGAATTACTTGCAGGAGGAAAGTTTAGTTTTGTGGACTGATTAACAGGTTAAATAATCCCTTGTATTAAATTCTATCTCATTTGGATCAAATGTGTCTTTTTTCAAAAGCATATTTTGCTGTGTAATTAAAAGAGATATCATTTATCAATCAGAGTCCCACATTGTTCTACATCTTCAACGTCTTAACAAGTGAAATCACAGCTCTAAGTTCCAGCGACTGAACGTCTCACCTGTCCCACTCCAGTTTGGCTGGCGTCCAGCTGACGGAGGGCATCTGGCTCGTTTATGAGGAGCTCCCCCTGATGCCATTCCTCCAGAAAACTTTTCAGGTTGTCATCAAAGTCAATCCGAGAGACAGAAAGAGCATTGAACATTAGGATGAGGCTCACAGTAAAAAACTGTGACAAGAATAATGATGCAAACACTGGAACTAACAGCTATTAACATCAGAAAAGACTGAATGTATGATTTCTTTCACAGTAGTATATATATTAACACAACTGATAACACTTCTAATAAACATAAATCACAACTAAATCACTGTAACAAGAAACGCTGAGTGGAAATGCACAGTGTGAAATGTTACTTTTCACACTCTCTTAGTTAAAACCTGAATGTATTTGGAGATTTTCACTAACTTAAAGAATACAGAATGATTTAAAAACAACAGAATGTGTAAACATACTCAGCCAGACGACCAGAAGGTTCTTCCACTGGTGGGACCGGGTCTGGTGACAGATCGTCCCGAATAAATTCTTCAAGGACTTGGAAATCCAATCTAGAGATGGGAAAAGCGTTGAATATTAGAATGAGGTTCACAGTCACTTTAAAGCCAAACATGTTACAAGAATAATGACATAAACACTGGCACTAATAGTTCTTCACATCAGAAATGACTGAATTTATTTAATGAACATCTACCGCAATTCAATAACTACAGCAACAATGAATACTTCAGGATAATTCAATGTAAGATAAATGATTAAAATAAACTGAAATGCAACAAATTGAACTCTTTCTAAAGCTTCTGAGTGAAAACACAGTTTGAAATGGTACTTTTCCCACTCTGCTAGTTAAAACTAGATTGTATTGTATTTCAGCTAAACTGACAAGAGTTGATCAGATAATTAAAAAAACCTGCTCAAAGCTCCTTGTTTATAAACTTCTTCTGATGAGTGACGGCTCTGCTCTCTGTTTACACTTACAATCATGTATTTAGACGAAAACTACAAGCACCTTATAATAGTTCAACCTGCTCACAGGCCTACAAACACATCAACACTCTGATCACTTCTGATCTCAATTGTTTTAAAAGTGGTCACACTCGGCTCGACTGCAGCACTAAAAATTCAAAAAATATTTCCACCATATTTAAACACAGATAACAAAGGATATCAGAGAGGTGATACATATATGTGTGTAATAACAACAATACTAGTGAAAAAATATCAATAAAGTACCAGTAATGGAGAGAGTAAAAGCAAAATGGCAGGTGTTTATTTGTGTTGCCATGGAGACGGCCTCCAGGTCATCACATTAGCTTTAGCAGCTAGCTGTCAGGCCTTGATGGATTTGTAGTCCTCAAACAAATGATTGTTATTCGATAGCCAAGTGACCAATTTGAAGGATTTTTGAACTTACAGCATTTTTACAGTGTGAAATGTTACTTTTCCTACTCTCTTAGTTAAAACGTGGATGTACTTGGCCTCAGTATTTTTAAACTAAAAAGTTTGTCTTCAGAGTTTAAACCATCAAAACCTCTCAGCGAAATAGACTGAAGTGAATAAACTTAAAGAAGCAACTTAAAGAATCCAGCATGATCTAAAAACAACAGAATGTTTAACTTACTCGGTTTGTGGCTCAAGGTCCTCATGGGGAGGCTCAGCAGGGTCTGGTGGGGTATTTTTCCTCCGAAGAGCCTCCCATTCAGTCCTCAGCATTCTCATTCTGGAGATGGAAAAAGCATTGAATTATGTTTGTATGAGTGTGTTTGAGAGAGAGAGAGAGATGATGTATATTATGTATAATTCAATAACAACACAATCTAGTGAACATGTAGCAACATTAGCAACATTAGCAACATTAGTAAAATTAGCACTCAGTGACAGAAGTTGATCATACAAGTAAAAATTAACCTCTTATATCTTCCAACGAACACTTACTTGGATTTTTGATGCCTGGGCTTGTATTTTTAGAGTGGCTAGTCCAGCTAGTTTCTCGCGGCTGCTCAGGAGAAGGCTGACAGGACTGAAGCCGAGTTGGTTAGTCTAGCCGTTGGTCAAGTAGCAAAGGCTTCCTATTGGCTGCTTCTGCAGCCACCTGATTGGCTGAAACTTAAGCCACCGCTGATTGGCTAGCACGTATCCACAGTGATTGTCAAAAACACCGTTCTCTGTTACTGCCACTTCTAACTAATTTAGGAAAAAATATACATTGAATTTCTTGATATTTCTACCATTTTAATGTTCGTTAAACAAAAAAAAACTAAAATGTTCCAGAGTTTGTAGATATATATGTATATATTGATTTTTATGTTTAATTGTATTAATTAGTAATTGTAACATATTAATTAAATATATATTAAAATTATTCGGTCATATTTGTTGGATGGCACTGTCAAGTTCAGGACGCAGCGGCCGTGTTTCGGATTAACTGGTGACCAACACCAGATAAAACAAACAGCGATACGTTAATCTTGCAAGTGAGCATAAAGAGCTTTTTTCACCAGGTGAACTATACCTGCTGCATTTTGTCACATGGATTCTGATCAAACTCCACCATTTAAATTGTATTTGAACTTCTGAAGGACGTTCATGTGAACAATGACACACGGAGAGTTTCAGATTTATTATTCCTGGAGCTCAGTGCTGCTTTTGACACACTTGACTACAACATACGACTTGAGTACTTGTTGGGAATTTCTGGCACTGCATTAAATTGGTTTAGATCTTACTTGCAGGACAGGAACTAGAGTCGGTGCATAAATTAATATAATGAGTGGATGTGTCGGAATGTTTTCTAATGTAACGCAGAAAACATGGGAGGTTATTGTTTTTGGCCCCAAAGAAAAAAGGTTCAACTCTCATTTTGACTCCATGTCACCTGGGACATGAAATCAAGGCAGAAATCTGGACGTGATTATGGACTCAGACCTAGAATTCAACAATAACATTAAGAAAATAACTAAATCAGTTCACTACCATCTGAAATCTATTGCAAGAATTAAAGGATTTCCAACCAAATGAGATTCAGATAAACTTGTTGATGCAGCTTTTAGTTTATTCTCCTTTCTTCATTGCTTTGTTTTAATGTGTTTCCTTGTCAAGCACTGTGCACCGCCTTGTGTCTTAATGGTGCTGTTGAAATCAACTTGTCCTGCTCTAGTGTTAATAGACCTCGCTCTTTTAGGAAAATGTCCGGGCGCTGTCCAAAGGGGTTCAGTCCATCATGGGCTACAAACCAGGCCGCGGACCGTCCTCGCAGGTAAAGCAGGATCAGAAACGATGGCGGGGAAACGTTGGAAGAAACACGGCAACAGAAACAAGAAGGAGAAAGTAGGGCGAATCACGAAGCATCTTGATGCTTGATGAGGTTCATTACTGATCATTTTATCCTGAGTGGGAAACTTTTAAAGTTGACATATAATTCCAAAGGAGTAAGTGTAACGACGTCGGCAGATGAAGTCTTCTAAATCCTTTAAATACTGAAAGGACCGGCTGTTTTATTACGGCAGTACATAATCTGCCTTGTTGATGATTGATGCATTCCCTCAACTGAACGTTTTGCAGCGTCTGATGTCTCCAGGGCGGTAAATTCATTGTGATTAAAAACTACAATCCTATTGCAGTGAAAATCCGCGTCACATGTGTCGTGATACGGTTGTGTTGTATGTTCATTACTGAGTTTTTCCTCATACAGTTAACATCTACTGAGCTGGACTGTTTATAAGTAAATGTCTTCATATTGGTGCGTCTACAATGAGCTTGATTTCTGCATCTCTGCAATGATTCAAGGTAAATAAACATTCCATTAAAATCTTGATTTGTTCCCGTATGAACTGTGATTAAGACAATATACGTTTTCCAAATGGAATCAAATGTGACATATAAATATATATATATATTATAATATAATATAATATATATTGTATATATATAAATATAAAATATATAATTTACATTTTATATACAGTACACACACACACACACACACACACACACACACACATATATATATATATATATATATATATATATATGCAACTATATATATATATATATATATAAAATGAAAATTGTCAAGTAAACCTCGGAGGTAGCTGTGTAGCGGAGGAGTACTGGGTTATTTTGGTTGAGTATCCACCCCAATACTTTGGGAATGATTATTAGAAAATAGTATCCTGGGTTGCCAAACTGAAGAAATAATGTTTGTGATAAGAGCAGCTGTACTTATTTAATATATGTGCAACACTTTTTTACTAAATAATTTTGGGAGTCTTTCTTTAGTATTTTATTCCTATAGAACTAAGTGGTCCTTGTTTTTCCATATTTTCCGTGGTAATTTTGTTTTTGGTTGGGAAACGGACCTTGTTCTCTCAAGAGGATCTCATAAATACCAAGGCAGTGATGGTTGTGGTTCATTTGACCACATTCCCAAACACATGAAACATTTTTACAGTATTCCTGGCTATTGTGCAA
The DNA here is from genome assembly GCF_963422515.1 of Blennius ocellaris. Classification (NCBI taxonomy): domain Eukaryota; kingdom Metazoa; phylum Chordata; class Actinopteri; order Blenniiformes; family Blenniidae; genus Blennius; species Blennius ocellaris. The sequence goes on along the minus strand of NC_137670.1, from coordinate 15,130,709 downwards.
TATATTAGATTTGCTTTTAATTAATTTCAATGTAATTAGTTAGATATCAATCATGTCATCGTTGACATTCTGTTATTACATTTTAGCTTTTTAAACTGCATATAAGTAATTTTGTCAAATGTTGTGTTTGTGCTGAAACAAAGTAATTGTGTGCAAAGGGACTATAAAATGTATATTCTGTGCAGTCAGGCCCGCTCCTCCCGACACGCAGAACACGCGCTGTGCGGAGGGCCCCGCCATCCATTCGGGGCCCCATTTTGCGCAAGTGAATTTGAATTTCCCTCGGGATCAATAAAGTATCATCATTCTCTGCAAATGCGCAAAGGATGCGCGTGCATTTTGCCGAGAGGCGCGTAGAGCACCGCCACCAAGTCAGTCCGAGGCCGTAGAGAGAGAGAGAGAGAGAGAGAGAGGGAGAGAGAGAGAGAGAGAGAGAGAGAGAGAGAGAGAGAGAGAGAGAGAGAGAGAGAAAGAGACGCAATGATTGACAGCGCGAAGCGTCACCATCTGACCAATCAGCGGTCAGATGGGCCGGCAGGCAGTTGTTTACAGGTAGAGAGGAGAGAGAGAGAGAGAGAGAGAGAGAGAGAGAGAGAGAGAGAGAGAGAGAGAGAGAGAGAGAGAGAGAGAGAGAGAGAGAGAGAGAGAGAGAGAGAGATGGCTTCCAAACGTCAATATGATCCGGGAGCTAGCAAAAGAAAGAAAAAGTCCAAACAAGAAGAGGCTCGTGCTTCACTTGAAGGTGGGATGTTGTTGAAATAAAAAACAACAACTTTGAGGCATAAACTGTTTTTTTCAGACGTAAAGTTCTTGTTCCACTGTTGATAGAGGCTGTTCGTTTGATTCGTTAGTCATTGTAATTTTTTATTATTATTATTATTATTATTATTATTATTATTATTATTATTATTATTATTATTATTATTATTATTATTATTATTATTATTATTATTATTATTATTATTATTATTATTATTATTATGTTATTGGAAGGGGGGCCCTAAAATAAAATCCTGCTTAGGGCTCCCACTTGGCCTGAGTGTAGTATTTCCTTTACATTTCCAGCTGCATTTGCTTTAAAATAAAACAAATCTCCATGATTTAATTCAATGAACCTTGGAAGATTCACCACAAACGTTTTAGGGAAAACAAAAGTTCTATCGGGTTTATTTTCAAACAACACATCAAGACATCTTTCAAAGCATTTTAGAATGTCTTGATAGAAACCTCAAAACAAGAAGTGCAACATGAAGTGACAGAGTTAAGAACCAGAGACTCAGCGTCCTCTATTGACCAGCGCCACTGGGGGGTGATAATAAAACTGATCCTTACGCTGGACAAGAAGGTCCTAATCAGAAACACCAGCTCACTTTATCAAACACAAAATGCTGCTTTAAACCACATTCCCACTGATCAAGAGAAGAAATCGTGAATTTTTAAGACATTAAAACTTTATTTAAGCTTTCCAACACAATTTTTGAAGTGGTCTTGAAGAGCTTGAACCCCCCCCCCCCCCTCTCTCTCTCTCTCTCTCTGCTTCCTCTCACAAGTCTTTCTATCATAGCTCTGGTTCGTGCTCATTTTTCTCTCTCCGTCCTTTGAACGGATTCCCTTGCTTTGTCTGCTCTATCTTTTGCCGCCTGCTCTCTCTCTCTCTCTCTCTCTCTCTCTCTCTCTCTCTCTCTCTCTCTCTCCCTCTCTCTCTCTCTCTCTCTCTACTTACAACATGTACTTGTTTTTTTTCTTTCTTTTTTTAATCTCTCACTACTACAATAAAGCACCCTATGGATCCGCACGCTGCACAAGGTGCCTTTATTTTACACTGACCACCTGCCGTAAAAAATGTCTGTACACACAACTGAATATTATGTTTTTGTCCCATATTTGTAATTAGACTCGACTCTGCTCTGTATTCACAGCGTGGAATCCAGCGGCCTGCCAGCAGGGGCGTTTCTAGACCCCCTGGGGGCCCGAGGCAAGAAGGACTATGGGTTCTCCCGGCCCCAGAAGAATGATGAATGAAGTCCAGGATGACAGGTCAGTAAAGAAATACTTTATCAAATAATTAACATATAAGATGCATATTTCAAACTTTACACCCAATATTTAAACGTGCAAAATTTTAAATATGATAAAACTGCAACCAAGCACAAAAAGAAAATAATCAAACAAACAAAAAAACACAAATTGAAATCAGGGCCCTGGGCAGCGGCCTGTTGCCTCCCCGGTGTGACGCCTCTGCTCCTCCCATCATATAAACGCGCCTCCAGCAGCAGGCTGCAGGACGTCTGACGCAGACAGTCGTCCCTCGGTTAAATGGATTAAGTACTTTCTGTAAAAAAAAAAACAGCCGATGTGAAAAATATCTGCACTTGCAATGGAAAGACGTACATGGATGGAAAACTGCAACAGTACCTGGACCAGCGTGGCAGTTTTCCTGCTGAAAGCAGCGGCTCCCTGGACGCAGACCAAGTTTGTGTCCCCGTCGGTCTCGCCCTGATTTCTGCACTGCTTTTGCTTCTGTCGTCTTTAATGTGAGGAGCTGCACACTGTGCAACATGTGTCCCAGTCATGTGGGGAGAAGAAATTCTCATTCAACACTTTGCCGTTTAGATTGAAACTCATTGGATTTTTAACTCACCTTTGCGTGGTGGAGCGGCGCTCCTTCTGGAGATCCATCTGAGCCTCCTAATCTATAGTTGTTCGCCAGAGATTAAAAAAAAAAAAAAAAAAAAAAAGGTTTTCCTCCTACTCAGAAGATTCTGTCACATCTGTATGGTCTGACCCATTTTAGACAACTGTGTCCGAACCAAAAGGTAAAAACACAGACTTTGTCCATCTTTAAATTTGCAGGACCTAGAGTCTGAATCTTTGTCGGTCTCAATTGGAGATTTGAGGTCAGTTCATTGTTGATAAACTGAAGGAAAGCCTCGGGTCACGTTTGACTTGCACAAGAATTAATGAACTTTTAATGGAGTTTACAGCTGCGCTTCTCATTTAAATCGAAACTTTAAGCCGTGAAGGGGAGATAGTGTGATGGGAAGGAGGAGGCGGTTGTACCTGGTAACAGTATTGTGAATCATGAGCTTCTCGCACCGCTCAGATCCCCCACATGAGCAGAGCCGCGTGCTTGCCGCTGTATATGAACCCAAACTCGTCTCCAGATGTTCCGCGGAACCACGCAGGACGCTCCGGTGCGCTTTTACGCTTGGGGCCCGTCGCTGTCCGAGGAGCTGAGAAGAGTAAGGAAGGAAGGAAACTCTCTGAAAGACAGAGCGGTTCAGCTGAGCAGCTACAGGACCCAGCTTGGCTTCACCAATTACATTTGCTTTATCTGACTTCTATTTTTTTTCCTTCTCTTTTTGAAGACGCGCAGACCAGAATTGAACCGTGTTTCCGCTCTCTTAGTGTAACTATTTGCAATATGTATTTGTAAATATGACAGCGACAGATCACTAATTGTGAATAAAAGAAGTTTTATCACAGGAGTCGGTCACGGAGCAGTTTGTGCCTGCGAGTCGGTCCTTGTCAAGTGTGCAGGTGGCTGTGTTTAGGGACGGGCACGTTTCCTCAGTGACCTTTGCGCCTCCACGTGGTTCATAATACCTGCTGGTCCTCCTCGGCTATGACCTCGACTCCCAGCGCCGCGGGCGTTTTCTGACGATATTGCAGCCCGTTGGACGGCGAGCATCCCAGGACACGGCAGAGGGAGAAGGTGGCCTCCGCTGGGTAAATATTACGAATTCATATTACAAATATTCCATATGCATTTGCATAGACATACAAAAATATATTTGCTAGTTGCTCTGTTCAGTCTAACTTTGGCATACTTACCTCCATGCTTGGTGTCAAGATGTGGACTTATATTGTCTCTTTGACAACCGACACGCCTCAGAACACAAAAGACAAACCGATTTTTGTCCTTGAAGCACAAACATGTATTTGCCTTTTCATCGTTCATGAAACAGCCTC